>NW_006921595.1:832360-848524 GCF_000298275.1 Orycteropus afer afer
TCTTTCTTTTTTTTTTTTTTGATGTGTGCATTGATTGTTATAAATTGGCCTCTGATCACTGCTTTTGCTGTGTGCCAAAGATTTTGGTATGTTGTGTTTTCATTCTCATTTGATTCAAGGAATTTTTGAATTTCATTTCTTATTTCTTCTCTTACCAAGTCTTTCTCAAGGAAGGTGTTGTTCAGTATCCATGTGTTTGCTCTTTTTCCGTTGATCTTCCTATTGTTGATTTCTAATTTGATAGCATTGTGATCTGAGAAGATGCTTTGCAGTAGTTCAATGTTTTTAAATTTATTAAGGCTTGCTTTATGGCCTAACATATGGTCTATTATGGAGATTGTTCCATGTGCACTGGAAAAGAATGTATATTGTGCTCTTGTTGGGTGAGGTGCTCTATGAATGTCTATAAGGTCAAGTTGGTAGATTGTATTGTTTAGCTCTTCTGCGTCTTTGCTGAGTTTCTTTCCAGTTCTCTCTTTCATTGCAAGTGGTGTATTACAGTCTCCCACTATGACTGTGGAATCCTCTATTTGACCTTTCAACTCTTTTAAAGTCTGATTAATGTATTTTGGGGCTCTTTCATTGGGTCCATAGATATTTATTGTGGTTATATTTTCTTGTTCAATGATTGCTCCTTTAATCATTATATACCACCCTTCCTTGTCTCATATGGTGGTTTTTGTCTTATAGTCAATTTGATCAGAAATTAATATTGCCACTCCTGCTCTTTTACATTTGCCATTTGCTTGATATGTGTTTTTCCAACCTTTGATTTTTAGTCTATTTTTGTCTTTGTCTCTAAGGTGTGTCTCTTGTAGACAGCATAATGATGGGTTATGTTTTCTTATCCAGTCTGCAGTCCTCCATCTCTTGAGTTGTGCATTTAATTCATTCAGTATATTTATCAACAAGTATGAATTTATCGATGTCATTTTGCTATGTGTTTTCTCGTGATGTTGCTGATTTCTTTGTTCCATATAAATTTCTGTGCTGAGCTCATTTTGTTCATGAATTGTGTTATCTCCTTCATTACTGTTTCAGTATTTGCTAAATATTTGTGCTTGTCCTCTTTTTCATTTTGATGTGAAGGTTTAGTATTTTTTCTGAGGTTACTCTGTAATTTATAACTTTCTTCCCAAGTTTAAACAGCTCTTGTATCTTGCAATAGTATTGGTTTTCTCACCATTTACAAGTTCTCTAACTATGCTATTTATTCCCTCTTTTTGGTTTGTAGTGGTCCTCATTTACCAATTGATGTCTGTTGTTCCCTGCTTATGGTGTGCTATTTTTTAGTTTGGATACTTCTATAGCTGGGTTGGATTCTGGGTTATATCATCATGTGTGTTAATCATCTGTTGTTGCTTTCAGTTGGTGGTTCACTGTCCAAAGAACTCCCTTTAGCATCTTTCGTAAGGTTGATCTGGTTTTAACAAATTCCCGTAATTTCTACTTATCTGAAAATCTCCTAATTTCACCCTCATATTTGATAGATGGGAGTTCTGGTGGCATAGTGCCTAAGCCATTTGACTGCTAACCAGAAGACTGATGGTTCAAATCCACCAGCCACCCCTCAGCAGGTAGGCTGGGCCATCTACTTCCATAGTGATACTGCTTTGGAAACCCAAGGAGGGGTTGTTATGAGTTGGATATGACTTGATGGCAGTGAGTTTGGTTTTGGTTTATTTGATAGACAATTTTGCCGGGTATATAATTCTTGATTGGACATTTATTTCTTTCATGTTTTATATATATCACCCCATTGCCTTCTTGCCTGCAAGGTTTCTGCCAAGAAATCAAAGCTTAGTCTTATTAGTTACTCTTTGCAAGTAACTTTTTGTTTTTTCTTGCACTGCTTTCAGAATACTTTCTTTGCCTTTGGTTTTGGTGAGTTTGATGATGATATATCTTGATGATTTTCTTTTGGGGTCTATTCTGTTTGGGGTTCATTGAATTTCTTGAATGGATATATTCTCATTTTTCATCATATTAGGGAAATTCTCTTCCAACAAATCTTTGACAATTTCCTCTGTGGTTTTATCTGTCTCTTCCTGTTCTGGAATTACAATTACATGTAGGTTATTCCTCTTGATGGTATCCCACATGAATATTAAGCTATCTTCATTATGTTTTGATGTTTTTTCTTATTGATGCATTAACAAATTCATATTGAGGTATTTGTCTTCAATCTTCTTAATTTTATCTTCCATTGATTTGATGCTACTTCTTTGCCCATTCAGTGTGTTATCTGTTTCTGAAATCTTAGTATTAATCTTCTGGATTTCTGTTTGTTGTTTTTATATCATTTTTAATTTTTTGTTTATTTTGTCAATTTGTTCTTGTATTGTTTTCCAAAATTGTTGTAGAGTTTTGTCTGTGTTTTCTTTAATTTTGTCAGTGTTTCCCTTGATCTTGTCATTTTTGTCCTTGATTTGTGTCTCAATCCATTTAAGGTACCCACATATAATTCTTTTGAATTCTTTTTCAAGGAGTTCCAGTGCTGCTTCTTCCTCAGGATGTTTTCTGGGTTTGTATCCTGGCCCCTTGTTTCTATGACTTTATCTTTCTTTTTTGTGTGCATTGTGATAGTCTTTCTCTGAGACAATCTGGTGGTATTTATGTTTAATTGTGGTTGTATATTGGTGTGATTCACATATGATTGTTTTTTCCCTCTTTTTTTTTTTTTTTTTAATTTAGGTATATTTGTGTGAGCAGAGTACTCTGTTCCTCTATTCACTAGTTGCTAGCACTTAGGCACTCACCACCTGTCTCCTGGTGGGTGTGATAGAGAATGCAGGTGTATGTACAGATCTCTGTTGGCTGTTGATAATGAGCAGTTGAGGGTGAATTGAGCTGGTATTGGCTGCTGTCTATCATTGGGAAGTTGGTGTAAAAACAAGTGGTGGCCCTCACTCAGTGGGTTGGGCTGCAAGAAGTGCAGTTATGGTTGGGTTGTGTGGGATGGTTTCTGTCACCCAGTCACACACACACACACAAAAATAAAAAAAACACCAAAAACACAAAAACAAGAGAAATGAAATAAAACCTCAAACTGCATAAACAAATAGAAACAATCACACACACAAAAAGAGAAATGCAGTAAATAAGAAGACTTTTCAAAATATATTGAAAAAATGATAAAAGAAAAATAAGGAGAGAGAGAGAGAGAGAGAGAGAGAGAAAGAGAGAGAGAGAGCGCCACAATGGTCTGGGGAGAGAGGAATGAGAGAAAAGAGTAAGTGTTAAAGAACAGGGAAAACTACAAAAGGAAAAACAAGGGATGGGACAGACCAAAAGAAAGAAAAAAGAAGGGAACCAGGAAAAGGGAAGAGAAAAAAAAAGGAAAAGAAAAGAACCAGGGATGGGAAAGAGAGAAAAAAATGAAGAAAGGAAGAAGATAAGGAGAATAATTTAAAAATAAACAAAAACAGAACTGGGGGGTATAGAATGGTATCCAGATTCTGTCAGAGCACAGACTAGGATGGAATTCCTGCTGATCATGCAGATGGGCGGACGTGTGGGATGGCCACACTCATGTTCACCAAGAGGGCACAGGACACAAGAGTAACAAGGGAAATATTGCACCTCTTCACTTGTCAGCCTCCAGTGCAATTGCCCATGCTGCCCTTGGCAGGTGGAGCCCACTTCCAGGATGAAGTCGAAACAAAAACACTACTCACACACACTCAAAATGGCTGCAACATTCTGCTTGGAAACATCCAGAATGGCTATGCCCTCAGGACAGCCACCAGCAGTCCGCAGGTCTACCTGTCCCCTTCCTCACCATTCTCCCTTCTGAACATCAGGCACCAATGCAGTCACTGCCTGTGCAGTCCTTAGTGAGCAGAGCTGATTCTCAGGTTGCTATTGGGGAAATATGCCAAATATCTGTGCTGTGCTCTCAGGACAGCTGGCAGTCCACTGCTTCATTTGTCTCCTTACTCTCTGTTTCATTCTGGTTCTTCTACTCAAACAAACAAACAAACAAAAAAACACCACTCACTGTCATCGAGTTACATCCAACTCATAGCAACTGCTCCTTGGGTTTCCAAGGTGCTATCACTATAGAAGTAGATTGCCCATTCTTCCTTCTGAGGAGTGGCTGGTGGGTTTGAACCACTAGCCTTCTGGTTGGCAGTCAAATTCCTTAGGCACTACACCACCAGAGCTCATAGTTGGTATTTAATCCACTTCTTTATCCTTCCCTTTAAAGCTCAGGGTTCCAGGATTGTCTTCTATATTAGTTTCAACTGGTTTCTCATTGGTTTCTTGCAGAGAGTCTGTGTAGCTTGTCTGCCTGTTCCACCTTCTCATTGGAACCCTCTCTTTGAAATCTTGTAAGTTTATTTTTGAGAGTTCTTTTCCTGGGTTACTTTCCTGTTGATGCTGTCATGTATCTTTATCTCAGGTTGTTGTCTGACATTGTTGGTTCTCTCTCTGAAAGACTCCTTTGATCATTTCTTGTAATTTTGTTCTGGTTTTTATAAATTTCCCTAATTGCTATTTATCTGTGCTAAAGGAGCAGGGAGGCAGCATCTTCTGACCTCTGTAACTTCACAAGAGGAAGATAGAATCACCATCAGCAGCCTGAGGCCTGTTCCTATGAGGCCAGATATGCCGCCACCCTCTAGCCCTCTTACCATCCTTGACACCAACCATCCCTCCTGCAGCACCCACCACCTCTCTGCTGAGTTTGATAATTGACTTCAGTGGCCACGTAGAACTCACAGATTATGGGGTTTATTTGGGAAGCAACAGGCTACAATTCAAGTTCAAGAATGTGCTCAAGATACAATTCTTTGATCAGGGCAGTCTCCGCTCTGCTATATCCTTAGACACGTCTCTCTGGCCCTTGGCCTCTCAGCCTGCCCTCTGCCTCTGTGGGCCAGGTAAGCCTGCAGCTCTGTCTCATGCTTCTTGGTTCCAAAGCCTGCTGCTCTGTCTCATGCCTCTTGGTTCCAATGCCATCATCTCTCAGCCAGGCATCTCTCTCTCTCTCTCTCAGTTGGCAGTGAGATTTCCCCTCTACTTCTAGGAGGGCTCATTTTAAGCCTGGCAGAGTGGCAAAATTAACCAATCCAAGCATCAGAGTTCTACACACCTCAGAGAGAGTGAACTTTCCCAGAAGATTACTTCATGCTGCTCCAACAGAAATACCCCAGGTGGGTAGGAATTTAAAAGCAGCTACTCAGTTGCTCATGGAAAATTCCACCACAGAGTTAATTGCCAGTTTCATTATAGGGAGTAACTACTACCAGCTGCCCAGCCAAATTGACATATATTTGCATGGTCCCACCCAGTAATCTGGTGGGAGTTACAAAGACTATGGCTAGAAAAGCCATACCATGTAATTCACTACACTGCAATCTGGAAATGTCCTAATTTTGCTATTATATTTGAGGGACAGTTTTGCTGGATATATAATTCTTAGTTGTCAGTTTTTTTCTCTCAGGGTTTTATAAATGCTATCCCATTGCCTTCTTGCCTGCATCATAGCCTTTTTGTTCTCATTTGTAGGTAATACTTCATTTTCCCCAAGTTGCTCTCATGATTCTTTCTTTGTTACTGGTTTTGGAAAGTTTGATTATGATGGTCTTGGTGACTTTATTTTGGGATCTCTCCTGTATGGGGTTCTTTGAGGTTGTTGGATGGATGTCTTTTCATCTTTCATGATATTATGGAAGTTTTCTGCTAGGAAATGTTCAACAATTCCCTCTTTTTCTTATTGTTTTTGCATTGTCTTGTTCTGGGATTCTGATCACATGTAAAGTTTTCTTCTTCTTAGTGTGTCCACATGATTCTTAGTCTTTCTTCAGTTTCTTCATTCTTTTTCCTCATGCAAATTGGTGTCAAGAAATTTGTTGATCTGTTTTTCTATTGATTTAATTCTCTTCTTTCATTCTTCCAATGTGTTATCTATCTCCAAAATTTTAGTGTTAATTTTCTGGATTCTAATTGCTTTTTTTTTTTTTTTTTATGGTTTGTGCTTGTCCATTTATTTTGTTATTTTGCTCTTGTATTGTTTTCTTGAATTCTGCTAGGGTATTATCTGTCATTTCCTTGATTTTTGTTGTGGACTTATTGATCTCTTGGAAGGTCCTATATGTAAATCTTTTGAATTCCTTATCAGGTAGTTCTATAACCTGTTTTTTTTTTCCTCTGGGAGTTTTCCTGCTTCTTTAGACATTTAATTGCATTATTATTTTCTGTTTCTTTGTTTCGTTTGAAGTTGTCTTATTTCCATGATGTTTTGAAGTTGTATTGACTGGTTGGTTTGTTTCACTCTGTTTCTTTTTTTTTCCTTTAGTTTGATATGTCCAAGTGGGCAGGGCAGATATGCTACATTGATAGCTAGATGGAAGCACTGGATTTCTCCCCACCTGTCTCCAGGTGGGTGGAGCAAATGGTAGGAGTGTAGGTGCAGGCTTTTTTTTTTTTTTTTTTTTTGCTGGTTGTGAAGATGAAGAACAGCTGTGGGTGGAATGAGCAGGTGTGGTCCACCATTTGTCATTGATCCACTGGGTGCTGTCTTGCCAACTGGGTGGTGCAGCAGATGTGGTAGGTGTGGCTGCCTACTGGGGAAACAATGTCTGCCTCCCACCAGAAGTGGCTTAGGAAAAAAAGCAAAGAAAAGGAAAAAATATGGGTGAAAAGTAAAGGAAGAAAAAGGGAAGAAGTAAAAAACAAAAAGGAAGGAATGGAAAAAAATTTAAAAAGTGTGGTGCATCAAAGGTCCCTGGCATTTCTAAGGTGACAGGCACATGGCACCCTATCTGCTGGGACTTGCACTGCAAGCTGCAGTGCCTGCAGGCGGCTGTTATATGATCCATGAGAGCACACACCTAGGGTCGGTTGGGAAGGAAGTTACAGTGGTACTTACAATGCATGCGATCCTCAGGAGCACATGTCTGTTGAGGAATCAGAAACCTGGTGTATGGTCCATGCATTCATTTACCTACAATATCAGAGGCTGCAGGTCTGTTGCTCTTGGTCTGTGAGAGTATGCCTTGTCAATTACACAGGTGCCAGACATGCAGGGCATGATCCTCAGGTTTACAGCTCAATCCAGGTGGCTGCTGGTGGGGAAGGCAGCCTGAATAAACCAGGCAGGTGTGGGTGGCAGGGAAGAACATCCCTAGCTACTGAGTTGATGGGGGTGGGGATGAAGTCTCACCCCTGGTCACTTGGAAGGTGTGATGGGGATAGTGGGAGAATGGATTTCTCTGGTTGCTGTTCACTAGCATTGGTTTAGTGCGCATCTGAGCAGCCTATTATCTGGTTACTGCCCTGACTCAATCAAGGGTGGGCGGTGTCTCCAGTCCAACATCTCCAACTGCCACTTTGTAGGCTGTGCCTTCCACATGGGCTCTCAACTCAAATGATTAGGGCTCACTACTGATAAGTGATTTCATCCCCTTTACTGGCTCTCTCCTCACTCTGAGGTCACTGTGCCACTGGAATTCTCTCCTGCTTCCCTGAACTTTCCTTTCTTAGATCTAGCTCATATTCAGATTTGTTTATACCATATCTCTCTCTTAATGCGAATTCCGTGAACTTGGCTTGTTTTCACCCTTAGAGTTACCTTCTCTGTCTCAAAATGCCTACTGAGTGTCAGGTCCCTGCTGCATCTCTCTCATAAATCACTGTTTTCATTTTGATTCTTTTTCTATTTGGTATTTCATCCAATTAATTTCATGCTCTGAGTTCCAGGATTATCATCTGTATCTGTTTCACTTGGTTTTTCAAGTCTTTATTGTAGATGGATTGTGCAGAGTTTGTCACCAGGACACCACCTTGTTACCTTCTTTTAGTTAGTAGCCAAGGGACAATTTGCACCGTCAGGTGACTCCTTAATTTCTAGTAACAGCACAATATTTTTGATTATCAGCTGTGATAATAAATGGAATGCATGTTTCAGTGGATTTTTTTTCATACCAAATTCTCTATACTATGTTAGGAAGTCATCCATAAATTGATTTCAAGTAAAGGCTCTATCTATACCCTTGCCTCTTGTTCCTCTCTCTCTCCCCCTCTGTGCTCACTCTCATTTCCTTTCTCTTATGAAGAAGCTTTCATAAGACTCTTTTTGATCATTCATAGTTTTGGGAAATTTGAATTCACTAAGGAGTGTGTAGGCATTAGAACATTCATTGTACTCATCTTTGAGTCTGTGTAACTAGGAACATTTGGGAGATGTTTCTGTCATTACTTAGCTCTGGGACAATTTGTACTCAAAGATAGTGTGACAAGGATAGTTTCACTGTGAGGGGAATAGGCGAAGAATATTTTAATCACTATTCTAGTACATGTCAATATGACATGATCTGTAAAAGGAAATTTCTCTAAAGAATTTTACTCTATACCAGTCACATTATTCATTCGTTAAAGGTACAAAGTAATCTGTATTTTCATTTTCTCAGGTAGTAGATTTTATATATAAAAAATTGTTTGAGGGGTGGGGCTATATATTGACAGATGAACTAACTGGTTTATCTGAATATGCCTCAAATTTATCAAAATCCAAATGTTTCAAAGGTATCTCTTGGTTCTCTAGTGCTGCTATAACAGAAATAACACAAATGGATGGCTTTAACAAACAGGAATTTATTCTCTTACACTTTAGGAAACTAGAGCTCCACTCCAAATTCAGATTGTTGGCTCTAAGGGCTGGGTGAAGGCCCCTTGACCTTGGGCTTCTGCTCTGCCTCTTATTCCAGACCCACTAGAGCTGGAGACTTCTCTAATTCATGCATCTGCTGGCTGCTGAGGCTGATGCATCCAAGGTTGGCAAATAAAATGGCACAGTCCCAAGATCAGCATGCAACACAGCAGGCCACTGGTTCAAGTCCAGGAACTCAAGATGAAGACTTGGCCAAATGTGGGATCAAAATGCCAAAATCTAGAGAGCTTTCCTAAAGCTTCCCTTATATACTGGCACAGGCTACATCCCAAAGACAGCTCCCTTTCCAATGATTAACATCTCACAGCAGATTTCACCATGGAGGTGATTACATCTCATGGTGAATATATATGTTAATGGGGGAAGAACAACTCAAAAAAGGAGGGTGAGAATGATTGCACAACTCAAAGAATATAATCAGTGTCTCTAAATGGTATATGTAGAAATTATTGAGTTGGTGTATGATTTGTTTTGTATATTCTCAACAACAACAAAATAAATAAAAATTTTAAAATTCACAGAAAATGGCAATACTTCATTGAAGCCAGTAAGTGTAACAACTTTCTGTCATTGGTGTTAGGTGCCATGGAATCAGCTCTGACTCTTCACAACCTCATGTACAACAGAATGAAACACTGCCCACTCCTGTGCCAGTCTCACAGTCCTTGCTATACCTGAGCCCATCATTGTAGCCACTATGTCAGTCCATCTGGTTGAGAGCCTTCCTCCCATTCATTGACCCTCCACTTTACCAAGCATGATATCCTTCTCCAGGGAATGGGCCCTTCTGACAACATGAACAAAGTAGGTGAGACAGGTTACTAATAGAGAAGGTTATGTTCTCTTCTCTCTCTCTCTCTCTTTTTTTTAAACATACAGACAAAAGTCAATGAGTCTCTCTAAAGTTAGGAAAATTCTGCGTGAAGAACCAAAACCAAAAGACTATGAAAGGGGTCTGAGAGCAACACACACAAATACACAAATTGCCTTTAATGAGCTAAATGGAGTCAAGAAACAAGTCACTGTAATAACTGCTGAGTATAGGTGGTGGGTGTGTAGGTGTTCATTATATTAATCTTTTAACTTTTTCTATATGTTTGAAGAAATTTCAAACCCCAAAATTAGAAATGAAAAAGTTTTTTTTAAAGAAATAATTCTGGAGATACTGTGGTAATTAAAGTTGGGTGTCAACTGTTTTTCCCCTAGAACTTTTGGAAAGAATGCAGCTCTGCTGACACCTTGATTTTACCCCAGTGAAATCATTTCAGACTTCTGACTTTCAGAGCTGTGAAATAATAAATTTGTATCGATTTAAGCCACTAAGTTTATGGTAATTTGTTACAGCAGCTATAGAATACTAATACAATAAGGAAGCAAATTGGTCAAAGGTATAACTATGTTTTGATCAAGAAGGTAAAAATCTGCATATGGCTCATTTCCTGTAGTCTGACAAAGTCTCACAAAATGTAAAACAAAAATGATTATCTTGCTACATAGCATTTATTAAAATCCTTGGAATAAATCATCTAGGAGGTATTAGGCAAATTCAAACTACTTTTATTAAGATTAGTCATCATAATTATATTAGTAGGTGGAAATTAAGCCAGAATTTAAATCATTCTGCACAGGATGAAGCTATAATTTCCATATTCTTAAAATTAAACATTATTTCCAAAAAATGTAATCACTTCCTGAAATATTAATCTCTGATATTTAAGGACTCACTTGTTATCTGTGACTCACCTGAAAAGTTGTATTGAAGTGGACTCACCCAGCTTTGTGTAGGGGTGCTTGCAGAATGTTAGTCTGAATTGTTAGAAGCAGCAAGACTCCTCTGGCTGGCTGGAAAGCTTATTGTCTGTAGAACAGAGGAGAAGTGACAGCCACGGTGTACCTCCTTTCAGAAATCGTAACAAGTATGAAGAAGACTACTTTTTGCTAAAGGAGCTATATCCTAGGTCATTTACTTAGGCTTCCATTTCCTGGGGTGATTTACATGTTTTTTTTCCCTACAGTCAGAGTGCTGGATAAGATAACTTCTTTGGGGTCTTATGATTTTTGAAGAATCTTGGCACAACTGTCACTTGCCACAACTGTCACTTGCCACAAAGAAGGAGACCAGAACCTGCTATATTTGTTGACTCGAAGGAAAATAACCATACAGTGCTTGGGCACAATCCATTCAGCTTCTTCATTTTGTTTTTAGATGGGGCTTAAAGTAATAAAGTAATTCTTTGTAGTTCTCCACCAACTTTTACATGGATCTCTCAAAGCCAAGCTCACAAATATTTTTTACTCACTTTGACGAAGCCCTAGCAAATCACCGAGGCAAGAATCTAATGAGTTGGAATTGCTTTATCCTTTTTTTTTCTATTTTTTTTTAGAGTTTGTTTTACATTCAGCATTTCATGTACATTTGGTTTCACTTCCCAATTACCATCCTCAACAGTAACCTACTCTCCTCCCCTCCTTGCCCAGTAACCGCCCCCATGCCCCTCATAGTTATGCACTCCTGTGTGTCCTGCATTTTTTCCATGCGAATGTTGCCCCTCTGGTGCCCCATGGTCAATTGCTCCAAGGGATGCATTTCCATAGAGTATGTGGATGTGTCACCCTGAGTTGAGTAGTCTGCAAGTACATCTTTTTTACTATTGGGCTGAGAGCCAGCCCCGGGGAGTGAGTTTTATTCCAGGCTCAAAATGTATCCCAGGGCCATAGTATTGGGGGTCCCGCCAGACTCCATCTGACTAGTAATTCTGGTCATTATTGTGTTTTTGAATTTTGTTCCATGTTTTCCCTTTCACTCTATCCAGGATCTCCAGTTTTGATCCTTTCCTGGGTGGTTGGCATTGGTAGCCGGGCACCATCTAGTTCTTCTGGTTGCAAGGTCCATCATGTTCTAGGGCTGATTGCTTCCAAATGCCCTTGGTTTTTTGCTCTCTTCTTCATTTCTGACAATAGGAGATCATTAGGTACATCTTAGATGGCCACTTGAAAGCTTTTAAGACCCCCGTCGCTACTCACAAATGTAGGTGAGGAACAAGATTTTTATGTATTTTGTTGTGCCAGTTGAGTTTTGGTGTCCCCCAATATGATGGTCCTGAGTTGATAGATCCATTGGATCTCTCTCCCACAGTGTCTGGCTGTCTGTGAGAGATCACTCTATGTCTTTCTTCTGTTGTTTCTGTAAGGATTGCGGGTATTTTGTATCAGCTAATACCAGTATATCCACAATACTGCATTACCATTAACACCAAACACCAGCTACAGATAAACACATAAACATCTGAGAAGATCATATGGGGGTCAGTGAACAGGATTATACTCTAGACCAAGGATAGATTCAGCTGAGGCTAATCTTGCACAGATACCAGTGATATGGAATTGCTTTATTCTTAATAGTGAAGTGCTTACACATGTGAGTTATGAAGCCAGGCCACCTGCATTTTAGTCCTGGCTCTGCAATTTACTAGCTATGTGATGTTGGACAAGTTACTTTATTTCTCTGAATTTCTGTTTCCTCTAAGTGAGGATGATGACACTTCTATCTCAGAGGATTGTTTGAGGATTAGATGAGTTAATTAGTTGAAAAGCATTTAGAGTAATATCTAGTACCTTTTTATAAAATAATGACTATATGTTTACTTGAATTATTTAATCCTTATAAACTCCATATGATAAGAACTTCTAAAAATTCCATTTTAGAGATGGAAACCATGGCATGAATAACTAGATTAGTGTTAGACTTGGTAAGTGACAAAGCCAAGATGTGAACCTATATCTATTTAACTCCACAGTGAAGCCTTTACTTCTTTATTTCCATAAAAATTACTCATAATACAGGAGAAACACATAGCTTTTGAGTGCTAATTCTGATGGATGAATTGAAAAGGACTCTAAGGCTGTGATTCATTAATGATGTCTGCTGTGAGAACTAGAACTGAGAAGTTGAAAGCTTAGCAGTTTCTACTTGAGGATTTTTTTATTCCCACTTGGTCTTCAAAGTGGCTATGGTTAGAGATGGAGCACCATTTGGAGAACCATATGTATATTCCAAAAGGAATTTTGAGAGTGAGATTTCATAATGAGGAAATATACCCAATTGCTCAGAATGATGAAACCACTGAATGAAAATAAAGGTACAGCTTGGTTTTAGAAAATCTGACACCATTGGCTCCCTTGGAAACTCATGAATGGATGATGAGAGAGAGGCCGTTAAGAGGAGAGATTGCATTCATTTTCTACCAGTGATTTATGTTAGAAAAGTGGTAGTTCCAAGGCAGCCCTGACATCCCCAGCAGCAGATGAATGGTTAAGAAAACACTTTGGAGTCTCTGTTGGTAGTGCTGTATCTATCGGCCAAGAGTGATGATGCTGTAAATGCTTGACAGGAGAACCCACCCTTTACCCCCCAAAGAATTTAGCTCAATCATCCAGCCCTGGGGCTCACACCTCTTGTTCTTTCTAGTCTTCTGGCCAAGCTGGGCTCCCCTCACTGATTTCAGAGTTAGAGGACGCGTCTCCAAGTAGCCTGGCCTACTTAGCAAGCAAACATTTTGCCCATACTAACCCAGCTTCCTGAAAAGACCAATTTGGTCTGCCTTAATGTCTGCTTAATGTTTCCTAATTTGACACTAATCTTCTAAACATCTGTACTCAATTTAAGAGTCTTCTGAACTGTATATTCGCTAAGTACCCATCAGTTAACATAATAATTTTGTGAGACTTGCATGGCAGAATTGGCTACCCCTCTGACCAGCTTCTATCTGTAGGGGATATAACTTGCAAAGGCAGCTTCCTTGCTGGGGCATCCATGCAGAGTGTCAGTGGAATGTCTGGGCAGATGCCTTTTTCATCAGAGGTGGGCAGTTTAGGGTGGTGGTGAAGAGTATGAATGAAGGAGTTAGAAAATTTGGATTTGAACCCAAAATGACCAGCTATGTAGTCTCAGGCAATTTATTTAACTTGTTTATATCTCAGTGTCTTCATCTCTAAAGTGATGAGGTCTAGTGAGAAATAAAAAAATTAAATGATGGGAAAATATTTAACTCAGGGCCTAGCAATTTGGATACTTGTTATTGTAAATCAGTGTTGGGTTTTTATCATTACTATTATTTTAACCTTGTTATGCTAACCTTCTAATGTTAAATGGCAATCCTTTGGTTTGTTCACTGATTGTTTTAATACTTGTTGAGCAGCTAGTGTGTGCAACCCATGGGGGCTCCAATGGTTGATAAAATAGATCCTTACTATCAAAGGGTTCATATTTTAGTGTATAGACAGAAAATACACACACACACACCAAATAAAAAAGACAAAATTAGGTTGTGGTGTGTAATGGAAATGAATAGATAATACGATAGTGAGTAATTTGGGTTAGGTAAAGTTTTAGCAAAGTTGATGAGGAACCAAGGCAGTAATGAAGGAGGAGGGAGTGAATTCTAAGCAAAGGCTTAGAGATGGAAAAAAACTGGGAATTTTCTAGGAATAGAAAGAAGGCTAATGTATCTAGAGCCATGGTTCTCAATGTAAGCATGCAACTGGAACTGGATCATGGAGGGTTTTGTTAAATCATAGTTTGCTGGGCCCTATATCCAGAGTCTCTCATTTAGCAGGTTTAGGGTGGAGCCTGAGAATCTATTTGTCTAACAAGGTACCAGTTGATGCTGTAGAGCTGGTCTCAGGACCACACTTTGATGATCACTGATCTGAGCAGAATGACCTGGTGAATGGTGGAGGAGGAAGTTAGGGAGGCAGACAGAGGCCAGCGTGTGAAGTTCACAGAATCCATGAGAAAGTGTTTGCTTGTTATTCCAAACACAATGGGAAGCCTTTGAAAAGTTTTAATTAGGGCCATGATATATTCTGATATATGTTTTAAAAGGTTTGTTCTAACTTCTTTGGAGAGAGTCGTGGCATAGAGATTGGTAGGAAGCCATTGGAATTGTCCAAATGAGAGACAGTGGTAATTTGGGACAGAGTGGTAGCACTGGGGGTGCGTAGATTTAAGATGCATTTTGGAGGTGGGCCTTCCTGTCCTTGCTGATAGTTTGGGTATGGCAATAGAGAAAATATACTAGCCAAGGATGCCTTAACTAATACTGAATATTTAATGGATGCATTGTATCCACTAGGAGATGCTCATTTTAGACTATCTTGGAACTAGTCATTCTTTCACATACCTATAATGAATTTCATTATTACTGACCTTGCATCTTTTTATTAACTTTGTGAAATTAAGGACCCAATAGCATTTTTCTTATGTTCCTTTGACATGTATGCCACCTGTACATCACAAGTTACTACCTTCTTGACAGGCTTATTTATCTTTTCATTTAATCATTTGTTCAGCAAATATTTGAATCATTGTTGAATGAACTTCTTCACACTGGATTCCAAATGTTGTTATTGTTAGGTGCTGTCGAGTCACTTCTGACTCACAGCAACCCCATGCACAGCAGAACGAAACACCGTCTGATCCTGTGCCAGCTCTATGATCCTTGCTGTACTTGAGCCCATTGTCGCAGCCACTGTGTCAATCTATCTTGTTGAAGGCCTTCCCCTCTTTCGTCAACCCTCCATCTTACCAAGCATGACATCCTTCTCCAGGGAATAGTCCCCTCTGACAACATGACCAAAGTAGGTGAGACGAAGTCTGGCCATCCTCGCTTCCAAGGAGCATCTCAGCTGCACTTCCTCTAGGACAGATCTGTTAGTTCTTTTGGCAGTCCGTGGTACCTTCAGCATTCTTCGCCAGCACCACAACTCAAAAGCATCAACTCTTCTTCGGTCTTCCTTATTCATTGTCCAGCTATCACATGCATATGAGGCGATTGGAAATATCACGGCCTGTGTCAGGCTCACCTTAGTCCTTAAGGAGACATCCTTGCTCCTCAGCACTTGAAAGAGTTCCTTCGCAGCCAACCTGCCCAGTGCTACATGTCATCTAGTGTCCTGACTTCTACTTCCATTGGCTTTGATTGTAGAACCAAGCAACGTGAATTCTATGACAACCTCAATCTTTTCTCCGTTTATTGTGATGCTTCTTATTGGTCCAGTTGTGAGGATTTTTGTCTTCTTTATATTGAGATATAATACATACTGCAGACTGTGTTCCTTAATCTTCATCATTAAGTGCCTCAAGTCATCCTCACTTTCAGCAAGCAAAGTTGTATCATCAGCATATCTCAGGTTGTTATTGATTCTTCCTCCAATCCCAATGCCACATTTTTCTTCATATAGTCCAGCTTCTCAGATTATTTCCTCAGCATATAGATTGAGTAAGTATGGGGAAAGGATACAACCCTGACACACTCCCTTCTTGATTTTAAGCCACGCAGTGTCCCCTTGTTCCATTCGAATGACAGCCTTCTGGTCAAGGTACAGGTTCCTCATGAGTACAATCAAGTGCTCAGGAATTCCCATTCTTCTCAATGTTATCCATAATTTGTCATGATCCACACAATCAAATGCCTTTGCATAGTCAA
>NW_006921595.1:850202-850827 GCF_000298275.1 Orycteropus afer afer
GAAACCCAAGGAGGGGTCGCTATGAGTCGGGGCCGACTCGACGGCACACAACAACAACAACAACAACGTTCCAATTATTAATGGGTGTTTGCTGCTGTTTCTCCTCAATTTGAGTGGTGCCACATCAGCAAATGGAGGTCTCAAAAGCTTTACCTTATCCATATGAGTAAGGCTGATTTTGCTCTGATAATGCAGCTCTTTCCCAGTTCTACTTTGAGAGCTTTCTAAGCTAAGTGACTCATCATCTTCCTCTTGTATTGGACAATGTTTCTGGACTATTCATAAAGTTGTGCAGTAATGTATCAGACAGTTTTTCTCTGCTTTTCATAAGGTTTTCCCTGGCCAATTCTTTGAGAAGTGGATGGCCTCCTCCTCTTCCTAGTCTGTCTCAGTCTGCAAGCCGGGCTGATACCTGTGCATTGGGTTTGAAACACCAGTGGCACAGCCTCAAGACTCCCAGCAACATGTCACCACAGTAGGACAAACTGACAGGCAAGTTTGTCTCCCTTAGCTGTTGGAAACCCCTCCAACCACCCTTACCTGGATCCCTGTGGTTAACTCCTCGATCTGTTCCAGTCCCCTTTGCTTTTTCTGTCCTCTTCCTGCTTCTTGCCTCGCTGCTTGT
>NW_006921595.1:852360-873959 GCF_000298275.1 Orycteropus afer afer
TTTTTTTTTTTTTTTGTGATTTGGGTAAAAATTTACAGAGAAAATTCACTTTCCATACAGTAGTTCACATACACTTTGTCTCACGACATTGACCACAATTTACCACAATGCAACAGCTCCCCTCCCACTTTCTCCCAATAGCCACCTCTTCCGTGTCCATCACTCCATGTACTTCTGCCCCCCGAGCTGTCTCCCTGTGCATAAGCAGCCCCTCTTTCTCCCATGATTGTTCTCTCCAAGGAGAGTATCTACCTCAAAAACTTCTGTTTGTTAAGGCCATCCCATTTGTGGTATATTCTTGTCAGAGTGGCACTAGGTAACCAGAACATATGGTAATGCTTTATGTGTTAAATGTTAATTTTCATTTGAAGGAAACCTGTCTAACATCCATAGGTATTTGCATTCCTCCTAAGCAGAGTTTAACATTTAACTGCTAACCAGAAGGTTAGCGGTTCAAACCCACTCTGCAGAAGACTCGGCAATCTACCTCGGTAAAGATTTACCACCTTGGAAACCCAAAGGGGGTCACTTTGAGTCAGAATCGACTTGATGGTGGTGAGGTGGTTTTTTTTTATTTTTATTTTTTAATGGCCTTACTATGAACATTTGTTGGAATCAGCTCCACAGATGTGTGGGGATGCTATTAGATATGAGACTGAATACACATTGATCATAGTTACAATACTTTTTGGTTGTTGCCTCTGGATCAAATATATGGAGGAGAGTATAAGTCAGTAATAGGGTACTTAGCACATCTGGCTATCAGTAACATTGTTATTGACTCAGTGGCCCAAATAAGAAAGGCAAATGGAAGTGAAATAACATCTGTTAAGTGCCACCCCTTTGCATGGCTAATCTCAGCTATTCTTAACTACTTATTCCATACTTACCAATCCTCCAAGGTAGTTACAGTTTAATTTTATAGATGAAAAATTATGTGCTCATTGTTGCCGTTAGCTGCTGTTGAGACATATGGTAACCTCACATATGACAAAATGAAACACCGCCCAGTCTTGTGCCAGTCCCATAATCAGTTTTAAATCACACCTTGTGATCCATAGAATGTTCATTGTCTTAGTTTTTGGAAGAACATCACTAGATCTTTGTTCCTAGTTTGTCTTACTCTAGAAGCTCTGCTGAAACCTATTCAGCACAAACCTCTACTGGCAACTGGTGGTGGCTGTGCATGAGGGGTGTTGGCCAGGAATCAAACAGGTCTTGTGGGTGAAAGGTGAGAATTCTAACACCGAACTGCTGTGTGCTCAGGGAAAAGGTTAAGTCACTTGAGTAGTGTTGTTGTAGAGCAGGGTTTGAACTTGGGTCTTTTTGATTCTAAAGTTTATACTTTCTCTGCCATATATGGTGAACTTTAAACAAATAAACAAAAATTAATTCTTTTCATTGCCGTTAACATAGTTTCTTGACTTAGATACAGCAGTTGGAACATAAACTATTCTTTTGGCTGCCTTCCACAGTGCATTATCTCCTTGTCAATCTCCATACACTCTTGCTTATTACTTTTTTTTTTTTTTAATTTATTGTGATTTAGGTGAAAGTATGGAAATTTATTTTCCATACAGCAGCTCACATACACTCACATACACTTTGTCTCATGACATTGACTACAATTTCCCACAGTGCAACAGTTCTTCTCCCACTTCCTCCCCATAGTTACCTCTTCTCTGTGTCCTTCCCTCCCATGAACTCCTGCCCCCTGTTGCTCATTACTTTTGTTAGGTCTGAGAAGGAAAATTTGTTGCAACATGAACATTTTGACAGAATTGCAGATGTATATATTATCTTTAAGGATAAAGTTTTGTGGACATTGAATTATTGGGTATTTGGGGTTACACAAGAAAGAATGACCAATTCTGCCTAGAAGATCAGGAATGCTTCCCAGAATAGAGGTCAAGTTGAGCTGTGTCTTCAACCTCCAATCTGTGTTTGCCAGGCAACTGCAGTGAAGGCAAAGGGTGTAGGGTGAAGAGAACTTTAGGTTTTCTGGAAATTGCATGCTTTTCAGTAGATAAAAAGTAAATGGAGTGGTGGTGTGGTAGTTAAGGTTATATGTCAACTTGGCTGGGCAGCTGGATGTAGTTATTCCTCATGAGACTGTAGCTCCATGCAGCTCCATGGTGGAATCTGCTAGGAGCAGCTGAGTAGGTGCTAGGGATGTGGTCTAATTTCAGTATATAAAAAGACACTTTGAGAAAGGTCTGGAGCTTCTTGGCACACCTGTATCCTGCATTTGGCCATGCCACTGGTGGCCTGCCATGTTGCCTGCTGATCTGGACTATATCTGGACTTGAACTGGTGGCCTGCTGTGTTGCTTGCTAATCTTGTGACTGTGCCATTTTACTTGTCGATCTTGGGTTTGTTAGCCTCAGCAGCCAGCAGTTGCTTGAGTGAAGAGATGCTTTCAGCTCCACTGAGCTGGGAGCAAGAGCCAGAGCTGAAGCCCAAGGTTGAGGGGCCTTCACCCAGCCCCTAGAGCTGGCACTTTGAACTTGGACTTCTAGCTTCCTAAACTGTAAGAGAATAAATTCTTGTTTGTTGAAACCATTCATTTATAATATGTCTGTTATAGCAGCACTAGAGGACCAAAGAGGTATATTAAGGCATTGGGGGAACACAGGTGACAAGAAAGATAAGATGTGAGATAAGCAGGGGCCTTATCATAAAGGACCTTAAATGTTTTCATTAACTTGGACTTTATTCCAAAGACGTGGAGAGACCCTATGTGATTCTTTTTTTGGACAGCTTTATTGAGGTATAATTTACATACCATAAAATTCATTTATACAATTTAATGTTTTTTAGTAAACTTAAAGAGCTGTGTAATCATCACCACAACAGTCTTAGAAAATTTCCACTACCTAAAGAGATTTTTTGTGCCTCTTTGCAGTCATTTCCCACATTGCAGGTTTTTTTTTTTTTTTTTTTTAATTATGCTTTGGGTGCAAATTTATGAAGCAGATTTATTTTATGTTTATCAATTCATGCACATTTGATTTCACAGGCCCATTACCATATCCAACCATAAAAAACTCTCCTCTCCTCTCCTCCCTGTGACTACCCCCTCCCTGTGGCCCTCTTATCTATGTATTCCTGTCTGTCCAGCTTTCCCTCTATGTGAATGCTGCCTCCTCCAGTGATTCATGGCTGATTGATCCAAGGGTTACATCTCCCTAGAGTAGGTGGGTACATTGCCCTGGGGTAGGTGTTCTGCATGTAGGTCTTTCTAATGTTGGGCGGAGAGCCAATTCATGGAAGTGAGTTCACTTTGAGACCCGAAGGGTAACCCAGGACCATAGTCTCAAGGGTTCCACCAGTCTCTATCTGACCAGTAACTCCGGTCATCCATACTGCAGGTTTTTTAAGGCATTAGTTTTGCATTTCATTAAAAAATTGTAGGAGCAAAATGGAGACATATGAGGGAGAAAAACCCAGAGATTGAGGTCTCCTTTCCTCTGTCCCTCCATCCCTTTTACCTATCAAGTTTATGATTCTTGGACACTTAGTATGTACTAAGTAAGCCTTATATATCTGTCAGAGATACAAATGGTTGATTCACTTGGTGTGTAGCAGTATAGTCATGTGAGTGACAAAATATTAAAATGCTCAGTCCCAGTTGATTAATCACTTCCCAGGCTACCCATACTCTGCCCTAGGACTCCAAGACCAGCCCCTGAACTTGCCATCATCCAGCAACAAAAGGAGTAATGCTTGACCCAGTAGGGGCCCTGCAGAACCCTGTGGCCATTGTCTGTTTCAGCTGGTTGGTTCCCATGCTGAATCAGCTTTCAAATATTTTTAATATCACCCATGGATATAAGGGTGAATAAAACTTGGTTCCTGCTCTTAGGGATTCTCAATCTGAGAGGAGAGGATAAAATATTATAGTAACATGTGAAAGGAACTACAAGGAATACTAGGATACATAATAGAGAATTGTCCGTCTGCTCCTTGGAGTGCCAGGCAAGGCTTCATAGAAGGGAGACTTGAGCTGACTTTGACAATATGAAGACAGCTTCATGAGCTGGGCAGGAAAGATAAGGGTGTTCCTGGCATCGGGAGAGAAGCAAAGAAGTAAGAGGCAGCAGATGTAGCCATGGGATATGAGTACTTCGATGGGGCTAGACTATAGGAGTGGAAAATGGTAGAAGTAGCAGACCAGAGATCATGCAATTAAATATCTTAATATTGTTTCTGTTAAGGAAACTGAAGCCCAAATGTTGTTATTCACTGTTGTGGAATTGACTCCCGAATCATGGTGACCCCATGTACAACAGAACAAAATTCTGCCTGGTTTGTCATTAACCATGATCGGTTGCATATAGGGCCACTATGATCCATGGGGTTTTCATTGGCTGATTTTCAGAAGTAGATCAACAGGCCTTTCTTCCTAGTTCGTCTTCGTCTGGAAACTGCTTGACCATGTTCAGCATCATAGCAACATGCAAGCCTCCATTGATAGACAGGTGGTGCCTGTACAACATATGATGTGTTAGCCAGGAATTGAACATGGGTCTCCCACATGGAAGGTGAGAATTCTACCACTAAACCACCCATGCCTTTGAGGCTTATATAAGTTAAAGTAAAATATTTTAATTATTTGGAAGAATTGTATTGCATGGGGTTAAATGATATTTGTGACCTTCTCTAGCCTCAGAGTGAAAGTCATTCATAAGCAGTGCTGTTACTTACAGTCAGCATTAATGTAGTTCAATGTGACAAAATACTGTGGTTTTTTTTTTTTTTTTCCAGTCTATGGGTTAGTGCCTAAGGCATTTGATGGCTAACCAGGAGGCTTAGCAAAAAGGTTAGCAAAAAAGGTTCAAATTCACCAACCACTCCTTGGAAGATTGGGTTATCTACTTGCGCAGTGATACTGGCTTGGAAACCCAAGGAGTGGTCACTATAAGTTGAAACCACTCAACAGCAGTGAATTTTTTTTTTTTTTAATAGGAAACTGTATTTTTGGAAATGGTTCCATATTAGAAACAAAAAGAGAATACTGGCCTGGCAATCCTAAAAGGAAAAATTTTATCTTGAGACCTGTACCATTTTGAAAATTGATAGGCGATTTAACTGTGCCTGTATTGTTTAATTGTGTATTATTATTATTGTTATTGTTATTTTTGGCATCTCCCTTTTAATTACTAGAAAAATGAAGAGACCTGCTTTCCATATTTTATGGTATATTTGTATTGATAAAAAAACATTTAGGACATTGGTTTGTGGAAAAGAAAGCCATAAGCCAAGGGACTACTGCTTAATTGTAACTTTTAAAAAAATTGCTGGTGTCTTCTACTATATGATCATGGCAGAAAAATACTGTTCTGAGTACAGCTTCATTGAAGACTCAGTTCTGAATAATGAACACTGCTAATATCCAGTCCTATATAAGCCATAATGTCCAGCCCTAAAACATTGTTAAGAAAAATCTTAAATAAAAACAAGTAACAAAAAATCTTGGAAACAGATCTTATATTATCCCTTGTCTCTATCTAGTTTACAAAGACTTTGTCCTTTTTTGGCTGTTGATTATGGTACTGTTTCCATGCATAGTAGTTAAGAGAACATACTCTGGAGCCAGGCTACCTGGATTTGAATCCTGGGCTCTGCTACTCATCAGCTGTGTGACTTTGAACAAGTTATTTTACCTTTCTGTGCTTCCTTGTTTATAAAATGAAGATAATAATACCTATCTCATAGATTATTTTGAGGATTTTGTTGTTGTTGTGTGCCGTCGAGTTGGACTCGACTCATAGCGACCCCTCCTTGGGTTTCCAAGGCAGTATCACTACGGAAGTAGATTGCCCCATCTTCCTTCCGAGGAGTTGCTGGTGGATTTGAACCACCAGCCTTCTGGTTAGCAGTCAAGTGCCTTTAGCCACTATGCTACTAGAGCTTTAATGACTTGGTATTTGTCAAAGCACTTATAAGCACTTGACACATTGTAAGTACTATGTTGTTATTTATACCTGTATCTATATCTATATATCTAATTGTCAGTTTGTCATACTGTGTTGTCTTGTATATTGCTTTGATACTGGAGGCTATGCTATTGATATTTCAAATAACAGCAGGGTCATCCATGGTGGACAGATTTTAGCAGAACTTCCACACTAAGACAGACTAGGAAGGACTTGATTGTCTACATCTTAAAAATTGGCCACTGAAAACCTTATGAATAGCAGTGAACATCGTCTGATATAGTCCTGGAAGATGAGCCTCTTAGGTTGGAAGTCAGTTAAGATACAGCTAGGGAAGAGCTGCCTCCTCAGAGTAGAGTTGACCTTAATGATGTGGATGGAGTAAAGCTTTCAGGACCTTCATTTGCTGAAGTGACACAACTCCAAGTCAGATGAAACAGCTGCAGGCATCTATTAATAACCAGAACATATTATGTACAAAGTATGAATCTAGGAAATTTGGAAGTTGTAAAAAGTGAAATGGACACATAAAGATTGATATCCTTGGGATAAGTGAGCTGAAGTGGACTGAAGTGACTGAAAGAGGCCATTTTGAATCAGAAAATCATATAGTCTACTAATCTGAGATTGAAAAATTGAAGAGGAATGGCATGTTCAAAAAGAACATTTCAAGATCTATTCTGAAGTACAATGCTGTCAGCGATAGGATAATATCCATTGCATACAAGGAAAACCAGTTAATACTACTATTATTCAAATTTACCTACCAACCACTAAAGCCAAGGATCAAGAAATTGAAGATTTTTTACCAACTTCTCCAGCTTGAAACTGATTATACATGCAATCAAAATGTATTGATAATTACTAGTGATTGGAATGTGAAAGTTGGAAACAAAGAAGAAGGATGGGTAGTTGGAAAATATGGCCTTGGTGATAGAAATGACATCAGAGATTGCATGATAGAATTTTGCAAGACCAATGACTTATTCATTGCAAATACCTTTTCTCAACAATATAAATGGTGGCTATCCACATGGACCTTGCCAGATGGAACACACAGAAATCAGAATGACTACATTTGTGGAAAAGGCAATAGAGAAGCTCACTATCTTCAGCCAAAACAAGGCCAGAAGCTGACTGTGGAACAGACCATCGATTGCTATGCAAGTTCAAGTTGAAGCTGAAGACAATTAAAACAAGTCCATGAGAGCCAAAATATGACCTTGATTACATCCCACCTGAATTTAGAGACCATCTAAAAAATTGATTTGATACATTGAATACCAATGACAAAAGGTCACATGAATTGTGGGATGACATCAAGAACATCATACATGAAGAAAGCAAAAGGTCATTAAAAAGACAAGGAAGCTCCTTCAACAAATACTAAGTTGGTGAGATAGAATTAACTTTAGATTTGGAATCAAGAGAGCAGAATTTGAAGCCCACCTGGCACATTAGCTGTGTGAACTTTGTCAAGTCCGTTCTGTATCTGTAAAAAGGGGATAATGAAATAAAGGAAGGAAAAGTATTAATTAAAGGATTCTACAAGTGTAAATATGGTAGTAGCGGTATGATTATTATTGCTAATTTTCAGTTTTCCCCATCAGGAGGGTTTTCTTCTGAGTGAGATAATTATAACTGAGCCTTGATAAGAATTAAGGCCAACCCATTATTTCATAGGACTACATTAGCAATATTATTTATTCAGACACCACTATATTCTTGTTACAGGTGATTCTGATCTTTACTAATACTTTCAGTGCATTCTCTAAGACCTGTATCATGAACTTTTCATTTCCTGAAAGCAGATTTACCTTTAGAAAGAAAAAAAGACAGGGAAGAAAAAGGCACAATGGATGTCAGAAGAGACTCTGGAGATTGCTCTTGAATGTAGAATAGCTAAAGTGAATGGAAGAAATGATAAAATAAAAGAGATGAACAGAAGATTTCAAAGGGAGGTTAGAGAAGACAAAGTAAAGTATTATAGTGAAATGTGCAAAGACCTGCAGTTAGAAATCTAAAGGGGAAGAATACTCTCAGCATTTTGCAAGCTGAAAGAACCGAAGAAAATATTTCAAGCCTTGAATTGCAATATTGAAGGATTTTATGGACAAAATACTGAATGATGCAGGTAACATCAGAAGAAGATGGAAGTAATACACAGAGTCACTGTTCTGGAAAGAATTGGTCAACATTCAACCATTTCAGGAGGTAGCATATGATCAAGAACCAATGGTATTGAAGAAAAAGGTCCAACCTACACTGAAGGAATTGGCAAAAAACAAGGCTCCAGGAATTAAAAGAATACCTAGTGAGATGTTTCAGCAAACAGATGCAATGGTAGAAATGTTCACTCATTTATCCGAAGAGATTTGGAAGACAGGTACCTGGCTGACGTACTGGAAGAGATCCATATTTGTGTCCATTACAAAGAAAAGTGAACCAACAGAATGCAGATGTTATTAAATAATATCATTAATATCAATTGTGGTTGATATTATTATGTTTTGTGTCAACTTGGCTGGGCCTGGTTGAGTGGCTGGGCAGCTGATGGTAGTTATTCCCCATGATGAGACTGGCAATCAACTCCGTGGTGGGATCTACCACAAGCAACTGAGTAGCTGCCTTTGGGATGTGGTCTGCTTCCTGTATATAAGGAGAAGCCTTGAGAATGGTCTCTAGCCTATGGCACGCTTGGACGCTGCATGTAGCCATGTTGTTGTTCAGCAGCCTGCTATGCTCTGCCAACCTTGGGACTTAAGTTAATGGCCTGCCATGTGGTTTGGTAACATCAGGACTGTACCTTTTTACTTGTCAACCTTGGAGTTTCTCAGCCTCAGCAACCAGTAACTGTCTGAGTGAAGAAAGGCCTCTAGCTCCAGTGGGCCAGGAGCAGGAGATAGAGCTCGACCCCAAGTTTGAGGGGTTTTCACTCAGCCCCTAGAGCCTGGCACTTTGAACTTGGACTTAAAGCCTCCAAATTGTAAGAATAAACTCGTGTTTGTTAAGACCATCCCATTTGTGGTATATATTTCTTGTCAGAGCAGCACTAGGTAACCAGAATGACATGCAAGTAAAATTTGGCTGAAAATAATTTAAAAAATGATAACAGCAGTGCATAAATATGGAACTACTCAAAATTTAAGTCTTATCCACAAGAGAATGTGAAATGAGGAATATCATTGCTGATGGATCCATTGTAGATAGATCTTGGCTGAAAGCAGGAAATACCAGAAAGATGTTTAACTTTGTTTTATTGACTATGGAAAGACATTTGATTGTGTGGATCATAACAAATTATGGATAACATTGTGAAGAATGGGAATTCTAGTACACTTAATTTTGTTCATTTGGAACCTGTATATGAACTAAGAGACGGTCATTTGGACAGAACAAGGGGGTACTGCATGGTTTAAAATAAGAAAATGTGTTCATCAGGGTTGTATCCTTTCATCATACTTATTCAATCTGTATGCTGCTAAGATAATCTGAGAAGCTGGACTATATGAAGAAGAATGTGGCATCAGGATTGGAGGAAGACTCACTGACAACCTGTGATATGCAAATGATACAACCTTGCTTGCTGAAAGTGAAAATGACTTGAAGCACTTACTGATGAAGATCAAAGACTACACTCAAAAAATACAATGAATACTAAAGAATATTGATGAAGATCAAAGACTACACCTCAATATATATAAATCCTCAGAACTGGACCAATAAGCCACATCATGATAAATGGAAAAGAGATTGAAATTTCAAGGATTTCATTTTACTTGGATGCACTATCAATGCCCATGGAAGCAGCAATGAAGAAATCAAATGACATATTGCTTTGAACAAATCTGTTGCAAAGACTTCTTTAAAGTGTTAAGGAGTAAAGATGTCACTTTGAAGACTAAGATGTGCCTGACCCGAACCATGGTATTTTCATTCTCATCATATGCATGCAAGCACAGGACAATGAGCAAGAAAGACCAAAGAAGAATTGATGCGTTCGAATCATATTGGCAAAATAAGTTAAATATACTGCCAGAAGAGCAAACAAATCTGTCTCAGGTGAAATATAGCAAAAATACTCCTTAGAAGCAAGGCTAGCAAGACTTTGCCTCTTGTATTTTGGTCATGTTGTCGGGAGGGCCCTGTCTCTGGACATAGATATCATGCTTGGAAAGGTGGATGGACACTGCAAAACGGGAAGACCCTCAATGGAATGGGTTGACACAGTGGCTGCAGCAATGGGCTCAAGCATAGTAATGATTATGAGGATAGTGCAAGACGAAGCAGTGTTTCTTTCTGTTGTACATCTGGTCGCTATGAATCACAACCTACTTGATGACACCTGACAACAGCAACAATTTGACATTCTGTATACATGAAGTCCTTCCAGTGTAGAACATCATCAGACTTTGCGGGAAGGGGCAGTGGTACTAGGAGTGGATGCTGACTGTGAATTGGTTTCTCATTTGGTCCTGGCCTGGTGGTTTCTTCTGGGTGTCTCCCACCCCACCCCATCTCTGCAGTAAATACTTCTGCAGTATTTAAAGACTTTTGAAATGGGGAGATCTGAGGGGTCTCAGATGTGCACTTTGCCAGACCCTTCAACTACTTGTTACCACATGCTCATTGGTGAAGGGGAAGCTTGGCAGGAAGGACTTATAGGAGGGCAACATCAGTTTTAAAAGCTTTCTTTCTTTCTCTTTCCCCTCTTGCTGTGAATTGATTTGATGTTACTTGCCTTTTGTCTTGCTGTCCTTCCATCCTTCCTCCCTACACCCTCTGCCTGGTTGAGGAGTCAGGAGCCAACGGTCCAGAGTCTGCTGTTAATTAACTCTGTGACTTTCGCTTAGGAGCTTCAGCTCTGTGAGGTTGAATTTCTTTAGTTTTAGAAGGGAAGGGGTTGAATTGAACTCCATGTCCTATACACTCTTTCCCCCCGAATGGAAACAATCCCAAGATTTTATTGACATTTCCACACTAAATTTGTTATTTTTAACCTTGTGTTTTGGCTTGTTGCCATTGTTTAACTTTGCCCATTATTCTTTCCAAAATTCAAATGATTTTGAATAAGATATGGGTAAAGGTGAATAGGCACATGTTAAGTCACTAATAATAGCATTCAGATGAAAGTACAGCATTTGTTAGATTGTTAGTGTTAAATTGTTCATGCTGATAATAACTCCAGTTATGGTGGAGTTGACTCATGGTTACCTCATGCATGTCAGAGTAGAGCTGTGCTCTATAGGGTTTGCAGTAGCTGATTATTTCAGAAGTAGACCACCAGCCTTTCTTTTGAGACATCTGTGGGTGGAGTTGAGCTCCCAGCCTTTCAGTTAGTAGCTGAGCAAATTAATCATTTGCAACACCCAGGTAGTTAATATATATTGAGCAAGTACTACATAACAGATACCTTTAGAAAAGCAGAGGGATTCTGTGAGGCCAGGGTGGAGTCACATGGTGTGCTTTTTTGAATGAATTAGACTGATACAGCAACTGGGATGGGGAAGGCCAAGCTCATTGCCCTAGGTGAGCCAACAGGATTACCAAGTGGAACCACAGGTTGAGTTCTTGGGTGTGTGTAAACTGGTTAGGGTCTAATGAATGTAGGATGCCCACACACTTGTAGTGGAGTCATGAGGGAAGGCTATTCATTATATGGGAAACGGCTATGTTTTGGGACACTTAAACATTCATTTATTCATCCTTTTATTTACTCATTCATTTCTAAAGCATTTAGTCCGTGCCTTCTGTATGCTAGGTAAGGATTCCCTGGGTGGTGCAAATGGTTAAGTGCTTAACTGCTAACCAAAAGGTTGATGGTTCAAATCCCCCCAAAGACAGCTCAGAAGAAAGGCCTAGTTATCTGCTTCTGAAAGGTCATACCCATGAAAACCCTATGGAATATAGTTCCACGGTGCAACACAGAGGGTCACCATGAGTTGGAATCACCTTGATGGCAACTAGTTTTGGTTATGTGCTAGGAAGAATCAGAGAGCTAAATAGCGATTTGTAACTGAAAGATGGCAGCAAATACAGAGACGCTGTGACAAAAGGATGGACAAACATAGATGAGTGGAGTGTGCATGCAAAAAGGTCCAGATGACAAGGAAGGGTGCCTGAGGCTGCCTGTCCCTTTCTTCATGGGCCTGATAACTGAAAACAAATAAATAAAATAATTCTTATGACATCTTCTTTCTAATAGGAAGAGCTTTTAAAAGCCATTAGTTAATTCACAATGGACTGCCCCAGCATCTGGGGCAAGACCCAGCAGTTGTGTGGCTGCGTGACACAGTGTTCAGAGCAGGAAGTGGGTAAGAGTTCTGTATCCAGCTGACATTGCAGCTGGGAATTAAGATTGGCAGAATGTAATTATTGAAAGTGGCAAGCTGCCAAGGCCTCAGAGCTCATACTCTCAGCCTTCCCCGCCAGCTTGTTGATGACCAGCAATTGTCAAGACCGCTGTCATATTGCTCCATTCCAAAATAGGAAATTTGCAATGATTCGATAATAATGTGGAGTCACTTATAAAATTGTTTCAAATCATCAAAACTTATTACACAGTCATGTGAAACACTGTGGCACATTACTTTGAGCGTTTCATCTAACGTGCTTAAGCTTCACACTGCAAAATTGTGCACCAAAACAAAAGGTATAAAAAAAAAAAATCCTCAGAAACAGCAAAAAGGAAACACTGAAGCAAACACAAATTTGAGTCTCTGAAAACATATAGTACGCCCCTTTTGGATATTGCCTCCAATATCCCTTGAGCTTGGAGGGTACAAATAAATGCCCATATAACTATTCTTTAACTGAGTAACTGCATGCTTATTCATGCCCCATGGATCAATTAGCAATTATACTTGGAATTGCTAGGAAAAAAAATGAGACCTGCTAAAGTACGTCTGTTAAGTCCTTACTGAACATGGTTGAAAATGATGGCTTGCAAAATGTTTTTGGTGGTATTTTAATAGTAGCAGTTTCCAGGGCTTGAAGTTTGTGATAAACAGTTTTTAGAAGGCTGGAGAAAAATTGACTGGCTACACTTTGGGATTTTTTTTCTTAGATTTTAGGAGGAATCTTGATCTTTTTTTCTCAGAATAAATGTGTATTGATGCTGCTCAGAAAGAAAGATGAGTTACAGTTGGTGCTACATACAAGGTTGAGTTTGAATCAACTTGTATATTTGGAGTGAAGTAGTCCCTGGGTGATATAAATGGTTAACGTAAGTGCTCTTGGTTGCTAACTAAAAGGTTGGACATTCAAGACCACACAGAGCTGCCTTGGAAAAAAGACTTGGTGATCTGCTTCTGAAAAATCAGCCCTTTCAACAAACCCTATGAGAACAGTTCTACTCTGACACACAGGGCAACTGGTGTTTTGGTTTTTGCACTGAAGTGCTGAACATTTTAGGTATCACCAGAATAATCATCAAATGCAAGTTATACTTTAACAATGCTCTTCTCTCTACTAAGAGTGATTACATAATAATGCTTGATCATAAAGTACAAGTGATCTCTGACTTCTGACAGAGTTCCATTGCAGTAACTCCTTATTTATTTTTAGTTGTCATTATTATTGCCTTTTATTATCAGCATCTTTGTTTGTGTTTAGGGATTGGAAACATTACATATAACCTTATAAATATATTTTAATTCATATATACACATATAAAAATTACAAAAATCATAAAAGTTTCCTCTGATGATGAATAAGAGTTGGACAGACATTGCCATTGTTTCAGTTGTGGTAACAACTCCACTTGTAGAAGGTTCTGGATCATCTGGATTTTCCCTGGGAATGGAGATAGCGTTCCTAGTCAGAAAATAAGTGAGCATCATCTGTATGGTCCTTTTCTTCATTTTCCTCATCATTTCTTACTTCTTCAGCATTTCTTCATCTTCAAAATATGTTTTGTTCTGTCCATTCACCTTCTTTGTGATCCATAAGCTGTTTTACATCAATGATATCAAATTCTAAATTCAGCATTCTTGCCATAGGGATCATTTTCCCACTGATCACTTCCATCATATTATCCTGATCAGATCCTTAGGGCATATTTACATAACTCAGCAATTTTTTCTAAATCCCTTCCAGGCATTTCCCCATAACTTCTCCCAGGGAGAAGTACAGTTCATAAGTACAGTTCATTGTAACCCAAATAGTAAGTTAGGGACTACCTGTACAGTGACAGTTTAAATTACCATTGGTGAGTGAGTGCTTTGTACAACATTGGCAGTGGATCATAGTCACGGTTGTGTCCCTCATTTACTAGCATACTATTTTTGAGTTTGAGTATCAGTCAATGTCTGACAAGAAGCACATACCAACTTGGATTATGCAAGAGATTATGATAGAGGGGCCACTTACAAATATGAGGGCAGGGTAAGGAAACCACCAAGTGATGTTAAATTACCTAGAGACTAGTAATAATAGGAAGTTATCGTCACCCTTAGTTCTGAAAGGGACAAAAGGAGGGATTAACTCTACTGAAAAAGCCAGTAAAGGAGCTGGTGGTGTAGTGGTTAAGGCATTTGGCTCCTAACCTGAAGGTCAGTGGTTCAAACCCACCAGCTACTCCGCAGAAGGAAGATGGGGAGCAATCTACTTCCATAAAGATTTATAGCCTCAGAAACCTGATGGGGTCGCTGTGAATTGGAATCGACTCGAACATAGTGAGTTTGGTTTGGTTTTGGTTGGCAGCCAGTGATAGTAGGAACATGGAGGAAAGAGGCTCCTAACAGGAACTAGAGAGTCATGGACGGAATAGTCATTGTCAGGAAACATAGCTCGGAGGAAGAAGGGAGTGTGTGAAAGAAATGCCTCAGCTCTCTTTCTGCTCATGCCTCTGTCTCTTCTTAGTGCCTCCCAGTGCCTTATCCTTAGTGCCTTATCCAGCCTGAAGCCAGCCAGAGAAGGAGCCCATCTTTAGGAGGAAGTGCTTGAGCCATAGAGAAGGGAAGAGGCACAGGAGGATGCTACCTGTTGTTGCATTCTTGCTATATACCAAGCATGTAGTGATCCTAGAAGATTTTTTTTTTCACATTTTATTCATGACAAAACTGAGCCTAAGTGTAACTAAATAACTCACTAATGATTACACAAGTAGTGAACAGCATAGTTGACATTTGAACCCCTAACTTCATCCTTCCAAAGGCTGTGTGCTATATGCCTCTGTTATGCCACAACTGCTATAAGCTCCAGTTTCCAAGTCTGTAAAATAAGGATAATAAACCTACCTCAGAAGGTCATTGTGGGGAGAACAATGTGAAGTACTGAGCACAGTGCCATGTGCATAGGAGATGCTCAACAGGAACTCATTCTCTTCCAGTTCCCCCTTCAGTTTCTTTCTCTTTTCCAGATCAGATGGGGGAGGAGGGGAGTGTGGTGTGCAGCCCCACATGGCTATAATGTTTTCCTCTCACTGGTGGAGTGCTTTATAAAGTTCTATCACTTGTTCTGTCACAGATTATGAGCATCACATCAGCTCAGATCTAGAGATGCATTGTGGGAAGTGACTAAATAGAAATTGAAGGCAGGGAGCAAAGGTGCTGAGTAAGTGCCAGCAAAGAGAGATAGCTTTACAAGTTGTTTAGTCAATAATTACAATTTTTATTTCTTAGGAAAAGTGAAACTGCCACAAATTCCTAACTGAAGAAAGGAAATTTGTGTCTAGAACCAAACCAAACCAAACCAGCCAAACTCACTGCCATCGAGTCTATCCCGACTCATAGCGACCGCTCCTTGTGTTTTCTTACGGAAGTAGATTGCCCAACCTTCCTTCTGAGAAATGGCTGGTGTGTTTGAACCACCAGCCTTCTGGATAGCAGTCATATGCCACTATGCCACCACAGCTGCTGTGTCAAGAACAATTGACTTAAGGCAGAAGGAAGAAAGCAGCCCACACTTTTTAGCTTTCCCACATCTCAGCAACAGTGAGAGATTTTAACTTTGAGAAGCAATTTCATACATCTGAAGTCCACCTCTTGCCCCCCAAGACTTTTCAGTAAAGTGTATTTTCAGAAGAAAGGCCTGGCTATCTGCTTCCTAAAAGTCATAACATGAAAAACCTATGGAGAATAGCTGGGGTTGCCATGGGTTGGAGTTGACCTGACAGCAACTGATTTGGTTTGATTTTGATACCGTTGATTGCTTTTTCTGTTCCAGTAGTAACAATGTTGGAGTTTAGTGGACGTCGGGGCTTAACATAAAGGTATGATTCTGGTTTCTCTGTGTTTGTACCAAAGGAGCAGGGAGGCCACATCTTCTGACCTCCTCTAACCCCTTAAGAGGAAGACAAAATCACCATCAGTAGCCCAAGGCCTATTTCTGTGAGGCCAGACATGGTGCCTTTCTCCAGCCCTTTCACCAACCCTGATACCAGCCATTCCTCCCACAGCACCCATCACCTCTCTGCTGGGTTTGATAATTTGCTGTAGTGGCCACACGGAACTCACAGATAATGGAGTTTATTGGGAAGCAATAGCCTACAATTCAAGTTCAGAAACATGCTCAGTCTCTCTCAGCCTGCTATCTCTCAGCCAACAGTCTGTCTCAGTCTCTCTCCCAGCAGTGGGTGTCTCTCGGTGTCTCTCTCTCTCAGCAATGCCTGTCTTATGTCTCTCTCTCTCTCAGCAAGTGCGTGTCTTTCAGGAGCACATTTCTCTCAGCAGCATATCTTTCTCAGCCAGCAGTCATGGAAACTCCTTCTGCCTCTAGGAGGGCTCCTTTTGAGCTTGGCAGACTAAACAATCCCAACATTAGAATTCTATACACCTGAGAGAGAGAGTGAACTTCCCAGAAAATGCTTCATGCTGCTCACAACAGAAATAGCCTAGGTGGATAACTTTAACAACCAGGAGCTTCTCAGTTCCTCACAGAAAATTCCACCATGGAGTTTACAAAGACTTATGGCTAGAAAAGCCACACAATGGAACTTACTACACCACAGTTTGCATTGGCTTCTTGACCATCAACTGTCCACTGACCCAACAATATGTAAGCTTTTGCATTTTGGTGTGACTTTCAGGATTTAGAACTGATAAGGATTAAGTTACCTTCATCTCTAACCAGTCAACCCAGCAGGTTATGGGTGAATGAGAAAATTATGGCTTAGAAAAATAATGCATGCAAGGTCACATAGCTAGTAACTGATGGTGCAGGGAGTTGAACCCTGATCCATCTAGCTCCAGGGTGCATGCTGCCTGCATACTTCTGACCACTGAGTCTTGATCCTTGTCATAAGAAGCTCAAAAACAACAGTCAACAGTTGGCCCAGAAAGGTATGAGCAAAGTGCTATGGAAGAGCTGTTGTTGTTAGCTGCCATCTAGTCAGCCCCTGACTCATGGTGACCCCATGTGTTACAGAGTAGAACTGCTCCATAGGGTTTTCAAATGCTATGATCTTTATGGAAGCAATTTGACAGGCCTTTCTTCCATGGGACTAGTTGGGTTTGAACAGCTAGTCTTTAGGTTTACAGCCAAGCACAGACTGCTTGTACTATCCAGGCTTCTTATGGAAGGGCAGGTAATTTAATTCAAATCAGCCTACATTTATTAGGTACCTGCTATTGTCAGACCCTAAGGAGGTCTGGTGGTATAGTGCCTAAGGCAATTGACTGCTAACCAGAAGGTTAGTGGTTCAAACCCACCAGCCACTCACTCCATGGAAGGAAGACTGGGCAATTTACTTCTGTAAAGATTTACTGCCTTGGAAATCCAAAGAAGGTTGCTGTGAGTTGGATTGGCTAGATGGCAGTGAGTTTTTTCTTTTAATTGTCGGACTCAAACCTAAGCCCTTAGGATGCAAACTCAATGAAACATACTCTGTGCACTCCTAGGATCTGTAGTCTAGCAGATAGGAGAGTGAATGTGAACAAATAATGATTGTATAATTCCAGTGAATTATACCAGAGGAGACATAATAAAGGGAGTTTCCTTGAGGAGGTGAAAAAAGGAATTGTAAGGTTTTGGCAGGTGGAGAAGTCTGGAGAGGACTTGCCATGTTGGTTCTGTGTAATGGGTGGAGCACGTATTACAGGACAACTGGATCCTGCTTTTCTTATATGTTGTTAATTTCATTATTCCTAGTAGTTATGTTTTATAAAATTGCCATGAACACTGACTAGTGAATACTGAACCATTGCTCTATGGGAAATACAAGGTTAGGTTCCTGTGAGCCTCTGTTTGCAACATTTTCATCAACCAATCAATACGTAATCTTGTTTTATGTAACTCATGCCTAAATGAAGCTTATCTAATACATGTATTTTTTCTTAAAGTACATCACTATCTTCAGTTGCTTGGGACGCTAGATAGCTCTTCAGCTCTGTGTTTGGGAGCCATTTTAAATAGTGAAATCACCAAAAAAGCACAAAAATATGAAAAACATGACACTAAATAGACCACAAAAAATGACATTTGTTTGTAGTAGTTGAGTTGAAACAAGAAGGCAGAGCACTACCTTGTTCAAACTCAGCTGGATATGTGTACATTGGTGGGTGACTTAAATTTTTTGCTACTCTGTACATGTCTGCAAATGACCATGAAGGCACCATGAATATTGATCTGGGGGGGGGGGTGTCACAAATAAATTTTTGCAAGTAGATGAATTAGCAAATACAGAATCTGCAAATAATGAGGATGGGCTGTACTAACTTTAGGAGTTCAGATTCACTCGCGTCTCTCTTTCTCAGCAATGCCTGTCTCTTGTGTCTCTCTCTCAGCAGTGCATGTCTCTCTCATATCTCTCTCAGCAAGTGCATGTCTCTCAGGAGCACATCTCTCTCAGCCAGCAGTCAGAGAAATTCCTTCTGCGTCTAGGAGAGCAAGAGCTGACAGCTGATTGCAGTGTGGTTCTGGTTCTGCTGGGAGTCTCAGGGGAGCACAGCCGGCTCTTCTTGTCTCCAGGGGCTCCAGCAGATGCCTGCAGAACTGAAGAGGGGCCATTCTGGAGCTGCAACCAGAGGCAGTACTGATGAACACTTAGCCCAGTCAATGTATCCAGCTCTTTTCTGTCCCTCCTGCCTGTCTACGAAGCCCTTTTCTACCATTTCCACTTTTTAAACACTCTTCTTAACATCATGTTACACAGTTTAGTACTTAATACTGTCACTAAAAATTTCTGGATGGTGCAAGTGGTTAAGTGCTGACTGCCGACCATAAGGTTGGCAATTTGAGTCTACCCAGAGGCATCTTGGAAGAAAGACCCAGACTTCATCTTATGTCCTTTGGTCATGTCAGAGGGACCATTACCTGGAGAAGGATATCCTGCTTGGTAAAGCACAGGGTCAGCAAAAAGGGGGAAGATTCTCAATGAGATGGATTGACACTGTGGCTGCAACAATAGGCTCAGGTATAGCAAGGTTGTAAGGATGGTGCAGTGAGGACCAGGCAGTGTTTTAGTCTGTTGTACATAGGGTCACTATGAGTCAGAGATGACTTGATGGCACCTAACAACAGCAACGATCTCTAAAGCCTCTGGCTGATTTTCATGCATTGACTTCCAACCTCCCAACCATTTTGTAAACTCTGGTCAAGTTCAGTGGTTCTAACCCTTAAGTGCCTTAGTCTGGGTCAGACTAAGTCAGTAAGTCAGTGCTGATTGAGGTTTACTGTGTTCTGGACTTACTTTTGTCCCTTTCAAGGAAAGTGAGTCAAATTATCATCGAGGCCCCATTGCCACTCCCCCCTTTTAATTTTTGTTAGAGAGTTTCTTTTGATCCTCTTCTTAAATATAACAAATTATTATCAAAATTATAGGAAACTCAGAATAAGTATATGAGAAATAATATAATTGGGAGGAAAGTATTTAAGTCATAATTGCATCAAAAATTGGTGCCAAAGATGAATTTAAAAAGAGGTATGAAGAATACTGTAGTTCTTTAAAGAGCTCCTGTGGTGCAAAGGTTAAGCACTTGGCTGCTAACTGAAAGACTGGCTCTTTGAACCCACAAGGGAAAGACCTGGTGATCTGCTTCTGTAAAGATTATAGTGAAGAAAACCCCAATGAAGCTGTTCTACTCAGTCACATAGGCTCACTATGAGTTGGAATTGTCTTGACAATTTAACAACAATAATATAGTTCTGAATGTTTCTGAATGGGAAAACTTCACATTTTAAGAGGGACATTGTTTCACTACCAATTAAATGCATAAATACATAAAGAAATGAATAAACAGATGAGCAGATATATGCTGGGCAGATAAAACTTTAGTGACATTTGGTGACAAACACCTGTAAAATGGGTTTCAAACCTTTTTTTTTTATAAGTTTAGTGTGAAGATGAAATAAGATTATGTCATAAAATGCATAGTCAGTGGCTGAGATATAGTAATTGATCAAAACCTACGTGGTTATTATTATTTTGATTCCATTATTGTTGTAGTTGTTAAGTGCTGTTGAATTGGTTTTGATTCATAGTGACCCAGTGTACAGCATGGTACCACACTGCCCAATCCTGCACTATTCACAAGCTTTGCTGTGCTTGAACCCATTGTTGCAGCTACCTGTGTCAGTCTGTCTTGTTGAGGGTCTTCCCCCTTTTTGCTGACACTGTTTTACCAAGTATGATGTCCTTCTCCAGGGACTATCCTTATTAACCTTGTTTAAAATTATGTATCTTGTGACAACATGAACAAAATACATAAGAGGAAGTCTGGCCATTCTCTTTTCCAAGGAGCATTCTGGCGTACTTCTTCCAAGACAGATTTATTCCTCCTTCTGGCAGTCCATGGTATATTCAGTATTCTTCCCCAACTCCATAATTCAAATACATTAATTCTTCTACGTTCTTCCTTATTCATTGTCCAGCTTTCACATGTATATGAGGCTATTAGAAGGCAAAGTTTGGGTGTCAGGCGCACCTTAGTCTTCAAAGTGACATCTTTGCCTCTTAACACTTTAAAGAAGTCTTTTGTGGCATATTCACCCAGTGCAATATATTGTTTGATTTCTTGATTGCTGCTTCCATGGACATTGACCGTGGATCGAAGTAAATTGAAATCCTTGACAACTTCAATCTTTTTCCATTTATCATGATGTTATTTATTGGTCAAGTTGTAAGGATTTTTGTTTTCTTTATGTTGAAGTGTAATCCATACTGAAAGCTGAGTCTTTGATCTTTATCAGTAAGTGCTTCAAGGTCTCTTTGCTTTCAGCAAGCAAGATTGTACCATCTTTATATTTCAGGTTGTTAATGAGTCTTCTCCCATCCTGATGCTCTGTTCTTCTTCATATACTCTAGCTTTTTGAATTATTTGCTCAGCATGTATAGTAAATAATTATGGTGAAAAGATACAACTCTGATAAACACATTTCCTGATTTTAAATCATGCAGTATCCCCTTGTTCTGTTTGAATGACTGCATCTTGGTCTATATACTGGTTCTTCATGAGCCCAATTAAGTGTTCTGGAGTTTACAATGTTTTCCGTAATTTATTACAGTCAAATGCCTTTGCATAGTCAATAAAACACAGGTAAACATCTTTCTTGTATTCTTTGCTTTCAGCCAAGATCCATCTGACATCAGCAATGATATCCCTCATTCCATGTTCTCTTCTGAATCCGGCTTGAATTTCTGTCAGTTCCCTGTCTATGTACTGCTGCAACTGCTTTTGAGTTCTTTTCAGCAAAATCTTTCATTATTCGCCTTTTTTAAAA
>NW_006921595.1:874529-875651 GCF_000298275.1 Orycteropus afer afer
TTTTTAATTGTGATTTGGGTGAGTTTACAGAGCAAACTCACTTTCCATACAGCAGGTCACATACACTTTGTCTCATGACATTGACTGAAATTTCCCACAATGCAACAGCTTCCCTCCCACTTTCTCCCTGTAGTTACCTCTTCCCTGTGTCATTCCCTCCATGCATGCCTACCCCCTGAGCTGTCTCCCTGTGCATACACAGCCCTTCTATTCTCCCGTGATTGTTTTTTCCAAGGAGTGTATCTACCTAATGTAAACGTTCAGCTCATATGCCTGTCTTTTGCTTGGTCTTTTCAGAAGCCTCTTGATGTGCTTCGTGGTCTGCTGTGGCCTGTTTTAGTTCTCAGTTTATTCTTCCTGATCACTTATCTAGCCATCCTTCTTGCCTATATGAATGAACCTTGATTTGATGAAGGAAGTGCAGATATAAAACTCGAATGTTCTGATGCTAAATCATTTACCTAATGTTGATCTTAGCGGAGGACATGGGGTGTCTGACATCCTCATACTGGTGTCCTGGCTGCCTACATCCATTTCATTTCTGACATAATCTTCCCTTTTAGGGTCCACTGAAAGGAACTGTCTTCTCCTTCTTCCTTCCCCCACTGAAGCCTTCCCTAGATTTTCTCACCAGAGAATTTTAAGGCCATATACTCTTTTAGTTCCAATCCTGTGCCTCCTCTATCCTCCCTCTGGTCCTTCCTACCAAACCTCATGATGGCCCTTGCCCCTTAGGGGCAGCAGTTGAAGCAGAAGTGAGTTTTCCACACTCCTGTTTCTGGAAAATGTGGTTCATGAGCATATCCATTGCAGGATTTATTTTCTGTCTTGACAGCCCGACATATGTCCACTTGGAAAGCTTTTATTTTCAATGTTTGTAAATAGCACAGAAGGACTTACTTTTCTGTGCACACTCTTGGGGTTTGGTTTTAGGCACCAGGGTAAACTTGGCTTTGAAAAATGTTTGCACTTAAGTGGCTCCAAGGGTAATCCATTTTAGGAATAGCAACACTTTGGGATGTTATTTAGGCTCTTCTAGTAGAGCACATAACAACAACAGTAGAGCTGTGGTGGTGTAGTGCCTAAAGCATTTGACTGCTAACCAGGAAGCTGGTGGTTCAA
>NW_006921595.1:876321-880388 GCF_000298275.1 Orycteropus afer afer
GGAAGGAAGGTTGGGCAATCCTACTTCCGTAGTGATACTGCCTCGGAAACCCAAGGAGGGGTCGCTATGAGTCGGGGCCGACTCGACGGCAAACAACAGCAACAACAACAGATGTATACCATCAATTGTCTTTTGACATTTACTCTAGATTTTACAGAGATCACTGACTGTAGGTTTTTGTTCTGAAGCTTGAAATTTGAACTGTCTGTGGCTTAAGGATCATCTTAGCAACCTGAGGCAGGATCTGGTTTTGCACGTATCTCTTCTGTTCACATATCCATCACTTCCTTTTATTGATAAGGACATAAAAAAAATGGTTTCTGGAGATATTTTTATTGGTGTTGATTCTTGGCAGAGTTTGAGTGAAATTGTATGTGTTCTTAAATATTTATGTATATATATTCATGTACATGTGTATGTTATGCAACATGTATGTATGTGTAGATGTATAATATTTATATAGAAATGGGAAAATTCAGGCAGATATCAATGTGGTTCAGTATGGAGCTACTGGGCAGGTTGATTTCTCACTTAAATTGACCAGTGTCTCTACTTATGGTTTTGTATAGTGTAAGTCCCATTTTTTCCCAGGGTTCTTATCTGTCAGATGGAATTATTTGCTCTGTTCCTCAGAAGAGGAGAGGGGATAAATGAGATAGTGTGTCCCACATACTCTGAGGTACATACGTAAAACAAATATAAAATGTGGCATTTAGAAGTAGATACTTCAAAGTTATGTTTAAATTGAGAAATTTCAATGTTGTGCCTAATGTATTTACCAAGATACATACAAAACAGCTTTATCCATGTAGTCCAAACTCAGTTATATATATATAACCAGTTATGTATAACTGATTATATATAGTATATGTGTGTGTGTGTATGTACACACACATATATACACACACACATATACTATATATAACCCAAAATCAAGCCCACTGCCATGCAATCACTTCCAACTCATAGCGACTCTCTAGGACAGAGTAGAACTGCCCCATAGTGTTTCCAAGGCTGTAAATCTTTACAGAGGCATGCTGCCTCTTCTTTCTCCTGTGGAGCAGCTGGTGGGTTGAACTGCCAATCATCTGGTTAGCGGCCAAATGCTTTAACCACTACAGCCACCACCAGAGCTGCTTATACTGTATGTAGTAAATGAAATATCTGATACATAGACTATAGATTTTAAAAAAGTTAATTGTAAGGGATGCATTTTATTTTCTGCCTGAAGGCTTTTCTTTTTTTTACTGACAAATTCAGCCAGATTAATTGTAGATCATTCATCTTTAAACTTAATTAATTAAGCATTGCTCTTTAAGCAAAGCAGTTCATGTTTATGGTACAGAAAGCCACGTGTTCTTTACTATTTCTTAAAAGGGTGGCAGACAGACAGTGCCAATTTGTTAAACCAACTTGAGAAAAAGAGCTGGTAAAATTAAGCCTGCAGCTCTTGTTGTTGGAAACACATGAACAGGAAGAGCTCAGGAGGGTGGAAACGTGTGACTGACAAGGATCCTGGAGAGAAAAATGCAAAAAGCAATTTAGAGTTTATAACAGTTTGCAGTGCTTTGACTGATGTATTTGATACAATTTTGGAAAATTATATGGTCTCATATTTTAATCTGACATCTAGATCTTATTTTATTTACTTTTTAATTTGAAATAATTTCAAACTCACAAAGTTGCAGAAGTAGTAGAAAGAATTCTTATATACCCTTTGTTTAGATTCACTAATGGTTAGTATTTTTCACTTTTGCTTCTTCTCTGTCTGTCTTTCCATCTTTCCATCCCTAACTCTATTTTTTTTCACTTTACCTATAAATAATTTAGTCTGTTTTTCTAAGAATAATTGACATTCTCTAACATAATCATTGCATAATTATAAAAATCTGGACATTTCACATTGTTAAAGTGCCATTATCTAATGTATAATTTGTATTCAAATTTTACTACTAATCATTATACATAGCATTTTGTCCTGTAGTCTGGCATTGCCTATTACATGAATCCAAAACAGTTTCTTCACCTTTCTTTGCTTTCATGACCTTACACCTTAAAGAGTCTAGGCTAGTTATTTTATAGATGTACCTCCATTTGGGTTCATTGGAAATTTCCTCAATATCAGAAGCAGGTTATGCATCTGTGGAGGGAGTATCATAGAAGTGATGTGTGTCCTTCTCAGTACATCACACCAGGAAGCACAGCATGGCAATGTCCCATTATTGGTCTGTTAACTTTAACCTCTTGGTTAAGATAGTGCCCTCTAGATTTCTCCATTGTGAAAGTACAATTTAAAATTTTACAACTTGAAAATGATCCTATTATTGGTGTTTTGTAAATACTGATAAAACAAAATAATCTCTTACATCACTCTTTGTGTATATGTAATGAAATCTTTGATTTCGTTTAATATCATCCTTAAAAATATAAGGGGGGGGGTGGGAGTGCATGGGAAGGAAGGACACAGGGAAGCATTAACTATGGGGAGGAGGTGGGAAAAGAGCTGTTACAGTGTGGGGAGTTACAGTCAATATCATGAAACAAAATATGTATGAAATGCTGTATGGAAAATGAAATTTTTTCTGAAACATTCACCCAAATCACAATACATTTTTAAAATATATATATATAATAAGAAGTAGCTACTTGGGTCTTAAAAGCTTGCAAATGGCTGTCTAAGATGCAATAATTGGGCTCTCTGCATGCGGAGCAAAGAAGAATGAAGAAATCCAATGTCACGTGGAAACAATGTAGTCCAAAGGACTAGTGGACCATGTGAACCTCAGCCTACGTCACCCTGCCACCAGAAGAACTAGAGGGACAGTGGTGCCTGGGTACCACTGTCATCCACTCAGAAAGGGATCAAAATATGAGATCTTGGATAAAGTGGGAGAAAAATGTGGAACAAAACTCAAAATTACAAAAAAAAAAAAGACCATGCTTATTGATCTGATAGAGACTGCTAAAGCCCTGGAGACTATGGCCCCCTAGTGACCCTTTTGGCCTGGAATTGAATTCACTCCCATGGTTTCCAGCCAAACAACAGATAGGCATATAAGATGAATATTTATACCAAGTAGGTACACTCTTTAGAACAATCAACCGTGGGAGACCAGAAGGACAGTATTTGCACAGGGAGATATGTCAGAGGGCAAGAATGCATAGGAAAGAAGGATACAGGGAAAGGGTAACCAGAGGGAGGGAGTGGAAAGAGATCTGCTACATTATGGGGATTGCAGTCAATGTCATGAAACACACTGTGTGTGAACTGTTTTATGGAAAATGAATTTGCTCTGTAAACTTTCACCCAAATCACATTTTAAAAAAGATAAATAAAAATATAAGAACAAGCTCTTCTTTAACTTTGGAAACTCTATATTCATTCCATTTCTCCTTTAGAATATTACACTATGTTTGAAAATCTTTTATTAGCCACCCTACTGATTTCTTTTCTTTTTAAAACTTTCATTGTGATTTGGGTGAAAGTTTACAGAGCAAATTCATTTTCCATACCACAGTTCACATACACTTTTGTCCCATGACATTGACTGCAATTTCCCACAATGCAACAATTTCCCCCCCCACTTCTTCCCCATAGTTACCTCTTCCCTGTGTCCTTCCCTCTCATGTATTCCTGCCTCCTGAGCTGTCACCCTGTGCATATACAACCCTTCTTCTATTCTCCCATAATTGTACTCTCCAAGGAGTGTATCTACCTAATGTAAATGTTCAGTTCATATGCCTGTCTTTTGTTTGGCTCGAAGCCATAGGAGTGGGTTCAATTCCAGACCTCAGAGGAAGCTGGGGCCATAGTCTCAGTGGTTCCACCAGGCTCTATCAGACCAGCAAACCTGGTCCCCCCCCTTTTTTTAAAATAATTTTGAGTTTTGTTCCACATTGTTCTCCCACTCTATCCAGGATCTCCTACAGAGATCCCACTCCTAGTGGTTGACAGTGGTAGCCGGGCACCATCTAGTTCTTCCACCTACCATGATTTCTTGAAAAATGGGGATATTAATTGAGCTGTATTTTTATTTCTGTTGTCCATAAGTCTTGTGTGTTCATGT
>NW_006921595.1:880728-881735 GCF_000298275.1 Orycteropus afer afer
TATATATTTAAACAAATGATTGTTATATATAATAGTAAAATTAGCAACACATCTCTTAATGAAATAGATGGAGGTTGTTATGGTATCTTGATTAAACAAGCTTTGAGGACTCCTATTAGGTCTTTTTGCTTGTCACTCCTGAGAATTTCACATCCAGGAATGGGGTAGTGGAAAGACTGGGAAAAACTACACATAGAAGTTGAGTATTTAGGACTTGATTCTTTAAAAGTCAGTGTAGCATGCATTTCAGAATATCTTCATGGAACCCCAGAGTATAAGGGGACCCAGATAAATACTGCTCTGCTAGTTAACCCAATCCAGAATTTTCTCTAGAATTCAAAAATGCCATGAGGAGTCATATGAAAGGGAACTAATATGCCCCAATTATTCCAAGGTCATAATACTATACATAGCTTTAGGAATTGTGTCTGAGACACTATAATATACAATAAATTATTTTACAAATATCTTCAAACTGCAGCAAGATCGTTAAACCAGAAAATTTATTGAATGACTACTATTTGCCAGACTCTATAGTAGACACTTTTTAGATATGCTTGATATATGAAGATTGGAATTTACAAAATAGATAAATCAGGGCCAAATGTTCAGATTGCACAAGGGGACTTTGCAAAATAATTAATCATGGAGTATCTGCAAATTGTGAGTACTCTGTACTGCATATTTACATTGCTCAATTTACAGACAGTTCCTTGGGAACGTTTTGACCATATAATGTACCTCTATGCCTGAAGCAGGAGCTCTTGTGGTGTAGTGCCCAAGGCATTTGACTGCTAACCAGAAGGCTGGCGGTTCAAACCCACCAGCCACTCCTCGGAAAGAAGATTGTGCAGTCTACTTCTGTAGTGATACCATCTCAGAAACCCAAGGAGGGGTCGCTATGAGTCGGATCTGACGGCAGTGAGATGCCTGAAGCAACAAGGAGCTCTGCTGGAGCAGTGCCTAAGGCATTTGACTGCTAACCAGAAGGTTGGTGGTTCAAACCC
>NW_006921595.1:882620-883422 GCF_000298275.1 Orycteropus afer afer
ACCTCCCAGAACATTGTTTTGTGCCACTCCCAACAGAAATACTCCAGGTGGACACCTTCAGCAATCAGGAGCTCCTCAGTTGCTCAAAGCAAATCCCATCTTGGAGTTTACAAAGACTTATGGGTAGAAAAGCCACACAAAGTAATTTACTACACTGCACTTGGAAACCCAAGGAGGAGTCGCTTGACGGCAATGAGTTTTTTTAATGAGACCTGGAAAACTGCACGTGCCTGAATGGGGAAACAGGTCAAGCCTTCCCTGCCTGTGTCACACTGCTTGGGTCTAGCATGAATGCAGATATTTGGATAAGGAAACTTTTTTGTTGTTGTTGTTCTTGTACATTGTTTGCTTTAAAACAATTTGTAAACCAGAAAAGGCATTTTATTTAACATTGTAGCATTTAAGGTTAAGAACTCCTTGGTGAATAAAAGCCAGCAACTCACTGGCCCATTTAGTGTTTCATGTGTGTCAAACCAGAGATCTGGAGCTGGAAACAGTGCTTTAAATAAAATCTAATTGATTTTCAGAGTCATTCAGCATCTGAACAGAGTCATTCAGCATTTGGATGGCAACTTGTTAAACCATATACAGCACACCAGATTCTGGTTCCCACTTAGTGGGTAAGAGTGGGTGATGCTTTCATCCCTCCTTTCCCGCCAAACCCCATCATCTGTCATCTGTAGTCAAAGTCACGGCTGAAAGGCAAACTATTGAGATGATGTGTTTGTTTTTAAAAACATTTTATTGAAGTATAATTTATGTACAGTGAAATACACAAAATGAAAGTGACATGGGTCAATGC
>NW_006921595.1:884556-898041 GCF_000298275.1 Orycteropus afer afer
CTATGTTATGCGGTGTTTTGCAGATTCTACATTATTCTTTAGTGTTGCATAGTATTCCATTGTGTGTATGTACCATAGTTTGGTTATCCATTCTTCTGCTGATGGGCACCAAGGTTGTTTCCAACTTTTTGCTATTGTAAATAGTGCTGCGATGAACATGGGTATGTCTTGTCCTGGCTCTCACTTCTTAAGGATATATACCTAGTACTGGGATTGCTGGGTCAAATGGTATTTCTAATTCCAGCTTTTTAGGGAATCTCTGTACTGCTTTCCACAGTGGTTGTATAATTTTAGAGTCTCACTAGCAGTGTATGAGAGTTCCAATCTCTCCACATCATTGCCAGCATTTGTTATTTTCTGTCTTGTTGAACTTTGCCATTAGTGCTGGGGCAAGATGGTATCTCATTGTTGCTTTGATTTCTATCTCTCTGATAGTTAATGATCGTGAGCATTTCTTCATGTATTTACCAGCTGTCTGAATATCCTCTTTGGTGAAGTATCTATTTTTGATGAGAAAATGTATTTTTGCTGAGCTATCCAGGAAAGGTGCACTAGTGCTGCATGGACTAACCAGTGCTTCCATTCATAAAACATAACAATGTTAATAGAAAAAGAAAAAATCTTCTGATATCTTACAGAAAACCAATGTAAATTTGCCAGCAATGGCAGACACAGTTCCCAAGTGCTGAATCACTTCCTGTCATCTTCCTGCCTTGCTTCTTGACAAGGAGACATGAAACAACCCAATGCATCAGTGTGGGTTAGGTGATTTGTACTGTCCCAGGAGCTCTGGTTGTGTAGTGCCTCAGGCATTTGACTGTTAACCAGAAGGCTGGCAATTCAAATCCACCAGTCACTGCTCAGAAGGAAGGTTGGGCAATCTACTTCCGTAGTGATACTGCCTCAGAAACCCAAGGAGGGGTCGCTATGAGTCGGATATGACTCTATGGCAGTGGGTTTTTTTCTTTTTTTTATACAGCTGATGGGTTACCTGGATTCTACTGGGTCTCATCCCCAGCTCTTTTCAAGGACCATCTAGAAAGAGACAGTAGAATGATGGAATTGGATGATGCCAGAGTTATAGCCAAAAGGTTATATTTTTGCCGATTGCCACAAGCTGGTCAATAACCCAAGTAGAAAGAACAGATGGAACACTGACAAGTTAGCCTTATGTTTGAAATGCCAAATATTAGGTTGAAAAATCTCCTTTATGTCTGTAGCAGAGGTGCTGACTCTCTAGTATAAAATGTAAGACTTGACAAAGTCATGTATTTTAAATTTTCAATTTTAATGGCACTGTGGTTTTAGAACATTGTTTTTTAGCCTTGTTAGAAAAAAGATTATTAACAAATTTTCTCATTTTTATTCCTTAGTGTACATACAAGCTACTTTTACCTTTGGCCTTGGCATATGTTTGCATTTTGATCTTTTTGTAGAGACACGAGGTGAACTTGTCAGGAAGAATATTTGTATTCTAGGGGAAAAATGTGTTTTTTTCATTTGTACATGCCAATGTATAAATAGGAAGTGGAGACCTGCATAAACAGAAATTGGTTCTATTGTTTATCTGCTTATGAATTTGACTAAACAAACAAACAGAAAAAAAACATCAAACTCACTGCTGTTGAGTCAGATCTAACTCCTAGCGACCCCTCCTTGGGTTTCTGAGGCAATATCACTGTGGATGTAGATTGCCCAACCTTCCTTCCAAGGAGTGGCTGGTGGATTTGAACCGCCAGCCTTCTGGTCAGCAGTCAAATGCCTTAGGGACTACACCACCAGAGCTCCTGACTAACTGATTTTGACTAACTGGTGTTAAATTTTCCATGGGAAGAAGATGAGGCTATCTACTTCCATAAAGACTGACAGCTTTGGAAACCCAATGGGGGTCGCTATGAATTGGAATCAACTGGATGGCAGTGGGTTTGGTTTTGGTTTTTATATATTCTGAAAGGCTCTTACAGTTACGATAAAGGTTGGGAATTTTAGTTTGAATTTTGAGTCTTAGAAAACAAGTAGGTTAGATTTTAGTTGAAGTTTTTGCTAGATCTAATTATTTTGAGTTTTTTTCCCTTGGTGGCTGCAGGTGACATGGGTAGGTAGGTTAAACAGTAGCAAACTTGGGGACAGGATTTCTTAAAGTTGAGGTGATTCACAAGTTGACACTGTGGATGAGTGAGAGAGAAGCTTATTAATTGCAAATAACTTTAATTCAACTCCAGTTAAATAAAGCACTTACTTATCTCTACTGGCTGAGAGATTTAAATAGCAAAGTTTCCCTAACAAGAAAGCTTGTGCACATATGTAGAATTTCATTTTATAGGCAAATCTGATATTGAACACCTTCTGAACATATATTAAATCCCATGTTTTAAATATTGGCAACTTTGAGACCAAAGAATCAAAAGCCTCCCTCTTTTCTACCAGGGTTCCTCCTATGCCTTTAAAATAGAGTATAATTTCATTTAGCTGTGGAAATAAGATATAAATGATGGAGTCTATTAAGCTGAATAATGAGTAGAACCCGCTGTGGTAACTAATTGAATCAACACAGGTGCAAACATGTGCCCTTGTAGGCCCAAACAGCTTCAGGCAGATTGGTCAAAGATACAATTAGCAAACATTCAGTGAATTATGAAATAACTTTAATCTCTTACTTTAAATGATTGTTAGTTAATGCCAGCTCTCTTGCTGTAACAGTAGTCATACATACTTATTATCAATCCCATTGCATGGTATCTTTTGAATACTCAAATGAAAGGAGCTCTGGTGGCACTGTGGTTAAGGCATTTGGCTGCTAACCAAAAGGTCAGTGATTCGAACCACCAGCTGCATAGCGGAAGAAAGGTAGAGATAATCTGCTTCCATAAAGATTTACAGCCTTGGAAACCCTATGGGGCAGTTCTACTTTGTCTTATAGAGTCATTATGAGTGAGAATTGACTTGATGGCAGTGATTTGATTTACTATATAGAAAAGCATGTAGAGCATGATAAAGAATATCTAGAAAAATGGACATATAATTTCTAAAACTAAGGTATTAGAGGCTCACTCCTGTTTCCAGTTATATGCATGTTAATGTTAAATAATACCAAAACTCAAACCAAACTCATTGTCATCGAGTTGAGTCCAACTCATAGTGACCCTCACTGGGTCTCTGAGGCAGTAAATCTTTATGGAAGTAGATTGCTCCATCTTCCTTCCACGTGGAGTGGCTGGTAGGTTTGAACTGCCAGCCTTCTGGTTAGCAGTCAAATGTCTTAGGCACCATGCCACCAAATAATACCAGGTATAGTTTATTTTAGGGGCCTTGGTGGTTCAGTTTTTAAATACTCAGCTAGTAACTGAAAGGCCAACAGTTCAAACCCACCAGGCACTCTGTAAGAGAAAAGACCTGGCAACCTGCTTCAGTAAAGATTATGGTAGGAAATTCTGTAGGGCGGTTCTGCTTTGCCATATAGGATCACTATGATTTGGACTCGACCTGAGAGCATACTATAACATAGTGTATTTTAAGGGCCAAGAGAGTGGAACAAACTAAGTTTTTATAGGAGTTCAGAGGAGGGAGGGTTCTTGGATGGCTGGAGTTTTCAAGAGAGATATCATGGAGAATAAAGTCTTCCTTGAAGTTTGATTAATATAAATAAGTTGTTTATTGCACTTTTTAACTTTTCTCAATACTCATTTACATGTAGCACCTGATTTCTGTTTTTGGCAACTCAGTGCAGGGTGAAGAACAGGTATTATTAGTGAGTTTTCAGATGTGGAATGGGAAGCATAGAGAGGCATAGCAGTAGCTCCCCTGGAGATACTTAGTGAGTGAAATCCAAGACTAAAGCAGAACAAGTACTTTTTCCATTAGACCTCTCTATAAAATAGCCTTTTGCTAAAAATAAGTAGTTCCCTAATATAAGTGCATTCTTATATCTAAAGAGGGTAAGAAATTTGTATTTAGGCAAGCAGAAAAAGGTAGTGTTCCAACTTGAGTGCTAGAAATAGATTAGAATGTTAGTTTTGTTATTGTTGTTGTTGTTGTTAGGTGCTGTCAAGTCATCTCCAACTCATAGTGACCCTATGTGCAGCAGAATGAAACACTGCCCTGTCTTGTGCCAGCTTCATGATCCCTGGTATACCTGAGCCCATCATTGCAGCCACTGTGTCTATCCATCTCATTGAGGGCCTTCCCCTTCCTTTATTGACCCTCCACTTTACCAACCCTGATATCCTTCTCCAGGGACTGGCTCCTTCTGACAACATGACCAAAGTAGGTGAGATGAAGTCTGGCCATTCTCACTTCCAAGGAGCATTCCAGCTGCACTTCATCCAGGACAGACTTATCGGTCCTTTTAGCAGACCATGGTTCTCTTTGCATTCTTCTCTAACACCACAATCAAAAGCATCAACTCTTCTTTGGTCTTCCTTATTCATTGTCCAGCTCTCACACGCATAAGGACAATTGAAAATACTATGGCTTGTGTGTTAGACTGGGTTCTCTAGAGAAGCAAAACCAGTAACGCTTATACAGAGAGAGAGGAAAAAAAGAGAAATTTATCTTAGGAAAATGGCTCACACACTTATAGAAGCTGGCAAGTCCCAAGTTCTTGGATCAAATGTTTTTTTTCCTGACTCATTTAGCTGCAGGGGCTGACGAGCTCAAGGTTGGCAGGCAGTATACTGGCTGTTGACTCCAACGAATGATGAATCCAAGATCCCCAGGCCAAATGGTGGATTGTTTGCTCATGGACAGTTGTAGGCAGCACAACAGACTCCTCATCCATAGAAGATTGTCTCTTTTCCCAGGATGTCCATAAATATACTGGAAGCACGCCACATCCCTAGGGAAACTCCCTTTCAGTGGATTGGCTGCTCAAAACATATACATCTGATCTCATCATTGGAACAACCCACATCACAATTACTTAAACCACACAGAATTGTGGTCCAGCCAAGTTGGCACACAGCTCCAACTATCACAGCTTGGGATAGGCACACCTTAGTCTTCAAGGAGACATCTTTGCTCTTCATCACTTGAAAGAGGTCTTTTGCAGCAGATTTGCCCAATGCAATATGTCATCTGATGTCTTAACTGCTGCTTCCATTGGTGTTGATTGTAGAACCAAGTAATATGAAATCCTTGACAACTTCAATCTTTTCTCCATCTACCGTGAAGCTGTTTATTGGATCAGTTGTGAGGATTTTTATTTTCTTTAAGTTGAGGTGTAATCCATTCTGCAGACTGTAGTCTTTAATCTTCATCAGTAAGTGCTTCAAGTTATTCTCATTTTCAGCAAGCAAAATTGTGTCATCTGTGTATTGCAAGTTATTGATGAGTCTTTCTCCAATCTGATGCCACTTTCTTCTTCATATAATCCAGGTTCTTGGATTATTTGCTCAGCATACAAGTTGAATAAGTATGGTGAATGGATACAACCTTGATGCACTCCCTTCTTGATTCTAAACCATGCCGTATCCCCTTGTTCTGTTTGAATTACAGCCTCCTGATCTGTGTACGGGTTCCTCGTGAGTACAATCAAGTGTTCTGGAATTCCCATTCTTCTCAGTGTTATCCATAATTTGTTATGATCCACACAATCGAATGCTTTTACATAGTCAGTAAAACATAAGTAAATATCTTCTGGTATTCATTGCTTTCAGCTAAGATCCATTTGACATCAGCAGTGATATCCCTCATTCCATATCCTCTTCGGAATCCAGGTTGCATTTCTGGAAGCTTTCTGTCAATATACTGCTGTAACCGTTTTTGAATTATCTTCAGTAAGATTTTACTTGTGTGCAATATTGATGATATTATTTGATAATTTCCACATTCTGTGGGATCACTTTTCTTTGGAATGGGTACACATATGGATCTCTTCCAGTCAGTTGGCCAGGTAGCTGCCTTCCAAATCTCTTGCCATTTACTAATTTTAATGTACTGGGCGAGTTACTTAAAGTCTCTGTTTCAATTCTTCCTATGTAAAATGGAGTAATGGTAAATGGGTTGTTAGAGGATTTATGCAATAATGTAAGACATATTAGCATAGTTCCTAACACACAGTAAACACTCAATAAGTAAACCCCAAACCAAACCCACTACCATTGAGTCACTTCAAACCAGCCCTATAGGAGAGAGTAGAATTGCCCCAAAAGTTTTAACTGCCACATCTTTTTCCTATGGAATGGATATTGAGTTTGAACCACTAACCTTTTGGATAGCAGCTGAGTTCTTTAACTGCTGTATCACCAGGGCTCACTTACTCAATAACTAGTAACTATTATTTTATTTTACTATTCTAAATTGTTTATGAGTTTCATAACAATGATGGGGAAAGTGGAACTCTAAGTTGCTATCTCCTTGTAGAAGACCAAAGGAAAGGAAAAAGTGGAAGCCAGCACTGCCCTTTCCGTTGCAGGCAGAGGGACAGGGACTAGTATTTTGTGTTCAGGGAGTGGAAACAGTCCAGCTTTCTCATGCACACGACTAAGGCTAAAGGTGACTTTGAAGACAGTGGGAACATTTAGCTGCTCTTGGGGTCAAGTGTTAGGTCAAGTAAAGCAAAAACTGTTCACTGAAGAGAAGACCTATGAGGGCATGCTCAGTAAAGGAAGGCCCTACCAACATGGAAAACCCCAGCCTATTGAGTGATGCCCACAGCTGAGAATTGTATGGTGAAAATGAAGTAACTGTTAGCTGCTCCATTTCTTCTTTGACTCTTTGCTCAGATCCACTTGGTTACCCATAATGTCTGACAGCACACTGTGGTGGGGAAGAGGATAAACTTCATGAGGAGAAGATGTCTTAACTGAGAGTTATTTTAACCAGGCTGAACAAGGAGCCCTGGTGGAGCAGTGGTTAATGTAGCTTTACTGATATCTGAAAAGTCCGTAGTTGAAACCCACCAGCCTCTTTGTGGGAAAAAGATGTAGCAGTCTGCTTTTTTTTAAAAAAATTACAGACTTGTAATTATGAGGTAGTTATAATCTGCCCTAAAGGGTCTCTATGAGTCAACTCGACTCCATGACCATGGATTTTGGTTATTAGTGGCTGAAATATCAAATGTGCTTTGATGGTTTGGAATCTGCTCTTCTTTGAGACTATTCATGGACAATTATAGGGTCAGATGATGCTTCAGCAAGAGTAAGAACCAAACTCCTGGGGTTACCATGATGTCAGGGAACTCTGTACCTTGGTGAGGTTACTGAAATTTCTAACCTTCTCTAATACTACTTCAAGTTCAAATCATACAATTCTGATTTAATATGTAGAATTTATACTTAGTTAGATTCTCTGGGTAATGGCCACCATGGATTGGTCTTGTGGGGTGCCATATGTAGTCTGTTGCTAGGGATAAAACATTAAAGTTGTGAATGATTTACTTAATAAGTATATTCAAAGCTATTAATATAGCTCTGAGTTTATTTCAAATGGACTTTCATGACTGAGAGAGAAAGGGAGTGTAGTCATAGTTAGAATGCACACATATATGTATGCACACATGAACTCATGCTCACGCATACACAGTATCTCTGCCCGAAGGGACCCTTATATGATATATGGTTAGCAATTTTGGTGATAACTATTTATTCTTTTCTATTTTGGAAAGTTTTGAGGGTGTTATTGAAATTGGAATGTACTATGGAAGTGTGCTTTAGTTTATCAGAGTCAGGGTAGGCTATGGGAGTATGAGTCACGTGATTTGTATTGATTAATAGTAAGCCCTTTATAAGATCTCTGTTTTTTGTTAACACTCTCTAGAGCACCTCAGAAGTAGAATTTGCATCCTCTTTTTCTTTCCCTGCAGTACTGATTGAGCAGATACTAGCTACATAGAGATTTAATACATATTTAAATTAAAGTTTCCATTTTTAAAATTTGTGTTATGATAGCTTGAGGACTAGATAAGTTAACTATTAAAAAAATAAAGCAAGATAAATGGTCAAGAAATACTGTATCTCAAGTTTATAACATGTCTTTATTGAGACTAGATGTGTACATTTTATATGTGGGATCTGAAAAATTATGCTTTCAAGCACATGAGGTTTCCAAACTTCACTGGAGCAGGTCTTTGAAGAGGCAGTGAAGTCAAACACCAGTTAGTTAGGAAAAAGAAAATCTACTAAGAATGTAAACCTGTGCCTGTGATAACCATTGGCTTTTCTTTTGGGAGCTCAGTATACCTATGCATCTAGTTAATTAACCAAGCATCTTCAGGGCGTGCAGCATTCCATATAACCTAATTTTCCTAGTTCACCCTTTTAAGCTAAACTCAGAGATAAAATGCTCTATTTGGGGTGAAAATTTTAATAAAATGTTTGAAAGTGATCACTTCAGAGGACAGTGAACCCAGCTCAGGGTCTCTATGCATATTAATTACTTCCTTTCTTCTATTACAGATTTTAAGATATACCATTACTGAATTGCATTAAAGAAAAACACCATTACATTAAAAGAACATATCATTTCTAAAGTGTTATTCACTGAGGGAATGAGTTGCTGGGCATGGGGCTCTGGACCACTGTGGTCACTGAGAGACACTGAGGTCAATTGGCATAATGTAGTTCATTAAGACAGTGTTCTACATCCTCCTTGGGTGAGTAGCAATTGAGGTCTTACAAGCTTGTGAGCAGCCATCTAAGGTGTAACTACTATTGGTGTCTTGTTGTCTGGAGCAAAGAGGAGTGAAGAAAATCAAAGATGCAAGGAAATATTTAGTCCAAAGGAAACTAATGGACCTTGTAAACCCCAGACTCCATGACCCTGAGACCACAAGAACTAGTTACCACTTTTGACTGCTTTGAAAGGGAAAACAATAGGAAATTCTGGATAGAGTGGGAGAAAAATGTGGAACAAAACCCAAAATCATAAAAAAGACCAGGCTTACTAGTCTGATAGAGACTGGTGGGGAATCTCTCCCCAACTCCTCCACCCCCAGACTACAGCCCTTAGTTATATACCCTTCAAGCCTGGAACTGAACTCACCCTTGTGGCTCAACTTTAAGCCAAATGATAGACAGGCCTATGAGGTGAACAGTGATATGCTACTTAGAACAATCAGCCATATGAAATCAAAGGGTCAGCATTTGCCTGGGGATAAAGCTAAGAAGGCAGAAAGGGATAGGAAAGAAGAATGAAATAGTAAACACAAGGAATAAATGAGAAGGGAAAGAAAAGAAAAAGAACACATTGGTTCTAAGCATTCTTTCAAGTCATTAAAAATATTAATTTGACATGAAAAAGTAAAAAAAATAATAGGGAAATAACATAGTATAATTTTTTTTTTAGCCAAAATTGGAGAGAGTTGTTGAATATCAGTGTAAAAGACCCCAGACTTCATTGGTTGTAGAACAGTTTTGTCTGCTCATTGAAGGTTTTTCTCATGTCCAGTTTTCCCCCTGGCTGCCTGTCCCTTCATGTTACACTGGGGAGTGGTAACACAGTTTGCTACATAAAGTTGGGGCTATCTGTAAAATAAGTGGCTTGCCAGCAAAATGCACAAATTTTAGATCAGTTAGTTAGGGAAGACGCTACTTTGCCCCAGTTTGGGGTATGTCATGGATCTAGGTTGCCTGATTTGTGATGGCTAATTAAACTAGATTTGTAACTTTAACAAAATACCCCCTCACTTAGATGATAAGGAATGGGTACTAGGATGTAATCTGAGGATGATAATAATAATAACAACAACATATTTCTCCCCCAAACAAAACCCTCTGCCTAAAAAAGGATAATAAAGCCTGAAATGTCAAGGACAAGAACAAGTAAGGAAAGATAGTTGGGAGAAACAAAAAGGTCTGGAGAAGATGTTAAGATAGGGAAAGGGTGAATGCTTTTCCTTATTTTGTGTTTAAAACCACAAGAGCACAGATTGGTTCATAGCCTTCATGAGCTAAGCTATTGGAAAGGGATAAGTCACTTCCATATGATATCAATAAAATAAAATTAAACTCTAACCCCAAATGATTAACTGTTTTTAACCCTTAGATATTTCCTCCAGGCAATATCTAAACTTGTTTTGAAGAGAAGCTGACCTACGCCTGTACAGAGTTTATTATATACAACTCCTCTCCTTGGTTGCCAATCAGTTAAGATATCTATGTTTACAAAATAAGAGAGTTCCTACGAGTCAAGTCCAAAGTACACATAACTATTTTGATAAGGGAAAAACTCTCACATGAATCACTGAAACGGACATCTCTAGAGAAATTCGAATGCATTTTTATAATCTGAGTGTTTGAATAGTTGTTAAGTTGTTGCCTGGTGAGCTGAGATGTTAAAAAGGCCTGGAGAGAAGGCATGAGCAAGAGCTTGCATTGTTTTAGGAGCTGCACAGGTGGAGAAACCAGCACTACATAATAAGACTTCTTGGCTGATGTACTTGGTATTGAGTGCTGTTTCTCAAACATTGATATAACCTTAAAAACAAAAGTAGATCTCTTAACATTGCCAGTTCCTCTGTTACCACCACCAACCTGAACATATGGCTGGATTTTCTTTGGAACAGTACGATAGCTGGAGTTGACCATCCCAGATAAATCTCCCTGGTATCCTTTACCTAAAAACATGTGTTGAACTGATGATGCATTGTGTCTTGTCTTTCCAAGTATATTTTAAGCTCCTCGAGGTATTTACTATCTTGTATTTCCTACAATGACTTGATTGTAATAGATTTTTCATTAGTATTTTTGAATGAATGTTGCATTAATTTTGGAAAGGCTTTTTAAGGGAAGAGGCTATGAGAATCTTTACCATTGGCAATCATACATACATGAAGAATACCAACACAGCTCAGTGAAATGATGCTTGGATTTCATTGCTCTGTAGTGGTGAATGATCAGGGTTTCCACTCTGCTGACCTTGGTTTTGGAAATGAAAAAGATTCAGCCTAACTCAGCCTCAAAGATCTGTCATTTGTTAAAGGCTAACTTAAAATAAAAGTTAAAATCGTGACTCTCATACAACTATAATGTGAACACATGTCAAATTTTATTTAACTCTTTATTAATGAGGGAACCAGCAAAATGTTACAACTGGTTCAAAGAAGAATTTGAAGTACATTTTATAAGCCAAGTATATTTTAAGAAAATATATAGAATTATATATGTGTAATATGAGCCCTGGAAAATGGCAATATTACTTATTTGACTTTGGAATTTATTATTATTTTTCTTTCTTTCTTTTTTTTTTTAACAAATCCCATCTGTGAGTATGAGAGTATGTTGAGATAGATATAACTGCTGAATTAAACATTTAATCATATCTCCTTAGCACTTGATCTCTCTAAATATTGCTGACATGGCCCCTATGGCCTTGGCTATCCCACTTGAAGGGACTGAATAATTTCACATACTGAAATTTTATTCTACTGTATTTAGGTGAACAAATCTATTTGTACTGCTAGAACTAGGTGCAATGTTTATAGAACCAAAGAATGTATCTATAAAAATTGTTTATGGTTAGAGGATTATGATTTTTTCCTGTTCGAACTTTTTTTCCTTTGATCATTTGCTGGTAAAATGGTGGTTTTATAAATCCAGTACATAAGCATTGTAAGTGATAAGTCTTTATTTCAATATATCAAATAGTCATGAAATACTGCTAGCAGTAAAAGGATGAAATAAAGTAGTTTTGGCTAATGTTGTGAAAATAATTTACAAACAGCCAGACAAAATCATGTTATTAAAGAAAAGCAAATTTTTATAGCTGTTAATACAGATAAATAACCACTGTATTAGTTTTCTGTTGCTACCATACACATTACCACAGACTTATGACTTTAAACAACTCTAGTTTTTATCTCACAGTTCTGTAGATCAGAAGTCTGATGGGCTCAGTTGGCTTTTCTACTTAGAGTCTGACAAGACCAAAATCAAAGCATAGGCAGGGCTGATTTCTTTCTGGAGGTTCTAGGCTCATGCAGTTTGTTGGCAGAATTAAATTGCATGCCGTTGTAGGACTAAGATTCTGTTTCCTTGGCTGGGAGTTGTTCTTAGCTGTAGGACAGCCACATTTCTTGGCTTGTGTCCCCCTTCCTCTGTCTTCAAAGCCTCTACTTAATTGTGGGTTAAGCCTCTCTCATGCTTTGAAACTTTCCTGCTAGAGGCTTCATGTGGACTAAGAAGCTCTGGTGGTGTAGTGGATAAGGCATTTGGCTGCTAACCGAAAGGTCAGTGGTTCAAATCCACCAGCTGCTCTGCAGAAGGAAGATGGGACACTCTATTTCTGTAAAGATTATAGCCTAGGAAACTCAATGGGGATTGCTGTGAGTTGGAATTGACTCGATGGTAGTGAGTTTGGTTTGAATTTTGGCATGTGGACTAGCTGAGAGAAAGAAACTTAACCCAATGGGGATTGCTATGAGTCAGAGCTGACTTGCTGGCAGTGAGTTTGGCATGTGGACCAGTTGAGAGAAACTCCTTGGAGCTGTAATTTTAGGGATCCCTCTCATTTTTCATGGGCTTTACCTCCAGGATCCCCACCAAATTTTCATGGATCCAAGAAAAATCCCTTAGAGGTTCTGGCAGATGGAGGAGAAGAGCAGTTTTTGCGAGATATACCAGTCTTCTCTTATAACAAAGGTGTCTCTCCAGAGGAAATGACAGCTAAAGCCTTATCCTGTCTGGGAAAATGCATTCTTCCCACTTCAGCCACCTCTAGCCTTCATGTCTCACCTAAGGGGGAGAAATATAATCAAAAGAGGTCAGGGCTTCATAGAAATAGATTGGGAACTATGCAGTCAGGGAAAGATGTAGGGGCAGGAAGAAACAAAACTATTCCACTGAGGGACACAGGCCCAGTAAAATATTGAGACATAATTGGAAGAATATAGAACGTTCTCCCTTCTCCACTCTACTCCATTGTACCAGTGCACCAATAGACCTCCATTACAGTGGATTATAAATGAAAGGGCTGCAAGAGACAGACTCTTTCTGAGAAGGCAAGAATAAGAAAGCCTAGATTAGGTGAGGAGACAAAGCAAAGATGCTAGAGGACTTTTAAACCTGTGGCACCTATGTTGTTGTTAGGTGTCATCAAAATGGTTCTGACTTACAGTGACCGCAAGTACAACAGAATGAAAACCTGCCTGGTTCCTGCATCATCCTCACAATCATTACCATTGTTGAGAATATTGTTGCAGTCACTGTGTCAATCCATCACATTGAAGGCCTTCCCATTTTTTGCTAACCCTCTACTTTTTTTTTTTAATTGTGATTTGGGTGAAGATTTACAGAGCAAATCCACTTTCCATACAGCAGTTCACATACACTTTGTCTCATGACATTGACCACAGTTTACCACAATGCAACAGCTCTCCTCCCACCTCTTCCCCACAGTTACCTCTTCCCAGTGTCCATCCCTCCATGGAATCCTGCCCCTTGAGCTGTCTCCCTGTGCATAAGCAGCCTATCTTTCTCCCATGATTGTTCTCTCCAAGGAGTGTATCTACTTGAGGAAAATGTTCAACTCATATGCCTGTCTTTTGTTTGG
>NW_006921595.1:901921-903358 GCF_000298275.1 Orycteropus afer afer
CTGTGTCCCATAGATTTTGGTATATTGTGTTTTCATTCTCATTTGATTCAAGGGATTTTTGAATTTCAATTTTGATTTCTTCTCTTACCCAGTCTTTCTCTAGGAGGGTATTGTTCAGTTTCCATGTGTTTACTCTTTTTCTGTTGATCTTCCTATAGTTGATTTCTAATTTGATAGCGTTATGATCTGAGAAGATGCTTTGCAGTATTTCAATGTTTCTAAATTTATTAAGGCTTGCTTTATGGCCTAACATATGGTGTATCATGGAAAAAGTTCCATGTGCACTGGAGAAGAACGTATATTGTGTTCCTGTTGGGTGAAGTGCTCTGTAGATATCTATAAGGCCCAGTTAGTGGAGTGTATTATTTAGCTCTTCTGCATCTTTATTGAGTCTCTTTCCAGTTGTTCTATCTTTCATAGACAGTGGTGTATTAAAAGTCTCACACTATGACTATGGAGTCATCTATTTGGCTTTTCAACTCTTTTAAAGTCTGATTTATATATTTTGGGGCCCTTTCATTGAGTCCATAGATATTTATTATTGTTATATCTTCATGATCAATTGATCCTTTAATCATTATATAATTTCCTTCCTTGTCTTGTATGGTGTTTTTTGTCTTAAAGGCAATTTGATCAGAAATTAATATTGCAACTCCTGCTCTCTTACTGGTGCCATTTGCTTGATATATCTTTTTCCAACCTTTGATTTTTAGTCTATTTTTGTCTTTATCTCTAAGGTGTGTCTCTTGTAGCCAACATATTGATGGATTTTGTTTTCTTATCCAATCTGTAAGTCTCCGTCTCTTGAGTGGTGCATTTAATCCATTAACATTCAGTGTAGTTATTGACAAGTATTATTTGGTTGCTGTCATTTTGGTATGTGTTTTTTCATAGTATAGTTTCTTTGTTCTGTATTATTTTCTGTGCTGAGCTCATTATGTTTATGAATCTTGTTATCATTTCCTTTGTTGCTGTTGTTTTAGTATTTGCTGGGTATTTGTGCTTGTCCTCTTTTTTATTGTAATATGAAGGTTTATTCTTTTTCTTTGAGGTTACCCTATGATCTATAATTTTCTTCCTGAGTTTAGAACAGTCTATTTTGTCTTGCAACTCTCTTAACTTCCTCACCATTTAGAAGTTCTGTGACTGCACAATCTTTTCCCACTTTTTGTTTCTAGTTGTCCTCGCTTGCCAATTGATGTCTCTGGTTCCCTGTTTACAATCTTATAAGCTCATTTTATTTTGGCTATGTCCATATCTGTGGTTTCTGGGATATGTCATCTTGTGTATCAACGGTCTGTTGATATTTGCTATTTTTGGTTCTCTGATCAAAGTACTGCCTTAGCATCTTTTGTAAGATTGGTCTGGTTTTAACAAATTCCCTTAGTTTCTGCTTATCTGGAAATCTCCTAATTTCACCATCATATTTGAGGGACA
>NW_006921595.1:904147-908890 GCF_000298275.1 Orycteropus afer afer
GAATTCCTTATCAGAGAGTTCCAATGCTGCTTCTTCCTCAGGGATGTGTTCTGGGTTTGTAATCTGTTCCCTTATTTCTACCACTTTATGTTGGTTCTTTGTGTGGACTCTGATGGTCTGTTGTCTCCGAGGCATAGTGGTATTGTATTAAGACCTCTGTTAATTGTTTGTGAAGAGCATCCAAGGGTGATTCAAGCTCTTCTTGGTGGTTTTTTATCATTGGCCGATTGGTGGCAAAGGAGGTGCTGGTGGCTCTTGCTCTGTAAGTGAAGTTGCAGGGAGGTGTGGGTGTACTTGTATCTTATGGGGACTGTTATTGTCTCCCACTCAGTTAGGCAAAAATTATAATTGAATGACCATTGAAAAAACTAAAAGCACATGGACAAAATATACACCCTGAAATCACACAGGGACAGTAACTCAAAAAAAGAAAAAGTGGAGAATAGAAGAAGAAAACAGGTAAATATGCAATATCTGGGAATAGGTCACTCAGAGAAAAAAGATGGAGAAGGAGAATAATGAAGAAAGAAAACTAACAAACAGGAAAGAAAAAAGAAGGTGTAAAGTAGGACCTTTTCAGTCATGGACTGCAGGTCCAGGGAGTTTTTGGGGTTACTGGAAAGCAGAACCTCTTTTGAAGCCCCTGGAATCTGGTAGAGCACTGTCTCTTTAGGTTGTCTCTAGCTGCTGGTTATGTGTTGATTTGTTTTGTCTTGGTTTTATGGTTTAATACTTTGAAAAGATGAAGCTGGTGTGTTTTATTTTATTATTGATTCAGGTGTGTTGGGTCGCTCTGCTGTTTTCTTTGTGATGGTGTAATCACTGTGTGTAGTGTGGATATTTGTTTCTGTTTTTCATAAACAAGGTCTAGAGTTTGAAGCAGGAGGTTTTATGGTAATTGGCTGAATATGGTTTCTTCTATTGAATGAGTGATGTTATAGTCAGAGAAGGCGGGAGCAGAAGAAGGAAAGCTTGGCGTTGCTAGGGTCAGTTTCTACGGCTTTGAGCAGGCTATTATTGATGACGTATTTATTTGCAAGACCGCAGCACAACCTCAGGAAAGATTCCTATTGTTAGAGGGTCACAAATTTCCACCAGTTTCAGGCACACTCAAAGATCCCGCCTCCGTGGCCCCACAGCGCCAAAGCATGGCTCCAAGGCAAAATTTGCAGGACCGCACTCAGCTGCGGTTTCTTTGCTCTCTGTGCCCCACCTGCCCGCAGTGCTGACACAATCCCACCAGATTGCTAATGGCCGACTCTGGAGTTTGTCTGTGATACCGCCCACCTGCAGTGCCAAAGATGCATGCAATTTCCAGTGTGTTGGTGTCAGGGAGTACCTGAGCAGGCTGCTATTGATGACATATTTATTTGCAAGATCATGGCTCAACCTCAGGAAAGATTCCTGTTGTTAGAGGGTCACAAATTTCCACCAATTTCAGGCACACTCAAAGACCCTGCCTCTGTGGCCCCACAGCACCAAAGCGTGGCTCCAAGGCAAAATTTGCAGGACCGCACTCAGCTGCGGTTTCTTTGCTCTCTGTGCCCTGTCTGCCTGCAGTGCTGACACAATCCTGCCAGACCAGTAATGGTCGGCTCTGGAGTTTGTCTGCAATACTGCACACCTGCAGCGCCGAAGATGCACACAATTGTAGCTGTGGTGGAGTCAGGAGAGTACCTGCTAGTGACCTGCAGTCCCAATAACCATGGCAAAGAAAAGCACGGTGTCTGCAGGTCTGACCCAAGCCAGCTCTGTGATCTGCTGGGAGGGGAGGGAGCTAGCCTTTCTGGCGCAACAGTGAGATCTCTGCCTTTATCTGGTGCCTGTGTCTGTCTGCACCCAGACCACCCATATTACCAACAAAATCAGTTGCTGGAGGCAGGTCTCTGCCGCTGCCTGCTGGAATATTGTTGTGGTCACTAGTAAGCTGCTATAAGGTGACTTCACTCTTGGTTCGGGGTTCTCAGGCAGCCGTCCTCACCTGACAGACAGTGACTGCCCCAGAAAGGTTTCCAGTGGTCTCTTCTTGGGTGCCCATCCATCCTCCAGCAGTAGCTCTTTTCTAAATAATCTCCTTTCCTCTAATTCTGCTCTTCTGTGTTTAGTGCACTCTGATTCAGTGAGCTGTTCAGAGCACCAAATTTCCTAATTCAAACTTTTGTATCTAGTTTTCAAAGTTCTTAGATGCCACGGGTGGTGGTGGAATGTGCTGCTCACTGGCGAGACTCCATTTTGAATCCTTAACCCTCTACTTTGACAAGCATGATATCTGTCTTGAGGTATTGATCTCTTTGATAGGATGACCAAAGTATGTGACAAAGTCAGGCCATTCTCATTTCTCAGGAGCATTCTGGTTGTACTTCCTCCAAGACAAATTTTTCATTTTTCTAGCAGTCCCTGATATATTCAGTATGCTGTGCCAATACCACAACTCAAATGCATCATCAATGTTTCTGCAGTCTTCTTTATTCATTGTCCAGTTCTCACATGTGCATGAGGCTACTGAAGATCCCATGGCTTGGGTCAGGTGCACAGAAGTCTTTCAAAGTGATATCTTTGCTATTTAAGGCACTACAGGGGTTTTTTGCAGTGAATTTTTCCAATGCAGTATGTTGTTTGATATCTTGGCTGCTGCTTCCATGGGCACTCATTGAGGATCCAAGTAAAATGAAATCCTTGACAACTTCAATCTTTTCTCTATTTATCATGATATTGCTATCGGTCCAGTTGTGAGGATTTTTGTTTTATTTTTGTAGAAGTGCAATCCATTCTGAAGGCTGCAGTCTCTGATCTTCATCAGTAAGTGCTTCAAGTCTTCTTCACTATTTAGCAAGCAATATTGTGTCCTCTGCATATTGCAGATTGTTAATGAGTCTTCCTCCAATCCTGATGCCACGTTTTTCTTCATATCGTCCAACTTCTTGGATTATTTGCTTGGCATATAAATTTAATAAGTATGGTGAAAGGATATAATGCTGATGCACACCATTTCCTGATTTTAAACCATGCAGTATCCCCCTGTTCTGTTCCAACGACTACCTCTTGGTCTATATGAATTAAGTGTTCTGGAATTCCCATTCTTCACAATATTATCCATAATTTATCATGATCCACACAGTCAAATGCCTTTGCATAGTAAGTAAAACACAGGTAAACATCATTCTGGTATTCTTTGCTTTCAGCTAACTCTATTAGATATCAGTGATATCCCTTATTCCACACCCTCTTTTGAATTCAGCATGAATTTCTGGCAGTTGCCTGTCAATATATCGCTGCAACCATTTTTTGGATTATCTTCAGCAAAATTTTATTTATGTGTGATATTAATTATAATGTTCAATAATTTCCACATTCTGTTGGATCATCTTTCTTTGTAATGGGCACAAATATGGATCTCTTCCAGTCAATTGGTCAGATAGCTGTCTTCTAGATTTCTTGGCACAAATGAGTGAGTGTCTCTAGTGCTGCATCTCTTCGTTGAAATATCTCAGTGGGTTTTCTGTCAATTCATGGAGCCTTGTTTTTCACCAGTTCCTTCAGTGCAACTTGGAATTTTTCCTTCAGTACCACAAGTTCTTGATCATATGCTACTACCTCCTGAAATAGTTGAACATTGAACATGTCTTTTTTGTGTAGTGACTTTGTGTATTACTTACATCTTTTTTTTTTTAATGCTTCCTACATTTTTCAATATTTTGCCCATGAATCTTCAATATTGCAACTCAGGCTTGAATTTTTCCTTCAGTTCTTTTAGCTTGAGAAATGCTGAGCATGTTCTTCCCTTTTGATTTTCTAACTTCAAGTGTTTGTACATTTCATTATAATACTTTATTTTCTATTGAGCTGCTCTTTGAAATCTTCTGCTCTGCTCTTCTACTTCATAATTTCTTCCATTCACTTCAGCTACTCCATTTAAAAGCAAGTTTCAGAGTATCTTCTGACATACAATTTTGGTCTTTTCTTCCTTTCCTGTCTTTTCAGTGATCATTTGCTTTCTTTATGTATAATGTTCTTGACGTCATCCCACTTGTTTGGTCTTGGTCTTCAGTCACTGATGTTTAATGCATCAAATCTACTCCTCAGATGTTCTCTAAATTCAGGTGGGATATACTCAAGGTCATATTCTGGCTCTCATTGAATTGTTTTAATGTTCTGTAGCTTCAACTTATGCTTGCATAGAGCAGTTGATAGTCTTTTCCATAGTTCGCCCATGGCATGTTCTGAGTGATGACATTAAGCTTCTCCATCATCTCTTTCCACAGATGTAGATTTCGTTCTTGTGTATTCCATCTGGCAAGGTCCATGTGTATGTCACCATTTATGTTGTTGAATAAAAAGGTATTTGCAATAAATAAGTCATTGTTTTTGCAAAATTCTATTGTGTGATCCCTGGCATCATTTCTATACAAAGGCCATCTTTTCCAACCACTGATGCTTCTTCTTTGTTTCCAACTTTTGCATTCCAATCACCAGTAATTATTGATACATTTTGATTACATGTTTTGTCAATTTCAGACTTCAGAAGTTGGTAAAAATCTTCAATGTCTTGATCTTTGGCTTTAGTGGTTGGCACATAAATTTCAATTATAGTCACATTAACTGCTCTTCCTTGTAGACATATCAATATTATCCTATCACTGACAGCATTGTATTTCAGGATAGATCTTGAAATGATTTTTTGATTATGAATGTGAAGCCATTCCTCTCCAATTTGTCATTCTGGGATAGTAGACCATATGATTT
>NW_006921595.1:918245-919402 GCF_000298275.1 Orycteropus afer afer
TGAGGAGGACTCAAGAGAGTTATAATGGATGTCTTTCGTTGAATCTAGTGCTAGTGATTTGAAAAGTGGGGTTTGACCTAAGTAATGTTTTAAAGACTAGTTAAGAAGGAATTCATTTGACTTGAGAAGAGGCAGTTTGTTGCTCTAGGGTCAAATGAAAATAATGAAAGGGCAGGGAACTATGTTAAGAGGATGCGGGTAGCTTCTCCTAGAGAGTTCTGTTTGATCACAGGATGATTGAGGTCACATGAAGATTACAGGAGGCTTCACAAATACAAATTTTGTCCTATTTGATGTTTACTTGATGAAGTTCTTTGTTCTTTATGTGGTTATCCACAGCTCTCTTTAGGCAGTTGCCTAGAGATTTCACTATGGTTCTTCTGAGCTTGCTGTTGTTCTTTGGTAGGGATTCAACACAGTCTTCCACTTAGTTTTTATCCCAGTATCTGAAATTCTGTGTCTTAATGCAATGGAATGTAGTTTCCTAATGCTTGAGAGGAAATCCTTATTTATGTTTCCAGAAAGATGAGCTTTGTGTGTACAGAAATTCTAGCGTTCGAGAATGCATGAGCTGCATTGAAAGAAATAATCATTATTTAAGGACTTAGATTCCATTGGTGTTGATGGGACTGCTATGTGAACTCACCTTTAATATTTGAGTAACCAGTTTTAGGTTGGCAGAAAATGAGTACAGGCATACCTCAGAGATATTGGGGGGTTCAATTCCAGACCACCATAATATAGCGAATATTGTAATATGAAATTTTTGGTTTCCCAGAGTGTATAAAAATTATATTGTCACTATACTGTAGTGTATTCAGTGTGTAATAGCATTATGAAAATGTTTGAAATATTGTGAGAATTACCAAAACATGACACAGAGACATGAAGTGAGCACATGCTGTTGGAAACATGGCACTGACAGACTTTCTTGATGCAGGGTTGCCATAAACCTCCACTTTATTTAATAATAATAATAATAATAATAATAATAATTGTAGTAGTTCAGTTTGTGTGTCAACTTGGCTGGGCCTGGTTGAGTGGCTGGGCAGCTGGTAGTAGTTATTCCCCATGATGAGACTGGCAATCAACTCCATGGTGGGATCTACCACAAGTAGCTGAGTAGCTACCTTTGGGATGTGGTCTGCTTCCTGTAT
>NW_006921595.1:919502-925491 GCF_000298275.1 Orycteropus afer afer
ATGCCTGCCTTTTGTTTGGCTGGAAGCCACAGGAGTGGGTTCAATTCCAGACCTGAAGGGCAGCTAGGGGCCATAGTCTCAGGGGTTTCACTAGGCTCTATCAGACCAGCAAACCTCATCCTTTTTTCTTATTATTATTATTATGCTTTTGGTTTTGTTCCACATTGTTCTCCCACTCTATCCAGGATCTCCTACATAGATCCCCCTCAAAGTGGTTGACAGTGGTAGCCAGGCACCATCTAGTTCTTCTGGTCTCATATAGACTGTAGATCACATGGTGTACCAGTCCCATAGACTAATTGTTTCTATGAATTTTTGGTTTTCTTCATTCTTCTTTGCTCTGGATGAGGAGAGACCCATTGTTTCATCTAGATGGCTGCTTGCAAGCTTTTAAGATCCCAGTCACTACTCACCCAAGTAGGAGGTGAAAGAATGTTTTTGTGTAGTATGTTATGCCAATTGAGATTGATGTCTCCTGTGACATGGTCTCAAGCCAACAGGTCCAACTACTCACTCCCTCTGGGTAGTTGGCTGCAACCAAGAAGTGACTATAACCTTGTCCCTTGTCAGCTCTATTATATACCTGGGAATTCTTACAGAACATACCAATACACTTATAGAAACTTTCTGCCCACCATATACATGGTCATGGGCACACTTCCCCCCGGCATAGACATACCTTGTCATTCAGCCTGCCTACCCATCTATCATCCTGTAGATCAATGTTTGTCATCACTGACAGCACAGCACTGTATGTGCAAAAGGATTCATCATTGTTGTCTGTACCTCCCATGCACCTCTCTATGTCTTCCTCTTCCTCAATGCCACCATGTTGATCATTCACATTTCGTACATTGCCCTTCCCTTCACCTAAGTCAATACTTGTTTCTGCTCATCTAGCAGTGTCCCCTCCCGTCCCCTCTAACTCCTGGTAGCCAACAAAGAAAGTTTCCTTCCATCTATAAACCTTTCCTTGACTTTTTACAATAACAAACTAATGCAATATTTGTCCTTCTGTGATTGACTTATTTCACTCAGCATAATGTTCTCCAAGTTCATGCACATTATGCGGTGTTTTGCAGATTCTACATTATTCTTTAGGATTGCATAGTATTCCATTGTCTGTATGTACCATAGTTTGGTTGTCCATTCTTCTGTTTATGGGCACCTACGTTGTTTCCATCCTTTTGCTATTGTAAATAGTGCTGCAATGAACGTGAGTATGCATATATCTGTTCTTGTCCTGGCTCTCACTTCTTTAGGATATGTACCTAGTAATGGAATGGCTGAGTCAAATGATATTTCTAATTCCAACTTTTTAAGGAATCACAATACTGCTTTCCACAGTGGTTGTGACATTTAACAGTCCCACCACATTGTGTGAGAGTCCCAATCTCTCTGCATCCTCACCAGCATTTGTGATTTTCTGTCTTGTTGAACTTTGCTACTGGTGATGGGACAAGATGGTATCTCACTGTTGTTTTGATTTGCATCTCTCTAATGTCTAATGATCATGAACATTTCTTCATGTGTTTGTTGGCCACCTGAATATCCTCTATAAGGTGTCTATTCATGTCTTCTGCTCATTTTTTTAATTGGATTATTTGTCTTTTTATTGTTGAGGTGTTGGAGTTTTCTGTAAATTTTCGAGAGAAATCCCTTGTCAGATATGTCATTGCCAAGCATTTTTTTCCCAATCTATAGGTTCTCTTTAGACTTTTTTGGAGAAATCTTTGGATGCACATAAAAATTTAATTTTTAGAAGGTCTCACTTATCTAGTTTATCTTATGCTGTTTGTGCATTTTGGGTTATGCTTGATAGTCTATTTATGCCAAGTATTATGTCCTCTACATTTGCCCCTATTTTTCCCTTGAGGAACTTTATAGTTTTAAGTTTCTCATATAAGTCTTTAACCTATCTGGAGTTCGTTTTTGTGTATGGTGTGAGGTACAGATCTTGTTTCGTTTTTCTGGAAATGGATATCCAGTTTGCCCGCACCATTTGTTAAACAGACAATCTCTTCCCCATTTAATGGATTTCAGCCCTTTGTCAAAGATAAGCTGACCATAGATTGATGGATCTATTTCTAAGTATTCAATTCTATTTCATTGGTCTATGTGTCTGTCATTGTATGAACACCAGGCAGTTTTGACTACTGTGGCTGTATAGTAGGTTTTGAGATCTGGGAGTGTGAGACCTCCTATTTTGTTCTTCTTCTTCAATAGTGCTTTGCTTATCCGAGGCCTCTTTCCTTTCCATATAAAGTTAGTGATTAGTTTTTCCATATCCTTAAAGAATGTTGTTGGGATCTGGATTGAGATTGCATTGAATTATGGATTGTTTTGGGTAGAACTGACATTTTCACAACATTCAAGCTTCCTATCTATGCATATGGTATGTTCTTCTGTTTATGTAGATCTCTTATGGTTTCTTGAAGTAATGTTTTGTAGTTTTCTTTGTCCAGGTCTCTTGGGTCCCTGCTAAGATTTATTCCCAAGTATGTTCTTTTTTTGGTAGCTATTGTAAATGGTATTGATTTCCTTATTTTATTTTATTTTTTTCAGCAGTCTCTTTGCTGGTTCAGCTGACTAGTTCTTAAGATATCGATCTTTATGCATTCCATTTCATTTTTGACAACTTGCAATTTTTCTAGATTCATACTTCGTACATCCCACATTACAATTATTAATGGATATTTACAGCTATTTCTTCTTATTTTAAATAGTACCACATCAGCAAATGAAAGTTCTAAAAGCTTTACTCCATACACATCAGTAAGGTTACCATACTTTGAAGAAGCAGATCTTCCCCAGTCGTATTTTAAGTGCCTTCCAACCTGAGGTTGTCATCTTTCAGCATTATATCAGACAATATTCCACTGCTATTTGTAAAGTTTCAGTGGACAATTCTTTCAGAAGTGGACCTAGTCACATCCTTCTTACTAGTCTGTCTTTGTCTGGAAGCTCCATTGAAACCTGTCCACCATGGGTGATCCTGCTTATATTTGAAGTACCGATGGCATAGCTTCCAGCATCATAGCAACACACAAGCCACCACATTATGAGAAACTGACAGGCGAGTAGTAGCTGGTACATATACCTAAAGCAAGAAATTAAACAGAGCCCAGCTTCTAGCCAAATTATCATAATTCATTACACTAAAGGCCTGTTTCTGTTATCTGATACCACATGTCCTACTTTCAACAATGAAAAATTACAAAGCATACCAAACTTTAAGAAAAAAAGACAGCCTGAAAAGACAAGATAATCATCAAACCCAGACTCAGATATTACATAGATGGTAGAATTGTCAGGCAAGAGTTCTGGTGGCATAGTGCCTAAGGCATTTGACTGCTAACCAGAAGGCTGGCATTTCAAGTCCACCACCCACTCCTCAGAAGGATGATTGAGCAATTTACTTCTGTAGTGATACTGCCTCAGAAACCCAAGGAGGGGTCACTATGAGTTGGTTTCGACTTAATAGCAATGAGTTTGTTTTTTTTTGTTTGAGAATTATCAGGCAGGAAATTAAAAGTCACTTCCAGCCTCTCCTCGGAAGGAAGATGGGGCAATCTACTTCCGTAGTGATACTCCCTTGGAAACCCAAGCAGTGGTCACTATGAGTTGGATCCGACTTGACGGCAGTGAGTTTGGTTTATAACTAATATATTAAGAGCTATAATGGAAAAAGGAGCCTTGGTGGCACAGTGGTTAAGTGCCCAGCTGCTAACTGAAAGGTCAATGGTTCAAAATCCACCAGCTGCTCCACAGGAGAAAGATGTGGCAGTCTGTTTCCATAAAGATTTACAGCTTAGGAATCCCTACAGGAAGTTCTCCTCTGTTCTATAGGTCACTATGAGACAGAATTGACTCAATGGCAACAGGTTAATGAAAAAGTAGACCATATGTAAGAACAGATGGAAAATGTAAGCAGAAGGATGTAAACTCTAAGAAAGAATCCAAAGAAAATGGTAGAAATAAAAAACCTAGTATTTGAAATGAAGAATACCTTTGATAGACTCATCGGCAGACTCAACATGACCTGGAAAGAATCAATGAGCTTGAAGATAGGTCAGTAGCAACTTCCCATACTGAAATGCAACGAGGAAAATGAAAAAGAAATAAAAATATTAAATGACAACAAAAAAGTAACATCCAAGATGTGTGAGACAGTTTCAAAAGGCTTTTGACATAAGCATTTTGAAATACCACAGTAGAGGAGAGAGAGAATAAAATAGAAAAATGTTATTTCAAATACTAATAGCTGAGGACTTTCTGAAACTAATAACAAACACCAGATCACAGATTCAGGAAGCTCAGAGAACACCAGTGGGATAAATACTAAACACACAAACAAACATACAAACAAACAAAACCCATACCTATGCATATCATTTTCAACCTTCAGAAAATCAAGACAAAGAGAAAATTTTGAAAGACAAAAGAGAATGACAAAAGGGGAGAGATATAGAGCAACAATATAAGAATTATACTGGCCTTCTCAGCAGAAGCCATGCAAACAAGTAGAAAGAAATATTTAAAGCACTGAAAGAAAACAAAAACAAACAAACAAACAAAAAAAACCTACTAGCCTAGAATTCTTTATCCAGCGAAATTAACCATCAAAATAAAGAAGTAACAATATTCTCTAAAAAACAAAAAATTGAGGGAATTCATCTCCAGCAGACCTGCCTTGCAAGAAATGTTAAAAGAAGTTCTTCAGGCAGGGGGAAAAAAAAAAAATCTAGATCAGAAACTCAGACCTGCATAAAGGAGGATGAGCATATGAGCATCAGGGAAGGAATAAATGAAGGTAAAAGAAAATCCTTTATTGTCTTATTTCTAATGGATTGAAAAGACAACTTTTAAAAGGAATAATAATAGCAATGTACTAGCTGAATACAGCACAGAGATAAATGAAATGAATAACAGTAATGTCACAAGTGGGTAGGGTTTTACTATGTTACCTGCACTATAGGTGAAGTAGTATAGTATTATTTAAAGATAGTCTTCAGTTTAGAGCTCAGGTGGCTCTTGACTACTAACCACAAGGTTGGCGGTTCAAACCCATCAGCCATTCCTCAGAAGGAAGGTTCGCCAATCTACTTCCTTTGAGATATACTGCCTTCGAAACTAAAGGAGGAGTAGCTATGAGTCAGAGATGACTTGACAGCACATAACAACAACAACACCAACAACATTGTAGGGAAGCCACAAAAATATTTTAAAACAAAGTATAATTGATATGCTAAGCAGGGAGATGAAATCCAAAAAAACCAAATTCACTGCTGTCAAGTCAGATTCGACTTATAGTGACCCCTCCTTGGGTTTCCAAGGCAGTATCACTATGGAAGTAAATTGCCCAATGTTCCTTCCGAGGAGTGGCTGGTGGGTTTGGTTTTTTTGGACTACATTGTAGGGAAGACACAAAAATATTTAAAACAAAGTATAATTGATAGCTAACTAGGGAGATGAAATAGCATTATATAAAATGCTTAATAAGAGCAGAGAAAGAAGAACAAGAGAAAAAAAGGTTGGAAATAGAACTCCTTGTGCCTTTTTTGCAATTTTTCTGTAATCTGAAAAGATTCTAAAAAAAAGTTTTTCAAAAAATGTTAAAGAGCTTGTTTCTGTACTTTTATTCATTTTTTAAATGAGTGATGGTGAGTATCAAATTATTATGGTATTTAGACCATAATATCAGAATCATAATATTTAGACTTCATTGGCGCTATTAAAAGTATAATTTTAATTGTCAATATTTGCCATCTATTGAAAATTTACATCCTTGAAATGATTTAAACTAATGCACAATAAAAATAAAAATGTCAATTTTAAAATGTGTGAGAGGATACACAATGTTTTAAAATCCTTTTAGATTTTTTTTTTTTAATTTTATTTTGATTTGGGTGAAGATTTACAGAGTAAATTCACTTTTCATACAGCAGTTCACATATACTTTGTCTCATGTCATTGACCAAAATTTACA
>NW_006921595.1:929231-952839 GCF_000298275.1 Orycteropus afer afer
CATGTGGTTTGGTAACATCGGGACTGTGCCTTTTTACTTGTCAACCTTGGGGCTTCTCAGCCTCAGCAGCCAGCAGCTGTCTGAGTGAAGAAATGCCTCTTGCTTCAGTGGGCCAGGAGCAGGAGGCAGAGCTGGACCCCCAAGGTTGAGGGGCTTTCACCCAGCCCTTAGAGCCTGGCACTTTGAATTTGGACTTAAAGCTTTCATATTGTAAGAATAAACTCATGTTTGTTAAGGCCATCCCATCTGTGGTATATTTCTTGTCAGAGCGGCACTAAGTAACCAGAACAATAATGAAGGCAATATCTGTGAAGTGCAATAAAGCAAAACATTAAAACAAGGTATGTCTGTAGTCTGATACTTTTCCTATATTTGTACCATGGGTGATATAAAATTGGTTTAGTTATCCATAACATAAAAAGATGCAAAGTGGATAAATAATCAATATAGCTTTTTTGTTGAATAAGAGATCCCTTTGAACCAATTCCATGCTTGAGTATGACAGTGAGAGGGAAGGACAAGTAGCAAGAGCAAAAGAGCAATGGCTAAGTAAGATGAGGAAGGCCTCACAAGTGATATCTGGTGAGCAATGACTGCTGGGTTGAGGTCAAATACGATATGTCTAAGCCTCACTGGAATATACCTCACATATGCTTTTTGATGCTGGACATATGCCATAGGCATATGGCTATTAATCACTACCTTACGTGGTAGCAATGGTACATTACCCTACATTTGCATTTGTCCTGCATTCATGGCTTTTACACATGCATCCTGTTCCCTGAGGCTCAACGGCTTTCCATATTGCCAAAAGACAGGGTCATTTTTGGGGTGGCTTAATCAGGGAAGGGAGTCCCTGGGTGGTACAAACATTTAATGTGCTTGAGTCCACTCACAGGCACCTCAGAAGAAAGACCTGGCTAGCTACTTCTGAAAAATCAGTCCTTAAAAACCCTATGGAACACAGTTCTGCTCTGACTCACATGAAGTCATTAAGACTTGAAGTTGACTTGACACTAACTGGTTTGGTTATTCTGGGGACCTCGTCCTGGCCTGCTTCAATGGCTACAGCCATTTTTCACTATCATGGCTGTTTATATTTTTAAGCATTATTAAACCTACTCCTAGCCCACATGATACTAGTTTTTAAAAGCATCTTAGTGCCCAAACCAAACCAAACCCATTGTCACTGAGTTGATTCCAACTCATAGCAACCGTTTAGAACAAAGTAGAACTGTCCTGTTGGGTTCCCAAGGGTGTAAATCTTAGTGACAGGAACAAGATTATTAGAGTTAACAGCAGGAAAAAAAAATTTTCTCAGTGAATGAGAAAATATCTTGTTATCACTTATGAGGTTCAACTCTACTGAATGAAATTTAAATGAGGAAAAATACAGAATTTGTTTGCTTTTCACATTCAAACAAGTCCTAAAGATAGCAACTGACTATGAAGATAGATTTAATTCAGGCAAAACCAAGTTTTCTTATTATTGCCTCTAGAGAGTAACTATCAGCTACCTCTGGACATGAGTGGTTTCTAAGAAGAATGATCTTGAGTTACCCCTTCAGATTCTTCCAGTATTTTGCCTTCCCACTTCTTTGTACAGCATCATTTGTTACCAGTGAGACAAAGGGGAGCACACGTCCATTTCAGGATCCCTTGATCAATTTCAATTCATGACCTTTCTAGGGTATATTTCTTTTGGGAATTCAAATGGCTTAGCAATATCCTTTCAAGTTCATAAATTATTTAAGGCCATAAGTTAAAAATGCTCCCCATTTCAGGGGCAACTAAGGGCAGCATGAAAGAATTAGATTATGATAAAAGGCTAGTTTAGGGGCATATGTTGAGAGCTAGCAACATTGAAGCTAATACTTTTCCTGGAGAATTTTGGAGAAAGGTCTTGATGATTTACACCAAGCAGTATGTTTGATGCAGCTTATGGTTTCCCTTAGCTTTGAAATGAAGTCTCTGTTGACGCTATAGATTGTGTCCATGTGGCACTCTGGGCTCTTAAGAGTGGTACCCCAAGCTGTTCTTAAAGGAAAGTATGAAGTTGTTCTTATTTCCATTCTTAGGAAGATGTTTAGAGGTGACTGTATAAAGAGAACCTAGAAAGACTTTTATTTCCCCTTTGTATGTTCACATGAACAGATATGTTTCACTATTAGCTATTTGATTCACTGTGTTGCTGGAAGTACTAATTCCTTGTTTTGTGCATCATTGCTAGTTAGTGATACACTCCATTAGTGTGTTTAGAGTATTATCTAGTTTGCAAAGGTGCAGGATAATCAGAGTTCAGATCATCTTTGCCCTACTGTGGGATATTCCTGTAACCACAAGCCTTTGGTGGCTGCTCTGTGCTCAAGTGGACAGCTTATGTAGGTGGCTGCTGAGTGTTTTGATATATTTGTTTCCACTTAGAAGTTTGGTACTTTGCTTATTATCTGTCATGTGTAGAAATAAAGGAGACCTGGTGGCACAGTGGTTGAAGTGCTTGGCTGCTAACCAGTAGTTTGAACCCACCAGCTGCTTTGAGGGAGAACAATGTGACAGTCTGCTTCCAAAAAGATTTATGGAAAAGATTTATTCTTGGAAACCCTATGAGACAGTTCTACTCTGTTCTATGGGGCTACTATAAGTCAGGATCAACCTGGTGATAGTGGGCAGTGGATGGGTGCAGAGATGGGACTTAGCTGGAATTAATTTCCTATATGAAATTAACCCTGAATTTGTGCGTGGATGCGTGAGGTGAAAGGTGTATGCATAGTCTGTTCTTGTAGAGGTGGATGGGCAGGGCAAAGGGTCCAGGAGTGAGAGGAATGGTGGTAATGATTTGTTGATTGTGTGTGGCTGGAGGAAAAGCACCCAATCAGGATGTTCAGGGAGGAACTCTGGATTCACCTGCTCAGAGTGTGACTCAGTTTTATTCATCTTGCCCTCCCCAGTTCTTTATCAGAGTTAAATCCAGTTGTCATGGAATTTGTTCTGACCCATGATGACCCCACATATCAAAGCAGAACTGTGCTCCATAGGCTTTTCAATGGCTGATTTTCAGAAGGAAATCACCAAGCCTTTCTTCCAGTGTACCTCTGGGAGGACTTGAACCACCAACATTTTGGTTAGCAGCCAAGCAGTGTTAATGGTTTGCGCCACCCAGGGGGACTTACCAGAGATGATGATCAGTAAATGAAGACCAGTGAAGATGCCAATGTGTACATGGGCACATTACTGCATAGGTTACAGGATGCTGGCTCTGTTGCACTGACTCATAATCCCTCTCCTGAATGCCTTAGAACATTTATCTCCAGGGGTTGTGTGGGGTCCCCAGACACCTTTGCCCCTGTTCTTACCTGGTCTACTCCTCTGGCCCCTCCCCTGAGGGTCTCTAAGCCAGCTATAGGGAAACATTTGTGTATTCTCTTGGGCTCCATTCTTTGTCAACTTTAGGCCTTTCCACACGTATTTTGCTATTTCAGAGGAGGGGGAATCAACAAATCTACCTTGCATACAAGAACTGGAAAGTCATTGAGGGGCAACCATCCGAGGGCTCTTCTATCTGCTTTCCCAATTTACTGCCTCTGCCTTTATCTCAGGCAACAAGTCTGCATTCAGGAGAGTATGTTAGAGGAGAAAATACTGCACAGGCAATTCCACCTCTCTAGTACAGTGAGGGTAACTCTGGTAGCGTAGTACCTAAGGCACTTGACTACTAACCAGCAGGCTGGCAGTTCAAATCCACCAGCTACTCCTCAGAAAGAAGGTTTGGTGATCTACTTCTGTAGTGATATCACCTCGGAAACCCAAGGAGGGGTCGCTATGAGTTGGGTCTGACTCGATGGCACATAACAACAACAGTACAGCCAGGGCAGCAGTTCGAATCCACCAGGCACAACGTGGGAGAAAGATGAGGCAGTCTGCTCCCTGAAAGATTTACAGGCTTAGAAACCCTATGGAACAGTTGTACTCTGTCCCATAGTGTCATTATAGTGTCCTACGGAAGCTCTGGTAGCATAGTGCCTAAGGCACTTGACTGCTAACCAGAAAGCTGCTGGTTCAAACCCACCAGCCACTCCTCAGAAGGAAGATGGGGCAATCTACTTCCATAGTGATACTGCCTGGGAAACTCAAGGAGGGGTCGCTATGAGTCGGGTGGACTTGACAGCACATAACAACATAATGTCATTATCTACTCTATGGTAGTTTGGATTTGTTTGTTAGAGTAGAGTCAAGTTGGGCAGGGCTAGGAAGAGGAAGCTCAGACATGGAGTTTCAACTGTGATAGGTATGACTTCAGATCCTGCTTCTGCTACTTACTAGCTGTGGAGCCTAAGGCAAAATCACCCCACCCTCTGATTGCTGTTTTGTCATCTGTGAAGTTGTGTAATAATACCTGCCTCAAAAGGTTGTTAGCAGCCCCTGAGAGGTGCAAACAGTTAAAGCGTTTGGACTACTAATGGAAAGGCTGGCCTCTTAAGTCCTACCAGAGGCACTAAGAAGAAAGGCCTGGTAATCTATTCCAAAAGGTCACAGCTATGAAAACTCTATGGAGCACAGTTGTACTCAGACACACATGAGATTATTGTTAGTCAGAATTGACTTGATGGCAACTAAGTTTGGTTCAGGGCTGACTCAATGGCACATAACAACAACAACAACAACAAGTTTGGTTCAGAAGGTTGTGACAATCAGAGACAATAAATATGTAAAATCCCTAACATAGAGTATTTGATAAACAAATGATATCTATGATGACCATGATTCATAGTAACCTCTAACCTTCCTTTAAACTTGATTTGTTTTAGGGCCTATGAATCTATTTGGTCTTATTTATGATTTGAAACAGCATCAAAAGCACATCTCAGTTTTAAGGTCAGATATAGAAGAGATATGGAGATTTCAGACCAAATCACCCAGGAAGTACTCAGTTCCTTCCAGTGATCCATCAAAAAGAATAGGAATGCTGAACTTACACAAACAATACATAACCCAATTGCTTGCTTTTAGGGGCTCGGAAATTCAGAATAGGGCTTTTCCCTATCAACAGCAAGAGCTATCCCAGAGAATACTGGAGACCCAGCTGAGACTCTCTCAGCCGAGACCCAGCAGCAACCAACCAACCACGTGCTGGCGAGTTAATTTCAGCCTCTCATGACCCCATGTGTTTCATGTCCAGGCTTTTTCCTGCTCTTCCTCTACTGATTATATTCTATGTCTTCTTCTTTCTTAAACCCATTCTTCTTTCTAGTCTTTCAGAGGTGATCTGTGGGATATGAAGTCTATGAATGCCGGAATGTCCAAAATTGTCTTTTTTTTTTTTTTGTGGCCTTTCTCCTTGAATGCTAGTTTGACAGGAGTACTAGCATTTCAAAATAATTGGCTGTCATTAGAGAGTATTCCTTTCTCTCTACAGATCAGATTTTATGAAAAAGATGATCCATCTAGACCCATGTATAGAATTTCAATGTCAATATAATATTAAAAATGTCATTTATCTTGTTTTTTATGCCTTCAATTATTTTCAAAGTAAAAGATGATTGTAGAACTTAGAAAAAAATATTGTGTCCTGGGGTCATATCTGAAAATATTGTCTTCATATCAGAAAATACCATCTAATGAAGAATTTATAGGCTTTGGAGGAAGCCCTCTTGTGAATACTCCATTATGAATTTCTGAAGTGAAGAAGAAAGAGCTTCTTTCATATCCTGTGAATAAACTCAGTGCAGAGAGAAGAGTGGGTACCAGCAGATATACAGAACTGACAGTTTGATAGCCACAGTTAAGAAGATGCTAAACCATTTTGGAGGAAGTCACTAAATTTAGAAGAAAAACGGCCTCTTCATCCTGTAGAAGGAGTTCATGTAACTGCCTAGCTCATACCTTCACTTTCATGGACGGTCATAAGCTCTGCCTAAGGTGATGTAGGTGAATCAGGACTTGCAGCAGGGCCCTGGCTTCTCAGTTTACTGCATTTTCCATTATATATGAAATTAATTAATAGATGCCAAAATATATCCATAAGAGAAGTGTCAGAAAATTGTTGCAGAAGATGAATTCAGCTACCTTTTGGCTGTGGTTTCTTCTCTGTCAAATAGTTGGAATGGAAGTACTGTGTATATTAGAATCACCTGGACAGCCTTTTTTTTTTTTTTTTTTAATGTCTATCCTCAAATCCAGCCCAAATCAAATCAGTTTCCCTAGGTAGACACAGGCATCAGAATTTTTACTCTCCCAGGCAATTGTAATATGTAGCCAGAGTTGAGCATGACTGGTCTAACAAGTCCCTGGATTTGGAGTGAGACTCTCCTGAGTTCGTGGTCTCTGTATAGCATATCTCTCTGGAATGATGGGTGACTCATCCTTTCCCCAGACCCTCTCCATATATCCCAGTTTGCTCTGGGCAGACTGTTCTTGAGAGTTGGCAATGATCTTTATCTTTCTAGATGACTTGTTTTTATTCTCCATGGACCTTTGCTTCATATTCTTTTGTGCTTTACCCTTCCCCTTTTCATATTTTGATCATATTTCATTAGTCTATTCGGTAAAGAAAAGATAATTACAATCTTCTGTCCTAAGCAGACCCTAAGGTAGTGAGAACACTTCTTGCTCATCTTGAAGCTGCTTTTTAAAATCCATGTTTATATTTTTTACCCCCTTTCAATTATTTTCTCTCAAAAATCCTTTGTTTCCTTCTGTTTTCCTCAGCTCTCAGGTTTACGTATTTCATATAAAATGCTTATCAATGTCTTTTCTCTGTTTTCTGGCTTTATGGCAGTATAGTGACTTTCCCAGTCTTTGACAAAGACCATGTCACTATGTATTAAAAACAGAGTGAGGGTTTACCTTTCAACACAGGTTTTCCTTTTAACTCATTGTTTTCTATCACTTTTATAAATTGTTGTTGGGTGCTACTGATGCAGTTTCAACTCATAGTGACTTTATGGATAACAGAGCAAAATGTTGCCCAGTCCTGGGACATTTTAAATTCAGTGATGGTGTCTATTCATTGCACACCTACGTCAGGTACACATTACCTAATAGTCATGTAAGTGGCTTAGTTACTTACTCTGTGTGTGTGTGTGTGTGTATGTGTGTATAAGAAAGAGAGATTTCTTCTATGTGAACTTTTACAACCAAAACAGCTGACTTCAAAGAAAAGATTTTTTCACCTAAATAGTCGCTTTAATCCCACACAACTAAAAAAAATAACTTTAAATTAAAAGTTTTGCCAGTGCTTGTTTTGGGAGCTCTGGTGGTGTAGTGCCTAAGACATTTGACCGCTAACCAGATGGCTGGTGGTTCAACTCACCAGCTACTCCTCAGAAAGAAGACTGGGCATTCTACTTCCGTAAAAACACTGCTTCAGAAGCCCAAGGAGAGGTCACTATGAATCAGAACGTACTTGACAACAGTGACTTTGGTTTTTTTTGAGTGCTTGTTTAGCGTGGATCCTCTTACAGAGCTTGGATTATGTGCCTGATTGGTGCTGTGCAATGCCTTGAACAGGCCTTCAGGAGTTAAAACTGCTTTGGGGCTCATAGTGGTGGCATTGCTGAGGTGCTGAAAATGATGCTACATTAACACTGCACATAACTGTAATTAAGAGTAGAAATACAGCATTTGCCATTGTGTCACTGAAACCTGTAAGACAAACCACTTACTAATGTATTCTTTCAACAGAATTTCAATTGTAGAGTATTTATATGTGTTGTTTTGTTGTTGTTGTTAGATGCCATTGAGTCGGCTCTGGCTCATAGTGACCCTATGAACAACAGAACAAAGTGCTGCCTGGTCCTGGGCCAGCCTCACAATCCTTGCTATACCTGAGCCCATTGTCGCAGCCACCGTGTCAGTCCATCTCCTGGAGGGTCTTCCCTTTTTTTGCTGACCCTCCACTTCACCAAGCATGACGTCCTTCTCCAGGGAATATCCCTTCTGACAACATGACCAAAGTAGGTGAGATGACGTCTGGCCATTCTCGCTTCCAAGGAGCATTTCGGCTGCACTTCTTTCAGGACAGATTTGTTAGTTCTTCTGGCAGCCTAATTATGCTATATGAAGATGACCCAAAATAGGTTTTAGTAAAGTTTCACAGCCAATGTTCGTCAATATTTTTGGCATTAGTGAAGTAAAGGCAGATTATTTTGACAGTGAACACATGATAAAAAGAAAATATTCTAAGAGTAAACATTATATTAGGTAAAAAGAACTTTCTAGCAGTAAAATTGAGCATGGCTTTAAGCTATTTGGTTTGTTGGCTCTCAGTTTATTGGCTTGCCTGCTCTGTTTTGAAATACTTTATGACAAAAGCTACCAGAAACTCTTTGGAATTGCCTACATTTGTGAATGGTTTTGGAAATTGCCAATTCTAAACCTGTATGAATTTTAAATGTTTTTAAATGCCTACTGATTTTTCCCCAGGGTACTGACCTAACAACCATTGTTGAATCAGAAGTGTATCCATCTTCCAAAATGCCATTCTTGCAAGAATTTCAAAATTGCTTGCAAGTCCTATAGTGGGCATTAGATTATAGCTACACATTATGAAATATACTGGTGAGTAATTATCCCAAGGGCGCAATCAATATAGATCTCTGCTCTGGATGATTAAGGACCAAGAAAGGCTTTTTTCTTCATCATAGGGCATTTTATTTTAAATGAGCATAAAACTTCTTTATAAGTAAAGCTTCATGTGTATATATATATTTATATACGTATGTATATATATATATAGAGAGAGACAAAGAGACAAAGACATTGTCTGAGAGTGGATGGAGTTCCCTATGTTAATGAATTTTACGAATAACCTAAATTTGCTACTTCAAATACCACTTGCAAAAACTGTTTTGTAATGGATCATCTTGATAGTACATATTTCATCTCTGTGCCTTTTTAAGCATAAGAGTCTGAATAAAATGTGAATTACTTATTGATCAGTATCATTAGCTTTGGCTAATAGTGCAGAGCATAACTGATGTGCATAGAAATTTATAAGGGCAGTAAATGATACTTGATGTCTTTTGATCAGTCTTTATCGAATGTTGTTTTTTTATTGCAAAGCTATTAGATTTCTTTCATTTTCTCATTATTTATTCATTCGTGGAACAGACATTTATAGTGCATCTACTGTGTGCCAGCCATTGTTCATATGCCTAACTTAAGCAGTTCTTCTCTTTACTCTAATTCCTATTTCTAATCTGTTATGAGCTATTAAACAGAGGAGCTAAGTTATTAGACTTGTATGTAAAAAGTGAGTTAACAGAGTCCCATGAGGCTCTAAATGTCTTACTTGTTAATATCTCCTTCTCAGATTAGTACCTGAATTTAGTGGGGTTTATCTTGGCCCTTCCTGCTTGTTTGTTGTTGTTGTGTGTCTTTGAGTCGACTCCAACTCCTTTAGTGACCCTAAAGGACAGAGTGGAACTGCTGCACAGGGTTCTGTAGACTCTAATCTTTATAGGAGCAGATCACCAAGTTGTTTCTTCCATGGTTTGGACCACTGGCCTTTCCATTAGCAGTGAAGTGCTTTAATCATTGCAATACCAGTGCTCCTTTCCTGCCTGTTTACTGCCTCATATATACATGTTTCTGGTGCCTGTAGATTTAGGATAAATGATGTGTTACAACTTTCTGGAGTTCTTTTATCCTCTACTTTGGAGGAATGGGACTAGATGACTTTAGGTGTTTCTGAGAGCATCTATCTTCTCTGCAAATATTTTCTTTTTTCTTTTTTAAATCTCTGGGAAAGAAAACTCAAACTTTTGTCAGCATTTGGCAGAAATAATCCTTCTGATTTGTTTTTTATATCATCAACATCAATGTAATGTGGCTATTGTTGTTAGCTGTCTAGTTGTCTCTGACTCATGACAACCCTATGCATTGAATTGGGATCCATAGGGTTTTCACTGGCTAATTTTTAGAAGTAGATCACCAGGACTTTCTTCCTAGTCTGTCTTAGTCTGGGAGCTCTGCTGAAATCTGTCTAGCACCACCACAATACACAAGCCACCACTGACAGATGTGTTGGTCAGGAATTGCACCTGGCTCTTCCTCATGGAAAGTGAGAATTCTACCACTGCACTACCACTGCTCTGTAATTTAGGTGTGTGTGGTGGAAGCAAATCATGGATATTACTTGTTAATATCCAAGTATCTTAACATGTGCAGTGGATTTTATGGACCATTCCCTAATTCCTGTGAGTTATTTTCTTTTAAATAAAACCCATTTGTTGAGTATAAATAGCCAGAATGTGGTTCAGTCTTTAGAACTGTTTATAAAAATATATGTATGTTTTCATTTGAAAATAAGCAAGCAAAAAAAACTTATTCTTTGCCAGACCATGTGAGTTTTGATTTGCAGAATATACTCACTGTAATAGTATATAATGAGAAATAGTTGGAACCTGGACAGAGGTTACTGCGTACATGGTATGGAATTATTCTTGTTCCCCACCTTCTCTAAGCTTAGAGGTCATCATCAATGAAACTCTTTCAAACTACGGAAAGTTCTATGATGAGTAAGACACTTTCAAGCATAAAACTTATTGTAGCAGGACAAAATTATGTTGAAGTGGAATGGAAATACAAGGTCAAGAAGAACTTATATCACTTGTCTGTCAATTTGTCATACTGCGGTGATTTGTGTGTTACTGTGATGTTGGGAGCTATGCCACTGGTATTTCAAATACCAGCAAGGCCACTCCACTCAGGTTTGAGTGGAGCTTCCAGACTAAGACAGAGTAGGAAGAAGGATGTGACAGTCCACTTCTGAAAAAATTGCCCACTGAAAATGTTATGAATAGCAGTCAACCACTGTATGATATAGTGCCAGAAAATCTTGTAAATAGCAGTGAAACATTGTCTGATATAATGCCAGAAGATAAGCCTCTCAGTTTGTAAGACACTCAAAATATGACTAAGGAAGAGCTATCTCCTTAAAGTAGAGGCAACCTTAGTGATGTGGATGGAGTAAAGCGTTCAGGATCTTCATTTAATAATGTGGTATGACTCAAAATGAGAAGAAACAGCTATAAGAAGGTAAAGAGTAATATAAAATTTCTATTAAAGAAGAGTTTGTGTAATTATTTTAAATGGGTAATGGTGGGTATGAAATTCCTAGTTGTCTTAGGGTTCTCTAGAGAAACAGTGATATATATGTGCATGTATACACATAGACACACAGAGAAAGAGATTTACTTCAAGGAATTAGCTGGAAAACCCAAAATCTATAGGCCAGAGCAGACCGTAGGCTTGCATATCAAGATCCATAGGTCAGGCAATGGAAGGCGTGCAAAGTACAAAAAGAAAAGGAAAGAGAGAGTAAGTTTTTCCAAGACATCTATGTAGAGTCTGGAGGCAGAACATACCCTAAGGATACTCCCTTTTCAACTATTTGATTGACTGATTGTATCACATTAGATTACATTATGGACTAGCCACGAGGTTGGTGTTTGGCTATACCACTGGGAACCATAGCCTAGCCACACTGACACATCACATTATTCAAAATTTGTCAGATACTGTTAAAGAGTGTTGTAAAATTTGTATTTCAAAATGCGAATATTTGTAATTTTCTGAAAATTCTATCTTTTCTTGCAGTTACTTTTATGAAGAAAAATGTTAGATGTCAACATAAAAATGTTTGAAACACACAGTTTTCAAAATTATTTTAAAGATTTGGGAAATAAAATAGTTTGTAGATCACTGATTTATAGCACATTAATGGCCTCTACAGATGTCAGTAGGAACTCTGGTGGCATAGTGCCTAAGGCACTTGACTGCTAGCCAGAGGGCTGGCAGTTCAAACCCATGAGCCACTCCTCAGGAGGAAGGTTGGGCGATCTACTTCTGTAGTGATACTGCCTTGGAAACCCAAGGAGGGGTCACTATGAGTTGGTTCCAACTCGATGGCATATAACAACAATAACAACAACAACAAATGTAAGTGTATCTGACACACTCGTAGGATGCCAGAAGTGACCTGGGGAGAGGAGGTGGTGATGCAAATGGAGTGAAAGACTGGAGGGTACTCCCTCCTGTGTTCCCATATGAGGAGTGGTGTGAAGTCTCCTCTCTATTAAAATACGTCAAGGAATATAATAGGCTTCATCTCTCTGGCCCCTCCCTAATCCATGTTGAGTGTAGTAAGCTCTGCAGAAGCTACTGTTACTGCTAGAATTGTTTTTCTTTCTACCAGTTGCCCCTTAGTGGTGTGAACCAGTAACCAAGTTGCTGTCAAGTTCATTCCAGGTCATGGTAACCCCATGTGTGTGAGAGAAGAACTGTGCTCCATAGGGTTTTCAATGGCAGATTTTTTGAAAGTGGGTCTCTAAGCTTTTCTTCCAAGGCACCTTTGGGTGGACTCGAAACTTCAACCTTTCTGTTAGTAGCTGGGTGCCTTAACCATTGGATCTTCCCACAGTTAAGCATTTGTAACACCCAGGTAGTGTTAGACCCTAATAAACAGAAGACTCAAGAAGCAATGAAGCTTCAGGATAAGGGATCCTATTCTTGGCTATCCCATAACCCTTTATTTTTACTACTTTTAGCACCTGTGTCGTAACTTTAATTCATTTTCTTTTCCTCTGACCAGATTTTAAACACCTTGAGATAAGGATTGAGCATCATTTGTCATATCTGTCTCCAGGCTCTAGCACAGTGCCTGCCTCAAAGTGACTGCTTAATAAATGCTTGTGAATAAATAAATACATACATGAGTGCATGTGCCCTTATAATGAGACCTCTCTGTGGACTTGGCCTTGCTGGATTTTCATTTGTTCTGAGAACTGATTTATGGGTTTTCTTTTCAGGGATATGAACTTCAGTGTGAAAATCATGAGCTAGAGAAGAATGAACTTGTGCCCTACAATTAGGAATGAGGGAACTTCTAGAATAAAGTGGAGTAGGGGCCTGCAGGATGGGGCAGACTTGAAAAAACTGACTTGATTTATTAAGGGAATGAAGAGTGCTCAGGGCCCAGGGTTGTCAGCCAGGGATTTTTTTTTTTTTTTTTTAAGCATTTAACTCAATTATATGAAGGAGTTTATGGAAATTTTTAAACATTTTTATTCTTTTCTATCTGTCCAGGGTGTCTTCCCTATTTCAGTGACTTGATATTTTAGAATTCATAGACCCATGTATAAAAACAAAATAACAACAACAAAAAAATAGTTGTAATCGGAACTATCACAACTCATGGTGATTTATGTGTGTTGTGGTCAATGGTTGTAATCTTTTGGAATTTATCACCAGGCCTTTCTTCGGAGGTACCTCTGGGCAGACTCAAACCTCCAATCTTTTGGTTGGTAGTTAAATGCTTAACCATTTGTCCCAGGGACTCCAGACCCATGTCTAGATAATGGCTTTATTCATTGGTCCTTACTAAAAAAGTTACTTGAGCTTTCATTGCATTTATCATAGGAAAGGTCATATCATAAGAAAAATCTCTTAACTTGATATTCATATCCATTACATACATGTTCCAAAATTTATAATTTAATAGTTTAAAGTAAATCATAATTTAATAGTTTAAAGTACAGTATTATCATTGCATTTAAAAAATGAAAACAGAACATATTCACTCACTTTCCTCTATTTTTTTTTTCCAAAATCAAGCATTCACGTAATTGAATAGGAAATTCAGCACTTCAGGACTTTATTTCTTAGAGAACAAAACCTCCATGGTCTCCTGGCCCATAAAGATCCTAGTGATGAAGGGAACTCTGGCATTAGTCGCCCTGAGAACGTCCAGTTTACAAGTGACCTTTAGTCAAAGCTCTGATCACAAGAGATTCTTAAGAGAATGGAGGCATAAGGAGAGATTACCCTTCCTCATCCACCCTACAATCAGATAATGTTAGTGTGTTCTTACTATGAACTTTAACAGTATGAAGCAAGAATCAGACAGTATGACCATAAACCAGATTGATATCAACTTACAACTCATATTAGCAAGTGCAATTTTGTTGTTGTTGGTCCTAACTGAATTTGCTGGATATTTTTATAAGTCACAAGTTTCCCACTTAAGAGAGCTTGTGCCATAAACATAAGCTAGTTTCAAAACTTGCATGTGGTTCAGAAAGGTGCCAAGGGGACACTTGGCAGGAATTCCTGGAGTTTTCTTTTTAATATTTGAAATATACTTAAAATGAAAATGATGTTGTTAATGAACTACAGCTAAATCTTAGAGATATATACCATAAAATCTTGATTCTTACAGGCATGTTTTAAAAATTTGAATCATTTTTGAAATTGATCCATTTCTCTTAAAGTTGTTTTTAAGTCACTGGACCTATATTTGATGGTGTCTTAGCATTGTAGCAACCAGAGTAGATAAGGAATACAGTCTCCCAGTACAGACTTGGAGGTAGTACTGAATCTTGTTAAGACAAGTCCCTGTTTCTTTCCATATCATCTTGAATTCACACAATTATGGGAAATTATTAAATGGAATCTCACTCCCCAAAAAACAAAACCCACTGCCATCGAGTTGATTCTGACTCATAGTAACCCCCATTAGGTTTCCAAGACTGTAAATTCTTACTGAAGTAGATTGCCTCATCTTCCTCCCACGGAGCAGATGGTGGGTTTGAACCACTGACCTTCCAGTTAGCAGCCAAATGTCTTACCCATTATGACACCAGAGCTCATTATTAAATGAGTCAGTGCTGTTCTGGTTACCTACTGCTGCTCTGACAAGAATATACCACAAATGGGATGTCTTAAACAAATGAGTTTATTCTCTTACAGTTTAGAGGCTTTAAGTCCATGTTCAAAGTGCCAGGCTCTAGGAGCTGGGTGAAAGCCCCTTGACCTTGGACTTCAGCTCTGCTTCTTGCTCCCGGCCCACTGAAGCTAGAGGCTTTTCTTCACTCAGGCAGCTACTGGCTGCTGAGGCTAACAAGCCCAAGGTTGACAAATAAAATTACACAGTCCTGATGTTACCAAACCACATGGCAGGCCATTAATTCAAGTCCATTGTAAGTCCTGAGCTTGGCAGAGCATGGCAGGCTGCTGAACAATGACACGGCTACATGCAGGGTCCAAGCATGCCATAAGCTAGAGGCCATTCCCAAAGCTGCTTCTTATACACGGGAAGCAGACCACATACTCAATGGCAGCTACTCAGCTGCTCACAGTAGATTCCATCATGGAGCTGATTACCAGTCTCATCAGAAGGAATACTACATCCAACTGCCCAGCCACTCAACCAGGCCCAGCCAAGTTGACGCACAAACTTAACCACCACAAGTGCATATTAAAAATGCCTCAAAAAAGTAAAATTCACTTTTTGGGTGTTATTCTCTTTAAGTTCATCTTAAAATTATGATAAACTTGTTTAACATAATAGGACTATTGGATGTGTTTGGCATTAAAACTTGTTATTTAGATAGAAAATTTCTTCTAATGTAATCACTGTTGGAAAGCAAAAGGTTTCTCTATTCAGAAAAATAAATTAGAAACTGTTCTTTGGTTTAAACATATACACTAGTATCACTTCCAAAAATAGTGCTTGGGTTTTTACCCTGAGTTTTTAATTGTTTTAATAAATCAAAAATGCTATATTGATATAGTTCACTGCTTTAACTAACCAAAGAGCAAAACATCTAGTAAACTATTCAGATTTTTAGTGTTCTGACATGGCTCTATCTTTTAAAAGTTATTTTCTAAAATGTTCATGGATTTGCCTTCACATTCATCCTAAGTATTGAATACACTCATATTCTACAAACATTTGTTGAGTGACCACTGTGTCCTAGGTTCTGATTATGTGCCCTCACATGTTCTGAATCATTTGATTCTCTTGATAGTACAATATATAAATTTGAATATTAGCATTAATAAGGAAGTATTTGTTGACTTGATAAGAAATAATATATCTAACTATTCTTTCCATTGATAGGATCATCCCTCTGACAAGTATGATAACTGACATAGTCAAGGGAGAAAGAAACTAATAATGAGCAAAATCAAAAACAATATCATAGAGCAGTGAATGACTCGATGAAAAAGAAAAATCACTTCAAGACACACAATTGAAAAGTACATGAATTTTAGGCTGGATATGTGTCTATAGTTTTATGCGTGTGTACCAGGCATGTATCTAGAATATACATAGTGTATTTGATGCATTCATGGTGAATGTAAAACATCCTTTCTGGGTTACAAACTGTAGTGTGTTGTAAAGGATACATTTGTGTCCTACGTTCTAGGCACCTTAAGGGAGACTAGCACCCTTGTATTGGGTGAGCTGGAATGGGCAGGGAGAGGCAGAGGGCACGGAGCATGAACTTACACACACACAGGAATTAGGAGACAGGCAGGAGATAGACTGGTGCAACTTTCAAGTTTGCCAAATCCCTGAGAGGTAAAGATTTAATTCTTTTATGAAAATTAAGTTTTCTTTTGAAGTTTACTGTTATAAGGTTTAAAATATTTGAACAGTGTGTAAAATTATGAAAACTCTTCTTAGTTTTTTGAAGTCTACTCTTCTGATTTTTAGTGAAAATTATCTTTCTGTTCTTGAAAATGTTGCATGTGCCTTAAACATTCCTTTTAATTATGAAAATAACAGATGTACATGGTAAAAAATTTCAAACATTGAGAAACTGAGTCTCCTTCCCACTCCAGAGACACCCAACTTTCCAGAGATTGTCAGTGATTTTTTATATATTGTACCAAAAGTTTTCATGTAATTAAGTATACATACAAATACAAATATAAATAATTTTTAAAAAACACAAATGAAAGATATCATATACATGGTGAAGAATCTCTTTTGATTCATCTGGGAGCTTTTCCAAAATATCATGTACAGATTTCCCTCATTCTTTTTAAAGACAGTATGGAATTTTCTTGTACAGATAAACCATTGTCCTAACTAGTGCCTCACACACGATAGACAATAAATATTTTTTACTTAATAAATTAAATAATATATCTAACTATATAGGAGTATCTCACTGATAAAACTGACATATTCAAGGGTGAAAGAAACCAACGATGAACAAAACTAATAATTAGACTCAAGTCAATGTTAGAAACTGTGTCCTTTGAAGTCCACATGGTGGTGGGTTCTGTTTAAAGTTCTTCTCCAGCATATTATCAGGTCTCGCACGTGTATCTATTTTTTGCTTTCTATGGTAAAAGTAATTTATTAATAACCAACTCCACTCCTCCCATTTATGTCTACTCAACTTTCCTCTATAAACGTGTCTATTTGTTGTTGTTAGTTGTCATTGAGTCGATTCCCACTTATGGTGACCCCATGTATAGCACTGAAGAGTAGAATTGCTCCAGGCCTGTCTTCCAAAGTACCTTCAGATAGATTTGTACCACCAACCTCTTGGCTAGTAGTATTTAACCATCTGTGCTGCCCAGGTGCTTCTATGTGTCAATTGGACCCCTACTTTCCTGAGATACAGAGAAAATTTGTGGGTTCTCTTTTATGGCATGGTAATAATTTGTTGTCTGGCTGATCTGTTTGGGTTTTGTTTTGTTTTGCAAATAGCCTGTCCACAGCAGATCTTAGTGTCATTGGAACAGAAGACAGCATTCCCACATACTATGGTGGGTCAAGATCTGCTGAGAGGTGTGCTAAAGTAATTTGCTAATCATAATCAAGTGTCAAATTGTGTGAAAGATTTACTTACAGATTATGCATTTAGGGTTATTGTTATTCTTTTGCTTTTCCATATGCTTCCTTGAATAGAAGAGAATGGGTCAGATTGAAATAAATAATGTGCTGGGAATTAAAGAAAAATGAGAATGAGCACTAGTGTAATTCTTACCATGGCCCATTTCCATCTAAGAACTTTATACATTACGACTCATCTAATCCTTACAACAACTACATTGGGTAGGTGTTATTAATGTCCCATTGTACAATTGAAGATCCTGAGGCCTAGAGGTTAAGTGACTTGCATGTTTCTGTGATGCTGGAGGTTATATCACTAGTATTTCAAATATAAGCATAGTCACCCATGGAAGGACATAGTGGTCTACCTCTGAAAAAATTGGCCACTGAAAACCTTATGAATAGCAGCAGAATACTGTCTGATATTATGTCATAACATGAGCCTCTCAGATCGGAAGTGACTCAGAAATATGACTGAAGGAGAGCTATCTCCCGAAAGTAGAGTTGACTTTAATGATATGGAAAGAGTAAAACTTTTGGGACACACAGGCTGATGTGGCATGACTCAAAGTGAGAAGAAACAGCTGCAAATATCTATTAATAATCATAAGGTAGAGTGTACAAAATATGAATCTAGCCTAACTGGGAGTTGTCAAAAATGAAAGGGATCACATAAAGATCAATATCATAGACATTACTGAGCTGCAATGGACTGGTATTGACCATTTTGGATTGAACAATCATGGTCTATTATGCTGACAATGACAAATTGAAGAGGAATGGCGTTGCATTCATTGTCAAAAAGAATATTTCAAGATCTATCCTGAAGTACAATGCTGTCAGTAGTGGAATAATACTCATACACATACAAGGGCGATCAGTTAATACTACTATTATTGGAAAATATCATATATATCACATGCAAGTAAAATTTTGCTGTAGATAATTAAAAAGTGATTATAGCAGTACATTGATGGGGGACTACCAGAAATTCGAAGTGGATTCAGAAGAGGATGTTAAGTAAGTGATATCATTTCTGACATCAGATAGATCTTAGCTGAAAACAAAGAATACCAGAAAGATATTTAGCTGTGTTTTATTGACTCTGCAATGGCGTTCAACTGTATGGATCATAACAAATTGTGGATAAGATTTCAAAGAACAGGAATTCCAGAACATTTAATTGTGCTCATGCAGAATCTGTACAGAGACCGAGAAGGAAGTCATTCAGACAGGAAAAGAAGATGCTGCATGGTTTAAAATCAGGAAAAGTATGCATCAGAGTTGTTCAGTCTGTATGTTTGGCAAATAATCTGAGAATCTGGATTATATGAAGAAGAACATGGCATTAATATTGAAGGAAGACTCATTAACAACTTGCAATATGCAGATGACACATTCTTGCTTACTGAAAGTGAAGAGTGGTTGAAGCACTTATGATGAAGCTCAAAGACTTGAAGATCTTTGAAGATCAAAGATCAAAGCCTTCAATATGGATTACTCCTCAACAGAATAAAAAACAAAAATCCTTAAAACTGGATCAACAAGCAGCATCATGGTAAATGGAGAAAACATTGAAATTGTCAAGGATTTCATTTTACTTGGATCCACAATCAATACCCATGGAAACAATAGTCAAGAAATCAAATGATGTATTGCATTGGACAAATTCATTGCAAAAGACCTCTTTAAAGTATTAAAGAGCAAAGGTGGATTTTGAGGACTAACATGTGCCTGACCGAAGCCATGATATTTTCAGTCACCTCATTGTTGTTGTTGTTGTTGTTATGTGCCGTGGAGTCGGACACAACTCATAGCGACCCCTCCTTGAGTTTCTGGGGCTGTATCACTGTGGAAGTAGATTGCCCAACCTTCCTTCTGAGGAATAGCTGGTGGGTATAAACTGCCAGCCTTCTGGTTAGCAGTCAAGTGCCTTAGGCATTACACTACCAGAGCTCCCCAATCACCTCATATGCATATGAAAACTGGACAATGGATAAGGATAAGGAAGAATTGATACATTTGAATATATTGAATATTGATATACTGTGGACTGCCCAAGGAACAAACAAATCCATCTTGAAAGAAGTATAACCAGAATGCTTCTTAGAAGCAAGGATGATGAGATTTTGTCTCATGTACTTTCGTCATGTTGTCAGAAGAAATCAGTCTGTGGAGAAGGACATAATGCTTGATAAAGTAAAGGGTCAGTGAAAAAGAGGAAGACCCTCAATGAGATGAATTGACATAATAGCTGCATAAAATGGGCTCAAGCATAGCAATAATTGTGAGGATGGCACAGGACTGGGCAGGGTTTCATTATGTTGTACATGAGGTTGCTATGACTCAGAACCAACACAATGGCACATAATAACAACAGAGGTGAAGCGACTTGCCCTGGGTCACCCAGCTGGGAAGAAGTAGAGCTGGGATTATGAACCCCCCAGTAGACTCATGAACTCTTGATACCCCAGGTATCTGGGATACCCCAGGTTGTGTTTCATACCATGAACATTATTTATCAAGTTTACTGATACAGAAATTGGCTGATATCTACTCAGTAGATGAGATGATGGAAGAAGCATGGGCTTAGGAGTAGGACCTGAGTTCAAACATTTGTTACTTACTGGCTTGGGAACTTCAAACAAGTGATTTAGCCTCTCTGAATCTTGTCTTTGACAAGGTGATTGTGAGGAATGATTGAAATGTGTTTGAAGCATTTGGTACATACCATTTTCCACAGTGATTGTACCATTTTACAGTCCCACAACCAGTGTATGAAAGTTCCAGTTTCTCTACACCCTCATCAACACTTCTTGTTTTCCAACAGTACTTTTTGGAGGCATAATTTATTCAGATTGCATTTAAATAAGTGGATTTGAAACCATATTAAATAAGTGGATTTGCTATTATCTTGGTGTTTCACAACAGAGATAATAACATACCTCTGAAGATGCCCCAAATTTCCTTGTCTGATGTTATGTACAAAGAGACAGAAAAGAAGAACTGAACATTATCAGCCTTGAGTCTGTGCTTGAGTTCTGCTTTACTGTTTCATTTGAAATGTGAGTCACAAGAACATCAAACCGAAAAAAATGCTCGAAAATATATTCAAAATCAAGGAGGCTTTAAACACTTGTTATTCTTATGTCACAAATTATCTAGTGGTGATTGTTTATTGGATGTTCAATGGAAAAAGATTTGCCACTGTTTCTGGACATGACTATTCCCTTCCTTCACTCTCCTCTACACGCTGGTAGAGGAAGGTCTGTTCTTAGAGAACTCTAAAAGCATCTGGAATAAATTTTCCAGCAGATCATTTCTAGAAATCTGGCTGATTGGCCCATATATTTGAAACTTTTGTATTTCTGTCTGAATTAAGGGGCCATTTTTCTTCTCTCTTAGTTCTGATTTTGTATTAAGTAAAGAAACAGCAATGAAAGCTCACTCATTACTATAAAGCTCATTGGTTGGGAATGACTGAAAGGTGATATCCCATCTCATGAAGGTATGATTCTTACTTAGATCCTTGACCTATCACATTTTAATGCATTCATTTTTCTCCTGTTTTTAACATATTTTGGCATTCCTGGAGAGAGTGGAGAAAAATGTGGAACAAAACTCAAAATCATGAAAGAAGACCAGGTTTATAGAGACTGGTAGAACCTCTGAGACTATGGCCCTTAGACTTCTTCCAAATTTGGAACTGGACCTACCCCCAGGGATCACCTTGCAGCCGAACAACAGACAGGCCTATAAGGTGAGCGGTAACACCAGGGAGATGAACACTCCTTAGGACAGTCAACTATATGAGATAAAAAGGGCAGTATTTGCCCTGGGTAAAGCTAAGAAGGCAGGAAGTGATAGGAAAGAAAGAAAAAAATACATATATACTTTGACATTGGGACAAGGAGTATATCAGCTGATGTAACAAATGCAATCTGAATAAATTATGCCTCAAAAAAGTACTGTTGGAAAACAAGAAGTGTTGATGAGGGTGTAGAGAAACTGGAACTTTCATACACTGGTTGTGGGACTGTAAAATGGTACAATCACTGTGGAAAATGGTATGTGCTTCCTTAAAAAAAATTAGAGATAAATGTACCATATGATTCAGCAACCACACCACTACAGATATATCCTAGAGAAATAAGAGTTGTGACACAAACAGATAACTGCACACCCATCTTCATCACAGCATTATTCACAATAGCAGGAAGATGAAAACAACCTAATTACCTATGAACAGGTGAATGGGTAAACAAACTATGGTACATAAAGAATGGAATATTATACAACATTATAGAATAACAATGATTCTGCAAAACACTTCATAACATGTATGAGCCTAGAGGACATTATGCCGAGTGAAATTAGTCAATCACCAAAGGAAGAATATTGTATGAGACCGCTACTGTTAAAAAGTCAAGAAAATGTTTACACACAGAAACATTCTTTGAAAGTTACTAGGGTGGGAGGGGATGGGAGGGTAAACCACTAACTAGAGGGTAGACATACATTTACTTGGGTGAAGGGAAAGGCAATATACAATAAGGGAGTGGTCAGCACAAAATGATCAAAACAAAAGAAGACACTGGGAGTGGCATAAGAGTTAAAGGCAACAATAGTAAGTACTATTACATACACAATCCTGCAATAAAAGTAATTATAATCTACTAGTGGATATATGGGAGCTCTGGTAGCGTAATGCCTAAGGCACTTGACTGCTAACCAGAAGGCTGGTGGTTCAAACCCACCAGTCACTCCTCAGAAGGAAGATGGGGCAATTTACTTCTGTAGTGATACTGCCTCGGAAACCCAAGGAGGGGTCGCTTTGAGTCAGGTCCGACTCGACGGCACATAACAACAACAACAACAACAACGGTGGATATATAGACACCCACCTGAACAGGAGTGGAAAGGCCAATGGGTCGACAATCATGATTATACACACACACATAACACATCTGTGTGTGTGTGTGTATATATATACATACATATATATGTGTGTGTATATATATATATATATGTAGGTTTGACAGAAGATAGGTCTACATATGTAGACCTCAATGTGCTACAAATATGTAGTATACAAAAATATATAGTAGAGCACACAGGGGCAAAGTTAAGAAAATTTCTTAGTCATAACTAAACACCTTGTGGGAGTGAGTTGCTGGGTCTGAGGGCTAGGATCATAGTCTCAGGGGACATCAAGGTCAATTCACATAACATATTTCACAAAGACAATATTTTATAGCATACTTTGTTGAATAGTGACTGGGGTCTTAAAAGCTTATGAGTGGCCATCTAAGGTGAATCTATTGGTCTCTTCCCATTTGGAGCAAAGAAGAGTGAAGAAAATCAAAGACATGAGGAAACAATTAGTCCAAAAGACTGATGGACCATGTGAACCCTATCCTTCACGACCCTGAGATCAAAAGAACTAGAAGACGTCCAGCTACCACTGCTGAATGCTCTGGAAGGGATCACAATAGGAGGTCCTGAATAGAGTGGGAGAAGAATGTGGAACAAAACTCAACATAATTAAAAAAGAAGATCAAGGTTACTGATCTGATAGAGACTGGTAGAACCTCTGAGTCTATGACCCTTAGTTACCCTTCCAGCCTGGAATTAAACTGATCCCTGTGACTCAACTTGCAGCCAAAAATAATAGACAGGCCTATAAGGTAAACCAGGAGGTGTAACACCAGGAGGTGCATAGTGCTTAGAACAGTCAATCATACATGATCAAAAGGGCAGCATTTGCCCAAGGATAAAGCTCAGAAGGCAGGAAGTGTTAGGAAAGAATGATGAATGGAAACAGTAAACACAGCAGAAGTGGAAGTGAGAAGACTGCTGTTACACTGGGGAGATTGCAATCAAAGTCATAAGTCAAAATGTGTATGAATTATTGAGTGGAAAACCAGTTTGTCTTGTAATAAATACACTTTCACCCAAATCACAATTATATGT
>NW_006921595.1:953174-962776 GCF_000298275.1 Orycteropus afer afer
AAGAAGAACATGGCATCATGATTGAAGGAAGACTAATTAACAATCTGCAATATGCAGATGGCATAACTTTGCTTGCTGAAAGTGAAAAATACTTGAAGCACATACTGATGAAGACTGCAAAGCCTTCCATATGAATTACACCTCAACAGAAGGAAAACAAAAATCCTCACAAATGGACCAATAAGTAACATCATGATAAATGGAGGAAAAATTGAAGTTGTGTAGGATTGCATTTTACTTGGATCCACAATCAACATACATGGAAGCAGCAGTCAAGAAATCAAATGACATATTGCATTGAGAAAATCTGCTGCAAAATACCTCTTTAAAAAAAAAAAAAAAAAACACAGATGTCACTTTGAGGACTAAGGTGCACCTGACCCAAGCCATGGTGTTCAGTCACTTCATACACATGCAAAAGCTGGACAATGACTGAGGAAGATTCAATAAGAATCAATGCCTTTGAATTATGCCTTTCACTTATGGTGTTGGGAGAGAATATTGAGACTATCGAATATACCATGGACTGCCAGAGAATGAACAAATTTGTCTTGGAAGAAGAATAGCCAGAATGCTCCTTAAAAGCAAGAATGATGCAACTTTGTCCCAAGTACTTTGGACACATTATTAGGAGGGACTAGTCCTTGGAGAAAGACATCATGCTTGGTGAAGTAATAGTAGGGGAGCAAAAGAGGTGACGAGCCTTAATGAAGTGGATTGATACAGTGGGCTCAAACATAGCAACATTTGTTAGGATGATGCAGGTTTGAGTAGTGTTTTGTTCTGTTGTACATAGATAGGGTTGCTATGAGTTGGAACCTAAGAACAGCACAACGAGGCTTTTCTTATTTGCTGATGGTCCTTTGTTTTAACTTCATGCACTTGGATCCTAAAGTTATTTTAATAACAGAATCATATTGTTTCCATGGATCCCTGAGTGACACAAATAGTTAAGCACTCTACTACTAACTGAAGGGAGTTAGTAGTGGTTAGTAGTGGTGTAGTGGTTAAGGCATTTGGCTGCTAACCAGGTCAGTGGCTTGAAACCACCAGCTGCTCCACAGAAGAAAGATGAGGCATTCTGCCTTCATAACCTTAACCATTACACCACCACTTAGGCTTGGAAACCAGTGGGGTCACTATGAATTGGAATGAACTCAATGGCAATGAGTTTGGTCTTCTGGTTTACTAACCAAAAGATTGGTGATTCCGACTCATCCAGAGGTGCTTCTGAAGAAAGACCTAGCAATTTGCTTCTGAAAGGTTATAGCCTCAAACTGTGGAGCACAGTTCTGCTTTGCAACACATGGGGTCAAATGTGTTGGAGTGATCTCGTAGGCAACTGGTTTGTTTGTTTTTTGGTATTGTTTCCATATGGCATCATTTTTTTTTCTTCCTGGGGAAAGTGTAATGGTTTGAATTCTTCAATTTAATTCCAGCAACAGAGCAGAATGTAGGCCGTTGCCTATTTCTTTGAATGGAGAAGACAACAGAGTAGACATTGTCATAGTGTCCTCCTTCTGAATTCTGTCTGTAAAATCAGGGTCTCAAAAAGGAAGGAGCAGCTGCTGGATCTCTGGAAGAAGTGAAACTGCACAGAAGTGGCCCTTTACAGGAACAAGTTGCCTGTGGCTCACATTGATTTGTTGATCAAAGTTGTCTGAATGCTGCTGCAAGGCAGGGATTTATCAGTGCCAGCCATGATGCCTGCAGGTGACAACCAAGTCCCTTCTGTTCCTTAGGTTGGTTTCAAAAGCTGATTGCATGGGAGGATTTGTAAATGTTTATTAGCCCAGAGGAATCTCCTACTATTCAGCTTTGCTACAAATTAAGATGGCCCTTTTACTCTTTTGGGGAAACCTTAGTTGCCCTTATTTTCTGAAGCTATATAATATGGATAGTGCTAGCCAAGAGAGTTGTAGTTGTTGGCTGCAGTCGAGTCAGTTCCAACTCCTGACAATGAAACTAAGTGCTACCTGGTCCCGCACCATCCCCTTGATTGGGTGCAGATCAGACCGTTGTGATCTGAACCATAGGGTTTTCACTGGTGGATTTTTGGAAATAGATTGCCAGGCCTTTCTTCTAGTCTAAGTCTGGAAACTATGCTGGAATGTGTTCAGCATCATAACAACAAGCAAGCCTCCAATGACAAAGAAGGTGTGTTGACCAGGAATAAATCCATGTCTTCCTGCATGAGAATTACATCATTGAATCACCGACACCCCTGCCAAGACAGTAGAAACTCTCACGTATGCATTTCACAACTTGGGTTTCTATTGACTTAAAACCAGAGCCACATAGTGATGGGACCAGAGGTAACAGAAGTTCACCTTAGGAACTTGGGACCATTACATGAGATGACAGTAAGTGCTAAACTTGGGTGTACCTCACCTTGGCTTTGTTGAAACCAAATCCCACTTATGTTTGCCTATAGCTTTCTAACTATTCAGTGTCTAAGCTTCTTGCATGTGTACTGTGGGACATAAAATATTTTCAATTATTTATGAGCAAGTGCATGTTAATTTTACATACTAGTTGTCTTCCTCCATGTTACTCAGGAGAGAATTGTCAGTCATCATCAAATAAATTCTAACTGCTACTCATCCTAAACCAGTGTTTTTCAACTCTGGTAACACCTTACAATCACCTGAGGAGTTTTGAAAATGCAGGTGCCTTTGGGCCACCCACCTATAGATTCCAGTTTAGCTTGTCTGCTGCCGTTGAGTCAGATGTGACTCATAGCAACCCCTCCTTGGGTTTCTGAAGTGGTATCTCTATGGAAGTAGATTACCCACCTTTCCTTCTGAGGAGTGGCTGGTAGGTTTGAACTGCCAGCCTTCTGGTAAGTAGTCAAATACCTTAGGCACTATGTCACCAGAGCTCTTTTTTTTTTTTGGTTTAGTTTTCGGTGAGACCTGGGCACCCAAAGTTTATAAAAGCTCTCCAAGATATTGTAACTTGCAACCAGAGTTGAAAATCACTGTGTCTGATACATACTATGTGGCCCAGGTGAGAAATAGCTCAATCAAAATCAGAAGGACAATTCAATGCATCTGTCCTTGGGTAGTATAAATGGTTAATACACTTGACTGCTAACCGAAAGGTTGGTGATTCAAGCTCACCCTGAGGTGCCTCAGAAGAAAGGCCTGGTGACTCTTTCTGAAAAATCAGTCACTGGAAACGCTAGAGAGCACAGTTCCACAGAATCTACTGCACAGCAACTGGTGGTATTCATGGTTATTGGAATTATTGATTTGGAGAGCATGATTAAAATCTCTATATATTGTTTCTGTTTAGAGCATTTTAATATGTGTTGCATGTATCTCCTGCTTGCCATTCACAGGGACCTCTGTGTTCAGCCTCAGCTGCTCTGAGCAGCCCCACCCTTCCCTGGCCACACTGATTCAGCATTTGCCATAGTCCTATGTTTAGCATAGTTTCCCAAATGTACACTCCAAATTTGATAAAAATCTATAGGCTGACAGAAAATTTATATATAGAGAAAGTCACAGAAAGGAAGAAGGACTGTTGTTGTTGTTATGTGCCGTCAAGTCAGACATGACTCATAGCGGCCCCTCATTGGGTTTCCAAGGCAGTATTACTACTGAAGTAGGTTGCCCAACCTTCCTTCCAAGGAGTGCCTGGTGGGTTTGAACTGTCAGCTTTCTGGTTAGCAGTCAAGTGCCTTAGGCACTACACTACCAGAGCTCCTAGGAAGAATGTTGTTGTTGTTGTTATGTGCCGTCGAGTCGGCCCCGACTCATAGCGACCCCTCCTTGGGTTTCCGAGGCAGTATCACTACGGAAGTAGGATTGCCCAGCCTTCCTTCCGAGGAGTGGCTGGTGGGTTTGAACCGCCAGCCATCTGGTTAGCAGGCAAGTGTCTTAGCCACTATGCTACCAGAGAAAAATAAATTAACATTAAAAATAAATAAAATTCAACCAGTATCAAGGAAAAGAAAAAAAGCTGAGAACTGGGACCTGGGAGGGGTAGAATAAGAATAATAGTAAAAAGGACAAAAGTATTAATAATAATAGTTGTTTTAAAACAGACAAATACAAGCAAATGAATCGCCAGAAGAATAGGGACTTCCAAATCTGGGCCAATCTATTTTTACAGTCATTATAAATCATGTTGTCTTTTATATTCTTTCAAGGGCTTTTGTAATGAGAAATTTTTATAAAACTCATTCTTGAGTCTGCATTTTTATCTTGAAAATTAACTTTGTTTTTTTTCTTTTGCTGATAAACTACTGGGTGAATGATTTTATTTGCTTCCTCAACTATTTTTCTAAACATAGCTGTCAGGCTATACAACTGTAAGAATATTCCATAAACAAGATGCAGTTCATCCATTTTGTCCACCCAAATCATTTTGTTATATCCTCATTTGCTACAAACATCCAAATGTAATTTGGTTAACTGTAAGAGAACAATATGCCAGGGAAGTTTTATGATGGCTTGTGCATAGATTAAAGCCTTTGGAATGCATTTTACCTCTGAAATATGCTGCTTAAAGAAAATAAACACTTATTCATGTTTAGAAAAATAAGCATACAGGAAAGTTAGTAGGATTATGGCTTCCAGATTGATATTTCTGAAATATAACTTCAGAGTTAAAACTCTATAAAAGCTGTGTCACTATGCAAATGATTAAGAAAAAAAAAAACTATTAAATTATAAGTAAAATCTGGCTCTAATTTTAAAGTACATTCTTGCTTGAGGCAATGAGATTTTATATTGCAATAGTTCAGTTCCATTGGTGCTTTGAGAGATTTCTTTAAGTTTGTTAAATAGAGTCTACCCAGAATAATCTGAAGCATTTATAAGAGGGGCCAAGGACATCACACAAGAATGTATTTTAAAAAATGTTAAATATTATCATTGCAGAGTTCGTTTTCATTCTTTGTGCCATGGAGTTTCATGAGCACAGAGAGGTGGTATGGTAAAGAGGTTAGAAAGTAAGCTTGGGAGGCTGGCAGACAGGATTTAGATTTTAGCTGTACCACCTTATGAGCTGTCCCAGAAAGTCATGATCAACCTCTCTTAACTCAAATTTAAGGAGCTCTGGTGGTGTAGTGGTTAAGGCATTTGGCTACTACCAAAAGGTTGGTGGTTTGAACCCACCAGTCACTTCATGGAAGAAAAATGAGGCAGTTTGTTTCTCTAAAGATTTATAGCCTTGGAAAGCCAATAGGGGTCACTATGAATTGAAACTGACTCGATGGCAGTGAGTTTGGTTTGGTTTTGGTGGTACTGCGGTTAAAGCATTGGTCAGCAGTCTGAACCCACCAGCCACTCTGTGGGAGAAGGATGAAGCAGCCCAATTTCACAAAGATTTACAACCTTCGAAACCCTATGGGACAGTTCTGCTCTGTCCTGTAGGATCTCTGTGAGTCAGAATCAACTTGATGTCGGTGGGTTTGGTTTTGGTTTGGTAAACTACAATTTTATCATCTTTGGAACAGGTATTAATAAAATCATATATCTCAAATGGTTGTAATGATTAAATGAGTTAATGCAAAAAATGCTGACATAAAGCCTGATACAAGGTAAATACTCAACAAAGTTATTATAGTAAGTAGTAAAATTATTAATAGAAGTAGTATTACATAGCCATACTCAGTGTTTTCATTACCTAGTGCCACTCTGACAAGAATATACCACAAATGGGAGCTTGAACAAACAGGAATTTATTCTCTTCCAGTTTGGAAGCTTTAAGTGTGAGTTCACAGTGCTGGGCTCTAGGGGCTGGGTGAAAGCCTCCTTTTCCTGGCCCACTGAAGCTAAAGGCTTTTCTTCACTCACACAGCTGCTGGCTGCTGAGGCTGACACACCCAAGGTCAACAAATGAAAAGGCACAGTCCGGATGTTACCAAACCACATGCCAAGCCATTAATTCAAGTCTATTGAAGTCCCAAGGTTGGCAGAGCATGGCAGGCTGCTGAACAACAACATGGCTACATGCAGGGTTTAAGCGTTCCATAAGCTAGAGACCATTCCCAAAGCCTTTTCTTATATACAGGAAGCAGACCACATACCAAAGCAGCCACTCAGCTGCTCCAGTACATTCCTCCATGGAGTTAATTACCAATCTTACCACGGGGAATAGCCACATTCAGCGGTCCAGCCACTCAACCAGGCCCAGCCAAGCTGACACACAAACTTCACCACCACACTCAGTAAATAGTTAATATCATTAATAATAGTGTTTATGAAATGAAAAGTAAGTAGTTGATTTAAAAGTAGATAATGTGATTCTGCCTCATTTTTCTGGATAAAAATTTGAAGTAGTGTTCATTGTTGATACAAGCTTTTCTCTATCAACCACAATACTAAGTTAAATATACATTTGTGTGACTGGATTGTCTAGACAGGACAGTGTGAGTTATTTCCTGACACCATAACAGAATTATTTCAACTATTCTGAGTATTATTTCTCTATTTAATATCTTAATGTGGAGTGAAATAGAAATAATTGACCAGGTATGAAAATTTGAACTTTGGGTTTTACCTTTAGTATTTTGCATATAATCTGATGATCTAGGAAACAGAGTCAGGACAAAACAAAAATAATGTCATGCACTTTATTTTATTCAATCTGTCCCACCTTGGAAATTAACCATCTTGGCGCATATAGATTTAGGTTGAGGTGATGTAGTGTGATAAGTAGTACAGTGTAGTATAGTGGAGACTTCTGACTAAGCAGTGATGATTAAACACATGGATTTACTTATGGTCCTTCATAAAACTCTTCTATATGACATTAAAACAATGAGGAAGGTGTAATGCTCAAGAACAGAAAGGTAGAAGAGATATCAGTGGTCCCAGTCTCGACAGGTTCCATCTCAAATACAACCACAGGAAAACAAGGAGATTATTTTGATAGAGATAATTCTCTTTTTGCCACTAGAAGACATGCTATGTTAGATTGTGTGCTTAAAGGTCCTAGGGTTTTTTTGGTTTTTTTTTAGAGAGAAGATTTTGATAACCATTGATTTCATTTAAGTGTTTTCAAGGCCCCTCTGTAATTTTATGACCTTTCACAAATGCAACAATCCCAGATGGGTATTGCTTTTTAAAGCAAATTAATGTCAATATAAGTATAAATGAGTCAGACCTATGAGTGTCTGAGCATTATGCTTCATTGTGCTGCCAAAACCAAGCCTTTATAGAGTAGTTTTAGTGCACTGGCTCAGTGAAAAAGTCTGCTGAAAAAAATTCTCCTTAATGACATTAATAGTGTTGAGGTTGGGTTGGAGAGGTTGCTATTTCATATAGCAACTGAATGATGGGGGTGTGTGGGGGGAGTCAGCTAACAAGAGACACAGAAAAGCAATAGAAAACAGTCAATAATGTTCTTTTATCTCCAAATTACCACATTAAACCTGACTTAGGGAGCTGTCAAGCTATTGATCCACTCTTCATAATTCTCCACATTTCTTCTGAAAAACTATGCTCTTCAGTAAGATATTCGTCTTTAATCATAATGTTTGATAATCAACTTGTCTAGTCAAGTGGCCTGTTAAAAATATCTATACCCCTGTCCTGGGAAAGCCCTTCTTAGAAATGACATCTTGAATAGTTTAGATTCAAATCACTGCCCTTATTTAAAGCCTTTAGAAAGAACCATGTTGTTGTTGTTGTTGTTATGTGCCGTCGAGTCGGAACCATAATACAGTAAAAATATTATTAGGTGCTATCCACAATCCCATACATCAAAGACTGTCAAAGACATTTAGTATCAAAGGCTTTTCTGGTATTAAACCTCATGAGATTTGCAGGTCAAGGTGATGAAGAATAATTAGAATGTAAATTAATTTACTGATTTATTGTTCAAACAGATCTATGAATAGCTACTGATTTCTTTTAATATGTTCACTTTCTATTGCCATGACAGATTATCAATTGAATTAAATATGAATCAGAATCTATCTCACCTGTAGTTTCAGTCTTCTGGGCTCATGTTAAACATAACAGTGATATACTATTACACAATCAATCTTGTTCTTGCAAGCAAAATTTGTAACAAATTGTCAACTAAGGTAAAACAGCTGCAGCAATGCTCATAGCAGCAATTGTGAACATGGTGCAGGAACTGGGCAGTGCTTCTCACATAAGTGGTTCCTCAATGATAATGGATTTATTTCTTGAGTTTTTGTTACTTTACTAGTTCTCCAAGACTTTCTGGATAATTTCCTCTTGTTAGCCAGTCCCCATCCCATCTGTGTGAGTTCATTCTGGAGAGAGGATACAAAAGACTGAATGCTCCTCCATAACTGTCACCTGACCTTCTTACTCCATGCTCTCAACTTCACAAGGATAGTGACTGTCCTTCGAGTAGACCAGAGCCTTCTCTTCTAAGAACTTTTTAGCTGGACAGCAGTTTTTGTATTACATAGAGACATACATCAGAGATATTACAGGACTGGTTTCAGACTACCACAATAAAGTGAATATCACAATAAAGTGGGACACGTGAATTTTTTCTTGTGTGACTCACTTAATTCTCATATTTGCCTTATCATGGTGGTCAGGAACTGAGCCCACAGTATCTCCGAGGTATCTTGTATATTGTAGTCTATTTAAAAGTGCTCTGGTGGCATAGTGGTTAAGGCATTTGGCTGCTAATAGAAAGATTAGCAGTTCAAACTCATCAGCCACTCTGTGGGAGAAAATTAAGGCAGTCTGCTACTGTGAAGATCTACAGCCTTGGAAACTCTATGGGGCAATTCTATCCTATCCTACAGGGTTGCTCTGAGTCAGAATCAACTCTATGGCAGTGGGTTGGTTTTCTTTTTTTCTCTGTTTTTTTTTTTCTTTTTCCCCCCAGTCTATTAAGTGAGTAATAGCATTATGAAAAAGTTTGAAATATTGCAAGAATCCTAAAATGTGACACAGATACAAAGCAAGCACATACAGGTGGAAAAATGCCCATAGACTTATTTAGGGAGCTCTGGTGGCATAGTTCCTAAGGCATTTGACAGCTAACCAGAAGGCTGGTGGTTTAAACCCACCAGCTACCCATTGGAAGGAAGATTGGACAATCTACTTCTGTAGAGCTACCACCTCAGAAACCCAAGGAGGAGTCACTATGAGTTGAATCAACTCTATGGCAGTGAGGTTTTTTTTTTTTTTTTTTTTCCCTTCCCGTAAATAGACTTAATTGATGCAGGGTTGCCACAAAGCCACGCAGCTTCAGCTTGTAAAAAAAATCTGTGAAGCACAATAAAGCAGAGTCAAATAAAATGAGGTATGCCTGCACTAAATATAAAAAAAGAAAGACCTTGAAATATATGTAAGTGAAATTTGTCTGTATTGGCGTGGGTATCTTTTCCCAAAGTTGTTCTTGAGGTAATCTCTTATTTATGTATTTGTTTGATTAGTATTCAACCTTTGTGATAATTGAAGAAGACAGCTGCTAATGGGAAACGGGGGATCAATTTACCTAATTCACAGATTCTTACCTTAAAAAGCTGTGTTTACACAAAAACGAATTCCAGATGGATCAAAGACTTAAATGTGAAACCTAGAACTATACAGTTTCTCAAGGAAAATTTAGGCTCAAATTTAAGGGCCCTAATATATGGTATAAATAGACTA
>NW_006921595.1:964866-1005048 GCF_000298275.1 Orycteropus afer afer
AAAATAAAATTAAAAAAAAAAATTTATGTTTAGTGTGAGTTGGGTGATGCAAACAGTTAACACACTTGGCTGGTAACCTAAAGGTTGGAGGTTTAAGTACCTCATAAGAAAAGCCTGGTGCTCTACTTCTGAAAAATCAGCCTTGAAAACCCTAGGGACACACAGTTCTATCTGACACACATGGAGTAGCCATGAGTCAGAATTGATTCAATAGCAATTTGTCTTTTTTAGAATGAGTTGACTATAGTTAAAGTGAGAGGTACTATATTAGGTTCTACTGTTTGCTTTCACTAGATTCCTGTTATCGTCAGAGCCAGTGCAAGCACTCATATGTAATAAATGAGTAGAAAAGGCATAATATATGTTGCCATTTGAATAAAGCTAGTTATTGAATTATTAAATTCTTCCTTGAATTCCTGGCTATAAAAGATTACCTAATGCTTATTTTTATACCTATAATCCATATTTGTCTTGGTGTGATAAGGTTTTCCCATGATAATTTCTACTTTCTCTAAAGTAAATTATATTTTAATTAAGTTCTTGGACTTTGGCTTCCTTTTACAGTTGTTTTGAAAATATTCATCATAATTGATTCACTCTTGATATAAAACCAATTTTGAATCACATTGGAACTATTTAAAAATCATTTCAGTGATTTTGATCTAATCAGAGTTATGTTTATGTGAATTTATCTACCTAGTACCCTTCCATCTCACCCCTCCTTTTTCTTTTGCTTTGGACCTAAAGCAGAATAACTTAATGGAGTGTCATTGAGAAGAAACAAGGATAATTACTGATTTAAAAATATAACTCTTGTGGATTTACAGCCCTAAGAAGTTGAGCAGGAAGTGGTGAGTGGAAGGAAGATTTATGAAGTGAATTGTGCAGGTTCTTTTTAAAAAGTTTTGTTTTTTGTTCTCATGAACACAGACGGCAAACCTTACACAAATGCTGCTCAGTAGCTATCACTGAACTGGTTTTATGAGCCTTATATTATTATTATTAGGTGCCATCAAGTCAACTTATGCACAACAGAAGGAAACACTGCTCAGTACTGCACAATCTTCACAATTGTTGCTATATCTGAGCACCTTATTGAAGCTGCTGTGTCAATCCATCTCATTGAGGTCTTTCTCTTTTTCATTGACCCTTTAGTCTACCAAGCAGCATGTCCTCCTCTGGAGACTGGTCCCTCCTGATAACATGTCTAAAGTATGTGAAAAGTCCTTGCTTCTAAGGAGCATTCTGACTATACTTCTTTCAAGACATTTGTTCTTTCTTCTGGTGTTCCATGGTATATTCAGTATTCTTCAGCAACACCGTAATTCAGAGGCATCAGTTCTTTTTTGATCTTCCTTATCCCTTGTCTAGCTTTTGCATCCATATGAGGGATTTATGAGGCTAGGATTAGAAACTTCAATTTAAGGACAGATACCGGACTGCACTTGATCCTTCAAAGGAGGTGCAAGAACCTTCTGAAATGGATCAGAATGCTTTTGTGTTTGTTCCAGATCACAAATCCCATACTTGTTTCATCACTTGGGTTGCCTTAAACTTCAAATCACCCTACCACTTGCCCTATTCAGATTTTGGTGTCTTTTGTGTAGTATCGACAATTTCATCCTTATCACATCTCTAATTTGTAGTGCCTAAGGCATTTGACTGCTAACCAGAAGGCTAGGGGTTCAAACCCACCAGCTACTCCTCAGAAGAAAGACTGGACAATCTACTTCTGTAGAGATAACTGCCTCGGAAACCCAAGGAGGTGTCGCTGTGGATCAGAATTTACTTGACAGCAGTGAGTTTGGTTTTTGAGCTTGGTATAACCACCAACTGTCTGTCAATTTGTCCAACTGTAGTGACTGGTGTATTGCTATGACGCTTGAGGCTATGCCACCAATGTGTCAATGAGTAGCAGGGCTACTCAAAATTGACAGATTCCAGCAGAGCTTTCAGAATGAGATCAACTAGGAAAACAGATCTGGCGATTTACTTCCAAAAATTGGCCAATGAAAACCCTGTGGGTCAGCCAGAATATTGTCTGACATAGTGCTGTAAGATGAACCCCCTAGTTTGGAAGGCCCACAGAATACACAGTGGCTACAACAATGGACTTGAGCATACCAACATTGTGAAAATGACACAGGATTAGGCATCATTTCATTCTGTTGTGCTCAGGATCACTGTGATTTGGAGCTGACTCTCTACCAACTAACAACAAGTATAACACTTGCTCTGTGCCTCCAAGTTTTGGCATTGTCTTTCTGGCCCAGTAGTGGTTGTTACATTGCCTTCCTCCTGCTACATGACCCAATTGGGCCACAACTTATTACTTATGATGTTTTCTCCTCATTTACTCTTTAATAAGATGGAATCATACCTAACTGTTGGAAAGCATTACCTTTTGTACCCTGAGCATTGCTTTTCTTTTATGCAGTGTCAGCATTGCACAGCAAATTCATATGATTGGCTGCTTTCCACATGGAGAGCTAAAGTTAAAGTTGAAACAGAGTATGTGACTTATAAATAATGTGGTACCAAAGGTAGCCCCAAATTTACGCATCCTTTCATTGTGGCACTAGTAATGAACGCCACCAGCATTTTTCAGGGGGAGGAGTATGTTCAGCATGCTTATGCACTTGGATTTTTGAGGTGAATAAACAGAGCTGGGTGGATATCTCAGTTCCTGAGCCTTAGTGTCTCTTGGTCACCAAAACTACAGGATGAAATATGAGACTTTTAGTCTAACCAGCCTTTTGGGATCAAGAAGATAAAAATCAAGTCCAACTTAGTGGGCAAATGTTTGAGTACTGATCTGTGAAAAATAACTAGGTTCAGTTATTACTTGTTGAACACATTTATTTGTGTGGAAACAAATCTATTTTGTACACAATTTCTAGCTAGTTAATCCTGTTGGCTTTCTTATAAAGAGTCCTACTAGCTGCATCCTAACTCTGTCCCAAAGGTCATTGAATCTGTTTTATTTTCTAGGTTTGGGTACTCTCTGGTATGGAAATAGTACTTCTTATTCCAAAGTAAATTTTTTTTTTTTTTTTTTTTACTAATGTATTTTTACCCAAATGGAAAGAAATCTGTATTCTGAATATTGATTGCAATACAGCTATAACATCTTTAGTTAAAATAAGTTTGAGGTAGAGTTCTTTTGTGGTTTCAGAATTAGCAGGATTTTACTATTTTTCCTTCTTACTAATCATATATGTATGTATATATATGTGTGTGTATTATATATGCATGTATTATGCATATGAAGGCAGATAGATACGCTATCTAATAGAGCATATCTAATTATATAATCTATCTAATTATCTAATAGATAGCGTATCTATCTAAATATCTACCTGTCTGTCTACTTTCTTCTGGTCTGTTCAACCTCTATAGAGTAGCCCTTTACTTTCTGGAAAGCAATGTTTTTAACTCTTAATTAAAAGAAAGCTAGCACATTGGATGTAACACCACCTACTTGAACAAGGACATCAGAGAAAATGTGAGAAAGCTTGGGTTAAAAGAATTGGCTTTGGATAGAAGGATATGAAGTGGTGGCCTGAAAAAGAGAACAAGAGAATGAAACCATTGTACTTCCTTGGGAAACATAGATGGCAGTCAAGGAGTCTCAGTGGATTGAGGTATAGGCAATATACTCTCCACACAGGCTTCTTGGGTAAATATTCTGGATCTGCCATTGACTGACTAGTGGTTGACTTAGAGAAAAGTTACATCCTTCTCTCAGCCTTAGTTTTTCCGTTTGTAAAATGAGGATACACCACAGGATTGTTGTGACAGTTCAGTGAAATGATGTACACCTGGCTCATAGTAAGTGAAAGTGACTTATTCTTTTACTGTCATAGAAGGAACCCAGGGGAGGCCTCCATGGCTGTTCCACTCACGGGATGGGCAGAAATATGTCAGGGAAGGTGATACAGGAATGGTGTTAGGGAGATCAGCAACATCTACTTCTTTCTCTGGGTTCTAGCTAACAGGATGAGGTTTGTGCTATCAATTATGGTGATTGATAAAAAATATCATAACTAATGTGGAGAGTTTGGCAAGGCCAGCTTAGAGGTTACTTTATTACCTTAAGGTTGTTCATTCCTAATGGTTACACATCAGGCAGAAACACCATAGGTAGCACCAAATACTATATAATCTTTCTTAATTTTCAAATGGGAGCTCTGGTAGCATAGTGCCTAAGGCACTGGACTGCTAACCGGAGGGCTGGCAGTTCAAACCCACTAGTAACTCCTTGGAAGGAAGATGGGGCAATCTACTTCCATAGTGATACTGCCTCGGAAACCCAAGGAGGGGTCACTATGAGTCGGGTCCAACTCGACAGCACATAACAACAACAACAACAACAATTTTCAAATACTTATATTGCATTGATGTATACTAGGAAGATTGGGCAATTTACTTCTGTAGTTATACCACCTAATATCTAATAAACTAATTGTTGTTGTTGTTATGTGCCGTCGAGTCAGCCCTGACTCATAGCGACCCCTTGTTGGGTGGCCAAGGCAGTATCACTATGGAAGTAGATTGCCCAACCTTCCTTCCGAGGAGTGGCTGGTGGGTTTGAACCGCCAGCCTTCTGGTTAGCAGTCAAGTGCCTTAGGCACTATGCTACCAGAGCTCCTAATATACTAATATTACTACTAAAATATTCCAACCCTTATATATTGTTTATCATTCAGAAGGCACTTCAGGATTTAAAGTCACTGTTATGAATATTTTATATATATTATGATAATAGGCAGCATTGTGTAGCATTTCAGATCTTGAGAATTGTTTTCTAAGAAAATATTGGTAGTTTACCATTACTAGAATTTACTAGGGAGCTCCAGTGGCATAGTGCCTAAGTCATTTGACTGCTAACCAGAAGGCTGGCGGTTCAAATCCACCAGCCACTCTTTGGAAAGAAGGTTGGGCAATCTACTTCTGTAGTGATGCTGCCTCGGAAACCCAAGGAGTTGTCGCTATGACTCAAATCCGACTTGACGCCATGTGTGTGTGTGTATATAAAAACTAAATCTGAAATGATAGTCTATTTCTGTCATCTGAATACATATGTAAACAATTTGCTTATGTATTTCTGCTAGTTGAAGTTTAGTGTTTTGACATGAGTTCTGTAAAGAATTAGACTGAAAATTAGAAACCAACCTGTCAGGTCTAGCCAAAAATGCACCTCAATTGTTTTTAAAATTGGGTCACTGTAATAGCAGCAAACACTTACCTGGTGTTCATGTGTCCCAGGCACTTTTCCAAGTGTTTTACTCATTTAATCTTTACAACAACCACATGAGATGTTGTTGTTGTTGTTGTTATGTGCCGTCGAGTCAGACCTGACTCATAGCGACCCCTCCTTGGGTGTCCGAGGCAGTATCACTACGGAAGTAGACTGCCCCATCTTCCTTCCGAGGAGTGGCTGGTGGGTTTGAACCACCAGCCTTCTGGTTAGCAGTCAAGTGCCTTAGCCACTATGCTACCAGATGGGGGCTGTTATTTCCCCCCTTGACCAAGGAAGAAACTGAGGCAGAGAGAGATGAAATAGCTCGCTCAAACTCACACAGTTCCCTGGATGTAATTTGTAATTAAAAACCAAGACAGTAGGAGGTGTGCATTGAGATTTATTGCAAGAAATTGGTTTACTCAATTGTGAGGCTGGCTAAGCAAGTTTGAAATCCATAGGCGAGGCTATTAGGAAGGAAGGAAGACTAGAACTCCCAAGCATGAGCTGAAACTGTTGTCCACAGAAGAATTTCTTCTTCTTTTTAGAAGCCTCAGTTCTACTTTTAAGGTCTTCCAATTGATTGAATCAGATCACCTGTATTATTAGGATCATTTCTTTTTTTTAATTTTTATTGATTTATTTATTGTGATTTGGGTGAAGATTTACAAAACAAATTCTCTTTCCATACACAGTTCACATATACTTTGTTTCATGATATTGACCATAGTTTACCACAATGCAACAGCTCCCCTCCCACTTCCTCCCTATAGTTACCTCTTCCTTATGTCCATACCTCCATGGACTCCTGCCCCCTGAGCTGTCTCCCTGTGCATAAGCAGCCCATCTTTCTCCCATGATTGTTCTCTCCAAGGAGTGTATCTACTTGAGGTAAATGTTCAACTCATATGCCTGTCTTTTGTTTGGCTGAAAACCACAGGTGTGGGTTCAATTCCAGACCTGAAGGGCAGTTAGGGGCCATAGTCTCAGCGGTTCCACCAGGCTCTATCGGACCAGCAAACCTGGCCCCCCCCTTTTTTTCCTCCAAGCTCTAGGGAGACATAACATAAACAATACACTGGGCTTATAGTTTCCTTCTTACTTGGGACCAAGGGTAGTATATCTCCAATCCTGAAAGGAAGATATTCAGGAAGTCACTCAGAAATCATCTTTATTCCTCCTTTCTTCTTGTAATGTCTCTTTACAAGTACTCTTTACTCCTATGCACTAACCAGAAAAATCAAACCTACTGCCATCGAATTGATTCCAAATCATAATGACCCTATAATAGGGCAGAACTTCCCTGGAGGGTTTCCAAGGCTATAAATCTTTACATGAGCAGATTGCCTCATCTTTCTTCCAGGGAGCAGCAGGTAGGTTTGAACTGCTCACGTTTTGGTTAGCAGCTGAATACCTTAACCACTCCACCATCAGAGGTACTTCCTAGGCATTAGGCAGTTACTAACAGTAAGTGAAAGACTCCATTAAATTTTGCCACTGATTGATTTAACTTTGGATTTCTTGGCATTCTTTTGAAGTTGAGATCGACAAGCTCAGACCTTCTGAATTCTTCCACAATGCCCAATGCACATTCTATTTTAATAATGAATATATTACATGAAGTTATCTTTTTTGTGTCTGCCTCCCCTATTGGACTGTATCCTCAAGATGCACAAACTACATCTAATACCCAGCACAGTGACAGCATGTGTTATTGATACTCATTAATTATTTGTTAAATAGAACTTTCTAATCTCACTCACATGTTGCCACCTGTGGAGCCTTGTCCTACTTTGACCAGTAGTAATTTCCCTCTCTTCTGTGCTTGAATAATTTTTGGTTATATTTTGTCCCAGGACTTGGCATAGAATACCAGCGTTGTTTTCTCATTGTCTCTCACGACAAGTTGTGAATGCCTTGAGAGCAGGAATTGCATCACAGCCATCTCTGCTTTCCTGCACACTGACTGTCCCAGAGTTGCTGCTCAGTGCTGTGGGGGTGGAAAGGCCAGTCATTCATTCATAGCACACTCAGGTGTGCAGAGAAGCAGTGTGCTTTAGTTCCTAGGTATGATCTGATCCTCACGTCCCCACCTGCTGGGTCTGGATCTGTAATGGTGTGTGTGTATGTGTGTGAGGGAGGTAGAGGAAAAATAGAGAAAGTAATTAGAATCCAAACTGAAGAAACTCCATCCAATCTCATAACTTAAACAGTCTCTTTAGGTAACCTCCTCCCCCTTTTTTAAAAAATTTAAATGCTTAGACTTTCAAATTTCTTTATTTCCTCCTCTATTACACCCTAAAACAGCACAGGTCCTTTTACTGTGCCTCTTGTCTGCATGGTGATATCTCTTGTCCACTCAGTCACTGGATGTGCTAGTGGCATGTACTTCCCTGCCAACCTGTCCTGCTCAGCTCCAGCTTGCATTGTGGAACTGGATGAGGCTGTGGTAACTGTATTTGATCCCTGGATTGAGAGGACATCCCTTTGGTCTTGCAGCATCCCTCCCTTCAGGCAGCACTGTCAGCTGTTTCCCATGTCACTCTGCAGGGCACAGAGAACTTCTGACACTTTATTCAGCCCTGCCCAGGAGCTGAGAAAGATTTGGGGAATTAATCTGTGACCTCCTTTTGCCTAGCTGTATCATGCAGCTATTTTTTAATCTCAAGTAGCTGTCCTGTATTGGTTTGAGAGCATCCTGGGAGTCACCTGGAGGTCATCGCCTTGCTGAGTCCAAAAAAAGGACCAGTTACCAGTTTCCACTGAGTTGATTCTTACTCATGGTGACCCTACATGGGTCACAGTACAACTGTGCTCCATAAGGTTTCCAGTGACTGATTTTTCAGAAGCCAATTGCTAGGCCTTTCTTCCAAGGCACCTGTAGGTCAACTTGAACCTCCAATGTTTTGGTTAGAAACTGAGTGCTTTAACCATTTCCACCATCCAGCACTCCCCCCAAAATGGAAGCAAGGCTAAATTCCTCAGCCCATAGTTTTCCATTCAACACATCTAACAATCTCCTGCCTTAAGGCATTGGCCTACCACACTACCCTCCATCATAGACACCTCTTTCATGATTGGCATCTATCCTACTGCTGCTAGGACTTGGCATGGTGAAAAGGGTCCTGGGGAGAATTATTGGCTGTGAGCATGGGAAAAAAAATTATTCTTTGCTGCACATCACTGAATTGAAGGGTTGCAGACCCCAACACTAGGAGGAACTAGGGCATTTGGTGAGGAAGGGCAAAGGCGGTGGCTTGCTCAGACCACAGGTCTTAGCTTTCCACTTCTGATTCCACTGGCATCTTCTTTCAGGGAACTGTGTTGAGTGTAGGAGCTAAGAGGAAAAAGAAAGGAATAAATCAGCATCTGGTCTACAGTAAACAATGGTAAATAGCCAAGAGCCAAAATCACACACAGAACTGGTGTGGGCTGCTCCTTGTGCCATTTGTGTGACTATAAATTTTAAAGAATAGTCCCAACACTAGTAAATAGGCTCATTTGTCCTCCTCATTTCACACCACAGTTATTGACTATATCTCAGGCGTGGTGGGGAGACCCATAACTGGGTGTCAAACCTGCTCTGGCTAATCTTTAGCTCTGCCAGGTTGTGGATACATTGATGCCATCTCTACAAGGAGGCCAGGCCAGTGAGTATAACCAGACCCTGTTCATTCATGTTTGCAGCTGGGTAGGGAGGAAAGAAAACTCCTCTGGGAACACTTGGTAGCATAGGTGTGAATACCACACCACTCTTTCCTCAGGGTTTTACGAATCTCATGCACACTCCCAGAGAGTCAATGTCAAGTGTTAAGCATTCTGTGATTCCCTCGGTTTTTACTTTCATAGAGAATCATTTAAGGAATTATTTATTCTTTCTAGTCCCAAGCTGAAGTGTAAAGCTCAAAACAGCTCTTGTGAAAAAATTTCTTCCTTTTACATGCAATGATAGAATACATGAAGACACCATTAGGTTCAAATGTCATTTAAGATAAAATCTTCAGAGTCTGTGCCCACATTTAGGAAGTTTATACAATGTTAAATGAGGAAGTCCAATAGAGTAGGGACTTATACTACTCATGAGGGCAAAACTCCAGAGCAGTAGACAATATTTTTAAACCATAAAAATGACTGTTGTGAACAATGAGGAGTAGTATACTTGGGTAGAATAGAGTGTTTATCTGTATTGATCCATGAGTTTTCACTGCTTTTGCTGCTAATTCCTCTGTAAATCAACTTTCCTTGTAAACTATGACAGAGAACAGCTAACAGGGGATAAATTTTGTTCCTAAATAGTAGTGGGAGTTGGGGCTTGTGTTAGCATTTACCTTGTTTAGCTACCTGAGCTAAAATCAGGCTTGTGGTTCCATCTACCAAGTAGGAGCTATTTAAATAGAACAAAAGTTAAACAAGTCCTAATCCTCATCTACGAAGAAAGGGAAACAGTGCCAATGAGTAAGATGGTCGTTGAAACAGAATAAAAGTTTCCCCAACTTTTTTCTCTTTTTTGGTTCTATAGTATGCAGTGAAACATGGAGAAGCTTTAGGCTGCTATCAGCTACTTTCTACAGTGTACTCACTGCTGTTGAGGCAATGCTAACTCATAGTGACAATACGTACAATAGAAGGACACAGTGCCTGGTCCTTTGTCATTTTCACCATCACCAGAATATTGGAGTCCATATTGTGGCTGTTGTGCCAATCTGCCTCTCCAACAGTCTTCTCTGCCTTTGCTGATCCTTTACTTTACCAAACATAACCATCTTCTCCACCAACTGATCTCTCCTAATGATGGGTCCAAAGCAAGCAAACCAGATAGTATTCTGTTGAGATCTATAAGGTTTTCATTGACTAAGTTTTGAAAGTCGATCACCAGGCCGTTCTTTCTTCTTAGTCTAGAAGCTGTGCTGAAACATGTCCAACATGGGTTATCCTGCTGGTATTTGAAATATCAGTGGCATAGTTTCCAGCATTGCAGCAACACACAAACCACCACAGCACAGTGAACTGATAGAAAGGTGGTGGATAATGCACTAGAGCAGATGAAGAATGATAATATACTCTCTGTCCATATCCTGCCTCCTACAAAGCTACTGCAGAATCATTTATGGTTAGGAGCAAATTAAATGGTAATTATGTTGAAAACAAACTTTAAATGTTAATAATATGAAAATTGTTTTCCTGTACAACACAATCACCATGACAGGTTCTTTCACTACCCTGCTTCAGCTTATTCCATCATCCTCATACCTAGCCTAAAGTCCCTTCTATATGAGCTGTTCATGGTCAGCCTACTATAATGAACTTATCCTCAAAATGAATCAAACTTCTGAGGATGAACTGAAAGGGAGAGGGAAAACACAAATAGTGTCTTCATACTTTAGAAGGCCCAAGGGATCAGTGTAAGTAGAGGTGGAATCAGTGACCCTTGAGTAAAGTCACTGGGATTCTCCTCCTTCATCTTGTCAGTGTGTAACCATCTGCCAGCATCTCAGTTGATCCTGAGAACTTCCAACATGAAATAGCATTGAGTCTTCTCTGGTTCACACAAAACTCAAAATATCACTGGTTAAGAGCCTGTGTTGGATCCTCTCCAAGGTCATCAGGTATGGTTACAGCTCATTAGCCTTTCATCTCCATTGCTACTGAAGCCAAGCAGAAGGATCTGGGAGACTCTGAATAAGCTACTTTAACAGAGAGGCACTAATAAAGCCAACCAGTGTGAATACAATTTATGGTCAGTCTATTAACATCAATATTCCACTGAGCTGATGGCTATGCCTCATTTTTTTTTCCTTCCCCTCCCTTCCCATCCATGGTAATCAACAAAAAAATATTTCCTTCCATACGTAAACCTTTCCTTGACTTTTTTGCAGTAATGCACTAATACTATATTTGTCCTTCTCTGATTGAATTATTTCACTCAGCATAATGTCCTCCAAGTTCACTCATGTTATGCGGTGTTTCAAAGATTCTGCATTATTCTGTAGTGTTGCATAGTATTCCATGGTGTATGTGTACCATAGTTTGGATTCCATTCTTCCATTGATGGGCACTTAGGTTATTTCCATCTCTTTGCTATTGTAAATAGTTCTGCAATGAACATGGATGAGCATATATCTGTTCTTGTCCTGACTCTTACTTCTTTAGGATATATACCTAGTAATGGGATGGCTGGATCAATTGGTATTTCTATTTCCAACTTTATAATGAATTGCCATACCAATTTCTGCAGTGGTTGTTTTATTTTATGGTCCCATCAGCAGTGTAGGAGATCCCCAATCTCTCCACATCCTTGCCAGCATTTGTTATTTTTCTGTCTTGTTGACTTTGCTATTAGTGTTGGAGTAAGATATTGTACCTGTTGTTTTGATTTGCATCTCTCTAATAGCTAATGATCATGAAAATTTCTTCAGTGTTTGTTGGCTGCCTCAATATCTTCTTTGGTGAAATGTCTGTTCATGTCTTAATTGGATTGTTTTTCTTTTTGATGTTGAGGTGTTGAAGTTTTCTATAAATTTTTTAGATAAATCCTTTGTCAGATATGTCATTGCTGAATATTTTTTCCCAATCTGTAGGTTCTCTTTTTACTCTTTTGGAGAAGTCTTTTGATGCTTATAAGAATCTAATTTTTAGAAGGTCCCAATCATCTAGTTTATCTTTTGCTGTTTGTAGATTTTGGGTTATGCTTGATAGTCTATTTATGCCATAAATTAGGGCTCCTAAGTTTGCCCCTATTTTTTCTTTGGTGGCTTTATAGTTTTAGGTTTCACATTTAAGTCTTTGATACATATAGAGTTAGTTTTTGTGTGTGGTGTGAGGTTGGATCTTGTTTCATTTTTCTCCAAATGGATATTCAGCTTTGCTAGCACAATTTGTTAAAGAGACTATCTCTTCTCCACTGAATGGATTTTGGCTCTTTGTCAAAGATCAGCTGACCATAGGTGGATGGATCTATTTCTGGGTTCTCAGTTCTGTTCCACTGGTCTATGTATCTAGCATTGTACCAATATCAGGCTATTTTGACTACTGTGGCTGTATAGCAGGTGTTGAGATTTGGGGGTGTGAGACCTCTTACTTTGTTCTTCTTCAGTAGTGCTTTGCTTATCTGAGGTCTTTTTCCTTTCCATATAAAATTAGTGATTGGCTTTTCCATATCCTTAAATACTGTTGATGGAATCTGGATTGGGATTGCATTGAGTATATAGATTGCTTTTGGGTAGTATTGACAATTTCACCATGTTCAATCTTCCTATCCATGAGCATGGTATATTCTTCCATTTATGTCAATCTCTTATGGTTTCTTGAAGTAGTGTTTTGTAGTTTTCTTTGTATAGGTCTTTTGTGTTCCTGGTAAGATTTATTCCCAAGTATTTTATCCTTTTGGTAGCCATTGTAAATGGTATTGATTTCCTTATTTCCTTTTCAGCTATCTCTTTGGTGGTGTAGAGGAATCCAACTGATTTTTGTATGTTGGTTTTGTATCCTGCCACTATGCTAAATCTCTCAATTAGTTCCAATAGTTTTTTTTGATGATTCTCTTGGGTTTTCTATGTATAGGATCATATCCTCTGCAAATAGGGGTAGTTTCACTTCTTCCTTACCAATCTGAATGCCTCATTTTTGTAATCAAGCATTTTATTTTGAGATAATTGTAGACTCATATGCATTTGTAAGAAATAATAGAGAAATCCCATGTGCCCTTTACCCAGTTTCCCCCAATGGAAACATCTTGCAAAACTATAGTAGAATGTCAAAACCAGGATATTGACTGTGGTATAATCCTCTGATCTTGTTTAGATTTTCCCCATTTTACTGGTATATGTGGATGTATATAGTTCTATGCAATTTTATCACACATGTAGGTTTATGTATTCACTACCACAGTCAAGACACAGAACAATTCCATCACCATAAGGCTTCATTTTACAACCACTTATACCTCACTACACATTTCTTCCCACCCTGTCCTTAACTTCTGGCAACTACTAATCTGTCCTCCATTTCTATAAATTTATCATTTCAAGAATGTTTTATAGAAACAAAATCATATAGTATGTAATCTTGTGGAATTGTCTTTTTTCACTCACCATAATTCCCTTGAGAGCTGACTCATTTTTTTTTTTTTTTTTCAGAACATTTTGGAGATTAAAGCATAATCAGAGTGATTACATCCCTTAGTTTCATAGAATTACAAAGCAAACAAACCACTTTGTTTTTGTTAATAAGTCAGTTCCAACTCATAGTGACCTTTTGTACAACAGAATGAAAAACTGTCTAGTCTTGTGGCGTCCTCACAATTGTTACTATACTTGAGCCCATTGTTGCAGCCACTGTGTCAATCCATTTCATAGAGGATCTTCCTCTTTTTTACTGACCCTCTACTGTACTAAGCACGATATCCTTTTCCTGGTCTCTCCAGATCACATGGCCAAAATTAGTGAGAAAAAGTCTTACCGTCTTCAATTCTAAGGAGCATTCTGGCTATGTTTCTTCCAAGATAGATTTGTTCACTCTTCTGGCAAACTACTTTAATATATAGTATTTCATTTGGTCCATTCAACGTGGTAGAAACAAAAGGTTTAAAAGGATAAGTAAGTACAGGTATCAGGGTTGCATTTTCTAGCTGTGGCAGAGATTGGCTGGCTGTCTATCAAACCCACTTCTTCTTCCTTCTGGGCATACTATTTCATTACATTCTCAGTTTCTCTTGGAAAGGTTTTGGCCACGTGACTGGATTTTGGACAATGGAAAGTGGCCAGAAGTGATGAGTTCCAACTCCATCCTGTTCATAAAAACCTCTCACACAAGTTCTTCCACATTCTTTTTCCTTCTTGGAAACCTATGTTGAACTTAGTGGAACCACAACTAACCAGCTGCCATCTAATGAACTTTGACTCCTATTGACCCCATGGATGTCAGAGTAGAACTGAACTCCATAAGGTTTTCAATTGTTGATTTTTCTGAGGTAGATTGCCAAGCTTTTCTTCTCAAGTGCCTGTAGGTGGACTCAAGCCTCCAGCCTTTCAGTTAGCAGCTGAGTACATTAACTGCACCACACAGGAACTCCAGTGGACCCACCAAACCAAACCAAACCATTTGCTGCTGACTCATAGTGACCCTATAGGACAGAGTAGAACTGCCCCCATAGAGTTTCCAAGACTATAAATGTTTATGAATGCAGACTTTCACATCTTTCTCCTGTGGAGTGGATGATGAGTTTGGACCACTGACCTTTTAGTTAGGAGTTGAGCACTTAATCACTTGCAACACCAAGGCTCCTTAGTGGAGGCACAAAACCAAACAAACCAAACTCACTGCCAGAGAGTTGATTTGACTCATAATGACCCCTTCTTGGGTTTCCGAGGTGGCATCTCTATGGAAGTAGATTGCCCAATCTTCCTTCTGAGGGGTGGCTGGTGGGTTCGAATTGCCAGCCTTCTGGTTAGCAGTCAACAGCCTTAGACACTATACCACCAGACACAAGGTGAGACAAATAGTTCTGATTTAACTGTCCAGGTTCTCTTGAGCTTCACAGTCAATTCTGAGTCACCACATGTGTGGAAGCAGCCACTGTGCATGTGGGCAATGGAGAGGAGAGAAATAATAGTAGTTATAACAGATCCTTTCCTATAATTTCCTTCCTAGGCCTGGCGAAGCTGCCTCCTGTCCCAGGCCAACAACCCCTACCCTCCTTACAACCCTTTTCTCCAGTATACATTCAAAGCAGCAACCTTAAATCACCTTAGAAGTTTCTCAGTTTTCTTTTGGATTCTGTTTTTTTCCATTCTCTAGTTCTCCTGATTTAATCTTAAGGAAGGGAACTATGCTAATTTAGCATCCTAGTCATTATTTGACAGTCCCCCCCCCATGAATTAATTTTATTTGTTTATTTTTGGTATTGTAAAAGAAAAACACTTAAAAGCAGAAGTGGGAAAAAGATAATCTTGGATAATCTTATTAAAACATATTGTGTTTCTGTGTTGTTGCTAGCTGCCATCAGCCCCTCATTCATGGCAACCTCATATGTTATAGAGGAGAACTGTTCCATAGGGTTTTCTTGGCTCTAATCTTTTTCTTTTTTTTTTTTAATTGTGATTTGGGTGAAAGTTTACAGAGCAAATTCACTTTCCATAAAGCAGTTCACATACACATTGTCTCATGTCATTGACTACAATTTACCCCAATGCAACAGCTCCCCTCCCACTTCCTCCCAATAGTTACCTGGAAGAGGTATGTCCATTCTTGCCCCCTGAGCTGTCTCCCTGTGCATAAACAGCCCTTCTTTCTCCCATGATTGTTCTCTCCAAGGAGTGTATCTACCTCAGGTACATGTTCAACTCATATGCCTTTCTTTTGTTTGGCTGGAAGCCACAGGTGTGGGTTCAATTCCAGACCTGAAGGGCAGCTACGGGCCATAGTCTCAGGAGTTCCACCAGGCTCTATCAGACCAGCAAATCTGGTTCCCCCCCCCCTTTTTTTTTTCCACATGATTTTGAGTTTTTTCCACATTGTTCTCCCTCTCTATCCAGGATCTCCTACATAGATTCCCTCTCCGAGTGGTTGACAGTGGTAGCTGGGCACCATCTAGTTCTTCTGGTCTCATAGTTATATAGGCTGAGGGTTGCATGGTGTACCGGTCACTTGGACTAATTGTTTCCATGCATCTTTGGTTTTCTTCATCCTTCTTTTCTCTGGATGAGGAGAGACCAATCATTGCATCTAGATGATTGCTTGCAAGCTTTTAAGATCCTAGTCACTACTCTTGGCTGTAATCTTTACAGAACAGAACACAGAGCCACTGAGTGGGTTTGATCCTCCAACCTATAGGTTAGCAGCCAACTGCAAACCACTTGTGCCACCCAGGCTTCCTATGTTTGTAGTGTGGGAGAATTCCTGTGATTTTGCTGGGTAAGTGATTTAGCTTCTCTGGAATCATACTAACCCAATGCAATTCAGACTGAATAAGGAACTGAATTCAGGGAAAGAAGTGAAGACATCATCAGACCAAAAAACCTACCACCATCAAGTCAATTCTCACTGATGGGGACCCTATAAGACAGAGTACAACAGCCTCCTGAGGTCTCCAAGGCTGTAAATCTTTATGGAAACAGATTGCCACATATTTATCCCATGGAACAGCTAACCTTTTTGTTGGCAGCTGAGCACTTTAACTACTGTGCCACCAGGGCTTCTTCATGGGACTGAGTTGACTGTCATTAAGATATGGAGAAGCATATCTCTGCATGAGTTTCAACCTTTGTAAAATTTCCTGCAAACTTTTTTCTCATTCCTACTCATCTTCCTTTTCTCATTACCACCATTCAAAGATGCTTTTAGTTCTTCTCAATTCTTTGGTCTATTGAGACAGATGTTTTTGAAATGGCATGTTTATCAGCAGAGAAAAGCGATGGTGATTCTTTCCACATGAATAGCTACAAATGAAAAATGGATTCTGGAACTCACCTCTTGGCAGCTTGGCAGGATTTTACCTCCTTCCCCACCCCTAGACGCCAGCATGGCCTCGGTTTTCTTTCTCATTCTTTTTATTTATTTATCCCAAAGAGCAATGGCCAATAAAGGAGTTCTTATATTAATGCTTTTCCCAGTAATCTCTGCCCACCTGAAGTCATACTTTAGAAAGCTGACATTTTTCTTTAGGAATAAAGATTTCCCTAGCATAATTGTGAATCTTGCAACTTTTTTTTTTTTTTTTTTAAATATTTTTACACTATTTCCTCTTAACAAAATGTGGGAGTTGAGTGTCAGTAAAAACAGGTAAGGAATAAGCAGTTTTTAAAGAAATAGTTCTAAGGCCAAGAATGATGGGGAGGTAACCCCTTTCTAGATCACTGAATTATGTAACTGCAAGTGCCCCAAAAGAATAAAATCAAATTATAAACTTAAAATAAATTAAAACTTTAACCCTGAGTCATAGTACCTCTTAGTATACTTAAAATCATGAGACTTCTTTTTGACTGAACAGTGCTTTCTGCCTGGTGCTAAATGGCATAGCTTAACGAAAACAAAAGGAATTCAAATTGATCAGAAAATCTGTAGCAACCAAGACTGGATGTCAAAAGAATGGTTCCTTATTCATGGCCTGAAACATATAGAACAGAATAATTCAAAATCAATTTATAGTTTTTAGTGGTATCTATTATGTGATTTCTTTTTTGCTTGTAGCTGATTTCTTTGTCTAATTAATATTAATATACACTCAATATAATGTAAAGAGCTCTGGTGATGTAGTGGTTAAGGCATTTGACTGATAACCAAAAGATCAGTGGTTCAAATACACCAGCTTCTCTGGGGAAGAAAGATAGGACTATCTGCTTCCATAAAGATTTACAGCCTTGGAAACTCGATGAGGTTCGCTATGTGTTGCAATCAACTCGATGGCAGTGAGTTTTTTTTTTTTTTTTTTTTAATAATAAGTATTTCTGAGAGAAGGAATGAGGAATGTTGAAGCTAGCTAGTAGAGGGAAGCAGGCCAGAATGAAACTTATTTCATAAGTTTTGTTATCTAGAATATAAGTCCTTCAGTTTTCTTCTTATTCTGCAAATTTGTATTGGTTTTATTTAGTTATTGGCATTTCCAAATAAATTTTAGAATCAATTTTAGGATTAACATCTACCAAATAACATGTAGGAAATTCAGTTAGGATTTCATTGAATCTACAAATAAATTTAGGGAAAGCTCATATCTCAAAAATAATAAGTTTTTGGCAAGCAGCGACTGGGATCTTAAAAGCTTGCAAGCAGCCATCTAACTGCAACAATAGATCTCTCCTCATCCAGAGCAAACAAGTATAAAGAAAACCAAAGATGCATGGAAACAATTAGTCCAAGTGACGGGTACACCATGCGATCCACAGCCTATACGATGATGAGACCAAAAGAACTAGATGGTGCCCAGCTACCACTGTCAACCACTCGGAGGGGGATGTATGTAGGAGATCCTGGATAGAGAAGGAGAACAATGTGGAACAAAATTCAAAATCATTAGAAAACAAAAGGGGGGGGAGGACCAGATTTGCTGGTCTGATAGAGCCTGGTGGAACTCCTGAGACTATGGCCCCTAGCTGCCCTTCAGGTCTGGAACTGAACCCACACCTGTGGCTTCCAGGCAAACAAAAGAAAGGCATATGAGTTGAACATGTACCTGAGGCAGATACACTCCTTGGAGAGAACAATCATGGGAGAAAGAAGGGCTGTTTATGCACAGGGAGACAGCTCAGGGGGCAGGAATGTATGGAGGAATGGACATACCTCTTCCAGGTAACTATTGGGAGGAAGTGGGAGGGGAGCTGTTGCATTGGGGTAAATTGTAGTCAATGTCATGAGACAATGTGTATGTGAACTGCTTTATGGAAAGTGAATTTGCTCTGTAAACTTTTGCCCAAATGACAATTAAAAAAAAAAATGAGTTTTAAAAGTTATGGACATGTGTTATCCATTTATTTAGGCCATTTTAAATTCCTCTCAATATGTTCAAGTTTTCTGCATAGATAACCTGTACCTCTTTTGTAAGACTTATTCCTAAGTACTTTCTCTTTTGATGCTTGTGTAGATTTTACCATTTTCTAATTGTTAATTATTAAAAAAAAAAGACTAATATTTGTGCTTAACTTTATCTGATGACCTTGCTAAATTCACCTTTTCATAATTATTAGTTGATTTTTTTAGATATCCTGCTTTGGTATTATTTCATCTGTGAATAACGTGTTTTACTTTTTCTCTCCAGTCCTTATATCTTTTATTTCTTCTTTTCTTCTTACTGAACTGGTGAAGACTGCCCATACAATCTTGAGTAGAACTGGTGATAATAGATAATCTTTATATGATTAGCTGGATCAACAGGAACGCTTTTCATTTTTCAGTATTAAGTATAACGTTTTAGTTTTTTGAAAACAAACAAAAAACAGTATTAGATTTAGAAAATTCACTTCTTTTCCTCTTTGCTGAATTGTTGTTAGGTGCTGTCCAAGTCAGCTCCAACTCAGAGTGACCCCATGCACAGCAGAGCAAAATACTGCCCAGTCCTGCACCGGCCTCACAATCCTCATTGTGCTTGAGCCCATCATTGCAGCCACTGTGTCAATCCATCTCTTTGAGAGGCTTTCCCTTTTCTGCTGACCCTCGACTTTACCAAGCATGATATCCTTCTCCAGGGAACAGACCATTCTGACAACATGACCATAAGTTACTTATTACAAACAGGTGTTACGTTTTCTCAAATGCATTTTCTAAACCTATTGAGATGATCATATGATTTTTCTGCTTTTTTTCCTGTTAAAATAATGAATTATGTTTACTCATAGATTTAAAAATATTAAAGCAATCTTGCTTTATTGCAAGATTTCTCTGTGTTTGTTATCCTTTTTATTTATTGCTGGATTCGGTTTGCTAAAATTTTGCTTAAGATTTTTGCATCTATGTTCATGAGAGAGACTGGCCTATAATTATTTTCTTATAGTATCTGTTTGGTTTGGAAACCAGGAGTATACTAGCTTGATTTTAAATGAATTGGGAAAGAGTTCTTTTGCTTTTCTCTGGAATACATTGTCTAATTTCTTCTTTGAATTCATCAATAAAGTTATTTAGGATTGTAGTTTTCTTTGTGGGAATATTCTAAATTTTGGACTACATTCCTTTAATAGATAAAGAACTATTCATATTTTCTTTTTCTTTTTTTTTGGTTTAGGTTTTCCCCCTCCTTTTTTTAAAAAAAAATTTATTGTGATTTGGGTGAAGGTTTACAGAGCAAATTCATTTTCCATAGAGCAGTTCATATACATTTTGTTTCATGACATATTTTCTTTCATATGTCAGTTTTGATAAGTTATATTTTAAGGAATTTTCCATTTCATCTAAATTTTTAATGTATTTGCAGAAAATTATTTATAATATCCTTTTATTACCTTTTTAAAAGCCTGTAGGATCTGTGGTACTGTTTTCTTTTCCATTCTTTTTAGTTATCTGTGTCTTTTCTCTTCTTACTCAATTAATCTTGCTTGACTTAATAATTTTATTAAGCTTTTCAAAGAACCAGCTTTTGACTTTGTTGATTATTTCTACTTTAAGTTTAGTTTCTACATAATTAAGTTCTATTCTTGTTTTTATTATTATTATTGCTGCTGTGTTTTACTTTCTTTGGGCTACTTGTTCTTTTTTGGACTTTTTGAGATGGATAATGAGATCATCTATTTTCCAACTTTCTCCTTTTCTAACGTATTTATCTAAGGCTAGCTCTTTCCCTTCAAGCACTGCTTTCCCTGCCTGTCACAAGTTTTGACGTGTCATATTTTCATTATCATTTGGTTAAGATTATCTTCTGATTTCATCTCTGACCCATGAGTTACTTAGAAGTATACTGCTAAATTTGAAACATTTGGAATATTTCTAGTAATTTTTGTTGATTTTAATGTTAGTTGCACTTTTGTCAGAGAATGTAATCTATATGAGTTCATTCGTTTGAAATTTACTGTGACTTCCCTTGAGAACCAGCATGTGGTCAGTTTTCATTAGTGTTACATGGGCACTTGAAAACAATGTGTATTCTGTAGTAGTTTCTTGTAGTGTCAGTATATGTCAATCCGGTCAGTTTTGCTAATGATAGTGTTCAAATCTTTTACTAGTTAATTAGTTATATAGAGAGGTATGTAAAAAAATAAAAAGAAATAGATATAGAACCCCAGTTTCTTTTTCTTTTTTTTCTTAAGTGAAAAAGAAATTGGGATACAATAATTTATCTGTTTGTACATCTGCCCTAAGCATATGTAACTGGGAACCATAGAAGCAAAATTCTCTTTTATTTATGACATTAATGAAAGGTGAAAACTACATAATTAGGCTATTATTGCCAGTCATTATTTTTGTTCGTGTTTTTCTTGTTTTCGGTTTGGAGCTCTGGTAGCATAGTGCCTAAGGCACTTGACTGCTAACCAGAAGGCTGGGGGTTCAAACTCACCAGCCACTCCTCGGAAGGAAGATGGGGCAATCTACTTCTGTAGTGATAATGCCTCGGAAACCCAAGGAGGGGTCGCTATGAGTCGGGGCCGACTCGATGGCACATAACAACAACAACAAACAACAGACTGAGGAAACCACATACCCAAAACAAATCTTTCCTCAGAAATTCTTTAAATAAGTAACCTTACATATAACCACCAAACTTATGTAACACCCTATCAAAAGACTGTCACAATAGAGAGAATATATTAACACTGTGCTGTTGGGGATATCAGGCAAGCATGGTTAAAATGAAAACATACAGAATTACTAAGTACTCTTCTATTCTACTGTAAAACTGGTATTTCTAAAACTCAAATCCCACTATGCAACTTCCCCCATATTTAATATTTCTTTAGGGGCTACCCATTGTCTCCAGGAGAAAATTGAATGTCTTTAGCTTTGCACTAAGCCCACCAGTTCTGGCTTCGGCCCTCTTCTGAAATTTTATCTCTTGACATGCTCCTGAGCTCTAACTATCCGTGGAATTCCCTGAGTAGGTTGCAGTCTTCACACTTGTGGGACTTTTTGCACGTGTTGCTCCCCCTGTCTAGAAAGCACCATCTCTCCATCTCATTTTGCTTGCTTGGTGACCCTAGATTGACCTTCAAACAGCTCTGCTGTTACCTCCTATAGGGAAGCTTCGGCTTCCTACATAGAGATTCCTCTCCTTTGTGCTTTCTGAGGGGGCCTGGTGGCATAGTGTCTAAGGTATTTGACTGCTAACCAGAAGGCTGGCAGTTCAAATCCACCAGCCACTCCTCGGAGGGAAGATTGGGCAATTTCTTTCTGTACAGATCCTGCCTCAGAAAGCCAAGGAGGGGTCACTATGGGTCAAATCGACTTGACGCAACTTGATGGTAGTGAGTTTGTTTTGAGTTTGTGCTTTCTGAGCACCTCAGTCATCACACTTATTAGACTGCCTCATCGGTGTTGATTGCTTTCTGTCTTCCCTAATTGAAAGAAGTGCTGCATTTTCTACTCTTATATTCCTAGTTTCTATCATAGCACCTGCACATAGAAAGCATTCCATAAATGTTGAATAAGGGCTTCAAGTGCAGCCATCTTGTTGTGTTTAGCTGCTGTCTAGCATACTCCTGGTGACCCATGCACAACAGGATTGGACCATTGTGATCCATAGGATTTTCATCAGCTGATATTTCCGAAGTAGGTTAGCCGGTCTTTCTTCCTAGTCTGCCTCAGTCCAGGAGTTCCCCTGAAGGCTGTTCAGTATCATAGAAACACACAAAACTCCTCTGACAGACAGGTGATCTAGCCATCTTAACTAGTTGTAATTAAGTACAGAAGCAAACAAATTACCAGCAAAATGCTTGGGTTGACGTGGCATCATCAGATGATATTAAAGAATAAGCCTGACAGTCACTTTGGGGCACCAAATTTGAGGAGTAATTTTCATTCGCCTTTAGGCAAGTGGCAGGGGCTGGAAGTGAAGTGGAGGAAATAGGTATGTGAGAAGTATGCAGAAACACTGATGCCTTACAAATACTCTAATGTAATGAACTTGAAAGGTAGGTTTTTTTAACTCAGATGAATCTTGAGGACTCTTGACTCATCAGGACATGTATAGGAAGTGCTGTAAAAGATCCAACTCCCTTTCACATTCTTTCAAACTAAACAAAGCCTATGTCTGAGACAATAGCCTCTGTCAGCCATGTTGGTGTTTTAGGAGCTACTCTGGCAGCCTAGTGCCTAAGGCATTTGGCTGCTAACCAGAAGGCTGGCAATTCAAACCTGTCAGCCACTCCTCAGAAGGAAGATTGGGCAATCTACTTCCGTAGTGACACCACCTCAGAAACCCAAGGAGGGGTCTCTGTGAGTCGGATCTGACTCGATGGCAGTGAGTTTGATCTGGTTTGGTTTTATTCATTCTCAGAGGGAATAACCTTAGGCATAATGGATGAATACAATAAACTGTGTAATAGTACTTTTTCAAAATTTCTAGTTTATTTTTGCTTGTGCTTTTCCAGTAATTTCATTCCAGCAGTGTCTGAAGTTCAACAAATTTATGTGCTCTTGAAATGTAATATTGTACAGGTTTTGAAGATCTCACTTGGATAGGGAATAGTGCCTAGTTCATTGTAGGGCAATTATCTAAGTTAGAAAGTTTTACCTTATGTTGAGCCAATCAGTTGCTTTTTAATAAAGTTAACTCATTTGTCCTAGACATTATCTTTGTGGAAACTTTTTTTCTCCTACGTCATTCCTCACTTAGTTCCCCTCTTCCAGCTCCTTTATCCACCCCTCATATTGGCAAGGTTTTAGGGTAACTCAACATTCATGTTCCCTGCTCTGGATTTATGGACACAGAGAAATGAAGTGATAGAACATTTCATCATATGAATTGCAACAAAGAAGCATATGGAAAGCAAAGAGTTTATGTGAAGAAGAAAAGACTCACATAAAGATGCAGTGGCTCATCCACAGTAAGATCATATGCTATCTTCCCAGAAAGGCAGCTTGCCAAAGTTTGAAAGCATAAACTATTCCTAAAATGGTGTTGCTTCTATACTGGAACTGGCATCTGGCAGCCATGGTGACAGAAATGGATGGAGTGCTAGCACTATGAAAATTCACTCAGAAGAGAAACTTTTATTATTATTATTATTATTATTATTATTATTATTATATTCCTCATCTCCTTCCTTCTTTCCCTCCTTCTTCCTTTTGTGAATTTATTTGAAATGTTCATGAAATAAACTCCCACTGGGTCCTCAGGACAAAACTCCTTTTGAGTAGTATTAAAGAGCTAGATTTCCATCTTTCCCAAAATATAGGCTACAACTTACCATAGGACCTGGCCCTTGGGAACACTGGCCTTTTAGATGACATGAATTCACATGGAAAACCATCCAGACAAGCTTTACTTGGAAAACAAAGGCTGTCAGCTGAGCCTTCCAATCCCAGCTAGTTTTCTCCAAGTGTAACAAAAATACTTTATAATATTGGTGTGAAATACTCTGGCCACTTTTAGACAGTCCTTACTTAAGATGGATTCAGATCCAGGGAGAATTTGGACTTTGAGGGAAATCAGAGAAGGGTGCTTCCTTATTCTCAAAAATGTTAAGAAAATACTGTCTTTGAGACTAAAACCAAACATTTCTGTTGAGTCATTTCTGACTCATGGTGACCCTGTGTGTGTTAGAGCAGAACTGTGCTCTATCGCACTTTAAATGGCTGAGTTTTTGGAAGTAGATCACCAGACCTTACTTCCAAGGCACTGTTGAGTAGACTTGAACTGCCATCATTTTTTTTTAAATGATTCAAGGATTTATTAATCATACATGCAAAACACAGTGCTAATTGCATTAGCAAAAGATCAATGTAAAAACACTCACAATCCTGCAACCGTCAGTGTATAAAATTTTGTTTTAGTGGTTGAATGGCCTGACATTGTGTTCTTGAATTGCCAGCTTTTCGGTTAAGTAGCTGATCCCATTAACTGTTTGCACAACTGAAGGACTTTGATTCCCTCATTAGCTCATTGATGTGAGCTAATAAAGAGTTCCATAAACTCTTCTGCCCAAGAAATAGTTTCACTAAGAGGTAGGTGGTAGGTAAAGGAGAATGGGCCAGGATGTTTCCAACTAGAAGGTTAAAGGGCTGGAGGAGAGGGTGGGTGGAGGGACAGAGGGAGCAGCACCTACTGAACACTCTGCTAAAGCTTAACAATATCTGAAAGAAGGAGCATCTAGAATTACCCATTGCGTGTGGCTGCTACATAGAGCAGAAAGCCAGCATCAGTGTGGAGGGAGACAATTATAATGTGTATCTGACTAGAATGTAGTCTAAACAGGAGTGGGTCTATAGAAACTTGGCCACCATTTGCTCCATTTGAAAAAAAACAAAAAACATTTCTTACAATCTTTCTGTTGTCATGTATTGATTACCCTTAAGAATTTCTCTTCTAAAGAAGGGTTGCTTTCTGAATATATTTTCTCAAATGTAATTGAAGCAGGTTATCAAGGACTTTTTAATGCATGTAAAGGAGGTTGGAGAATATCTTAAGACCATTTGGACAATATTGAAAGATTTTAAGCAGGTTTTTCAAAATATAACCACTCTTGCCTTTAAAATGAGGAAGGTACTGAAAAAAAAATCAAATCAGAGTTCTGTGCTCCTTGAATTAAAAATAAGGAAAATCTTTTCCTATGCGGTTTAAATAATTAATTTTTAATAGTATTTAATAGTATTTTAATAGTATTTATCTTTCTATACAGACACTAAGTGCCTAAGGCACTTGTCTGCTAACCAGAAGGCTGGCGGTTCAAACCCACCAGCCTTGGAAGGAAGGTTGGGCAATCCTACTTCCGTAGTGATATTGCCTCGGAAACCCAAGGAGGAGTCGCTATGAGTCGGGGCCGACTCAACGGCATATAACAACAACAACAATACAGACACTACTAGCTATCACATATGACCAGCTCAGTTATGAGCTCAAAGTCAATAAATTGGCAATTTAATTTTTTTTAATAATATTTTATTGTGTTTTTGATGAAAGGTTACACAGCAAATTAGGTTCCCATTTTTAAATTTCTATACATACTGTTCAGATGGATTGATTACATTTTTCACAATGTGTCAGCTTACTCATTACTTCCATTCTGCTTGTTCAGTTTCCATTAATTTCGCCTCTGTGTCCCCTGCCACTCTAATCATCTCATCTTTGCTTGAGGGTAAATATTGATTGTTGGGATAAATCCTCCCTTCTCCTCCCATCTGTTGTAACCACCAAAGAACGTTGCTTTCTGAATGTATACCTATTCTTGTCTTTTTATAAAAGTGAGAACGTATGATAAAAAAAAAAAAAAGAATTTCTCTTCTTTCTCAGTATGCTCACTTTCTATTACACTATTTCAGCTTTTACTTTTATTTCACAGAATCTATAATTTCTTGAGCACAAAGCAGATACTCCCTAAAATTTACTTTGATTTCCTTCAATGATTTTTCCCCCAAAAGTAAGACCTTCCTCTGTATTTTCCACTGTTTCTATTACTGAATCTTTGCATACACACACACACACATATGTGTGTGTGTGTGTATGTATATATATATATATATATATAAACCAAAAACCAAACTAACTGCCATCGAGTCAATCCTAACTCATAGCGATCCCGTTTGGGTTTTCAAGGTGGTAAATCTTTACAGAAGTAGATTGTCCGGTCTTCCTTTTGTGGAGTGGCTGGTGGGTTTGAACTACCAACCTTCTGGTTAGCAGTCAAATGCCTTAGGCACTATGCCACCAGCGCTCCATATCTATATATACATATATATAGACAAATATGTGTGTATATATATATGTGTATATATGTATGTATGTATATGTTGTTGTTGTTGTTGTTGTTATGTGCCGTCGAGTCGACCCCGACTCATAGCGACCCCTCCTTGGGTTTCCGAGGCAGTATCACTACGGAAGTAGGATTGCCCAACCTTCCTTCCGAGGAGTGGCTGGTGGGTTTGAATATATGCATGTATATATAAATATATATAAAAATAAACTTATATATATAAATAAACTTAAATATACATACATATATTATATATATATATATATATATGTTGTATGCTGAGTGTTTTTTGGATGGCTTGTCCTAGGTTCCCTTTACTTTCTGCCAGGTGTTGGTAGAATTTTCACCACATATCATAAATTAGAAAGATGAAGTAGATGTAAATGATGTCTGGTACTTCTTATGCATCCTAAACATACTTTATTTCTGTACCATTTCTTCTCTGCAGTTGTAGAAGCCAATGGGTTTGGGGTTAGCTTTCTGTTTACAGTGTTGTGGTTTAGATCTTCACATGGGATACATAAATGTGTTTGTGCCCCATGTCTGCCTGGTACTGCTGGTCACTATATCAGCAAGAAGCCACACTGCAGATTTTCTGCTAATTACAGCCCAGAGCCTGGGCTTTCCAGTGGAGTTGATTTTCAACACTGCTGATCTGAACTGCTAAGTGGAATTCCCAGGGACGCTCTCCATGTATACACCACTCCTGCTCTGGCCTGCAGCCCATCCCCCAGCCTGCTGCATGAGATGAGGCTCCTTGCTACCTGATTACCTCCACATGAGCTGTTCCAGGACAGGGAATGTTAACATAGTGGATCTAAAGCTATATACCATATAATGTTCTTGATCGTTTCAATTGCTTTTTGACTGGTTATACTTAGCTTTTAGTTTGTAAAATGATGAAGGAAAAGCTTGTAAGAGGAATAGGAGCTATTGTCCTAGGAAAGAAGAAATGTCAGCCATTGTCATGCCATATCCTTGTCTTTGAACTATTAGCATTATGTTGAGTCTGTCACTTCTTTCAGGAATCCCTTTAAACTACTCTTCCATTTTAAAAGTTGGCTTAGTTAAATCTAGATCATGAATGCAGAGTCCATCTAACTGAACCCCATGAATCTATCCCTTGGGAAGCTGCTGCCCTTAAAGTTTGTTGCCCTCCTCCCATTGGCAAAGTATATGAAGCTCAAAAACATTTTTGAGCTGGTTTATATCTGAGAACATGTTTCTTAATTTCACATATATGTAACAACTCCACTAGATACAAAAACCTTGAGTTACAAAATATTATTATCAAAAACACACATTGTTTTAAAAAAATTGCTTTCTGGTGTTTAGCATGGTAAATTAAAAGTTTATGTCCAGCTTGGATTTTTGTTACCTGGTAATTAATCTTTTTTTTTTTCTTAAATATTTAAAGGTTCTTCTCTTCATTCTTTGAATTCAAAAATTATAACAGCATATGTTGGGTGCTTACTTCTTAAATTTTTTTTCTGGTTTTATTTGATCCCTCTTTATCTGCTTATATAGGTATTTTCTCAGCCTTGGAAAACTTTTATTTTTTTTTCTGCCAACCCTATGCATGGCCTTGGGTACACTCCCTGCTGCATAGACCAACCTGATAGTTCAGCCTGTCCACCCATCTATCTACCCATATACCCATGTTTGCCTTCACTGACAACGCAGTACTGTATGTGCAAAAGGGTTCATCTTTGTTGTCTGTACCTCCCATGCACCTCTCTGTGTCATCCTTTTCCTCAAAGCCGCCATGTTGATCACTCACGTTTGGTACATTGCCCTTCTCTTCACCCAAATCACTACTTATTATCTACCTATCTAACAGTGTTCCCTATCCTACCCTCCCACCTCTGGTAACCAACAAAGAAAATTTTTAAATTTTATCTTTGATTAAAGCTTCTGTTTTGTTTCTTTTTTTTCCTCTGAAAGCCCCATTGTCAGTTAATAGGATCTTCTGGTTTATATACTTCTATTGGTCTATATTTTCTCTCAACCTTTTTTTTCTGCTTAGTCCTGTCTCCTCCTTGGGTTTCTTGAATTGGGGTGGATCCTATCAGATTTTTTCTTTTTAAGTTTAAATTTACTTTCATTTTACATTTGCTAGTTAAAAGACCAGACAGCCTGGGGGTTGGTTGGGTCCCTTGAGGTGAGAGGCAGACTTGGAGGCTGACTTAGCCAGGAATGTGTTTTGCTAAAGAGCTTCATATCCTTATTAGGGACAGCAGTCAGGGCTAGCTACCCCAGTTTCCCCGTTCTTTGGCAGGTTTTTTGTCTACTGAGTATGAGTGACTAGTAAGCCCTTCATTCTAACTTCCCATCCTGTACTGCCTCTGAAACCCAGAACACTTCCTACGGCTGCTAATGGGATCTGAGGGTTGACCCTCCACCAAGCCTACAGAGGGCTATGCTGATGTCCTTTGTACATTTCCCTTTTGCTTGCTGGGGACTTAACAAGCCAGGCAAGTACCACCCTCTATCTAATCTCATCTGTGCTCTACATAATTGAAAATGCAATTTTTGTGTATTGTCCCTCTTGCCTACTTTTTAAGGTTGATGCAGGACTTTTCTTCATTTTCTATTGTTGGTAATTTTTGTGTAGATCTTAGATTTAAGTTGTAAGGAGTCACTTACAACTTGTCAAGAAGCCAACCTATTATCTCCCATGAATACAAGACTGAGAATATTTTGAGGTCAGGAAGGTAGGTTCAGATTGCATAAATGATGAGAAATGGAGACTTGGACAAATATCCTGCTAAAATTTTTCTCATTTGGTTATCTTTGATGATTATGGTAATTGAACAGCATCAATGGCAATAATCATAACAATTGCCTTTTTAAAAAACTAAACACTAAAGAATAATGGTAGAATCTGTGAAACACCGCATAACATGGATGAACTTGGAGGACATTATGCTGAATGAAATAAGTCAATCACAGAAGGACAAATAGAGTATTAGTTCGTTATTGTAAAAAGTCAAGGAAAGGTTTGTATATGGAAGGAAACTTTCTTTGTTGGTTACCAGGCGAAGGGAGGAAACACTGTTAGATTGGTAGAGACAAGTATCAATTTGGGTGGAAACACTGCAAAAAAAAAAATGCATTTACCCACGTGACTTTAGTTTTGTGTATTTCACTGCACATAAATTATATTTCAATAAAATGTATTTTAAAATATGAAAAGATTAAACCAAATAAAACCTGTTGCCATGAAGTCAATTTGGACTTGTAATGACCCTATAGGACAGAGTAAAACTGCCCCATAAGTATTCCAAGGCCATAAGTTTTTATGGAAGTAGATTGCCCATCTTTCTCCCATGGAACGGCTGGTGGATTCAAACCACTGATCTTTTGGTTAGCATCCAAGGTCTTAACTACTGTGCCACCAGTAACCCTTCCATAAAGATTGTTGTTCTTGTTATGTGTCGTCAAGTTGGCCCCGACTCATAGCGACCCCTCCTTGGGTTTCTGAGGCAGTATCACCACAGAAGTAGATTGCCCAACCGAAGTCATTAGTTTTTTTTTTCCCTGCCCCATAGGATTTCCTAGGCTGTAATCTTTATGGATTACAGCCTAGGAAATCCTATGGGGCAGGGAAAAAAAAAAATAAATAAAACAAAACAAAAAAACTAATGACTTCCTGCCATGTATCAATTTGATTTAATCTTTATATCAACCTTGAGAACTTGGTAGTTGCTTCTCCACTTTACAGATGACACTCAGAGAAGTTAAATAATGTGCCTGGTGTCACATAACTAATTTGTGTGAAGTGGGATTCAAGCTTAAGTTTGTCTTCAAAGTCTGTTGTTTTCTGTGTTACCAGTCAACAGCCTGAAGAGTTTTCCAATCTCCAAATCTCTGTAGTCTGTAAAGTGTTAACAGTTATAGGACTCTGATCATCTGTAGTCCTTTTATTGTTCTAATATACGAAGTCCTTCCCTGTGTGGATAAAGTTCATATAAATAAGAGAAGAGCATTTTTAAAATCAGCTTTTACATGTGTAGTGCAATGGCATAAGTTGATTACTTCACATTATGTCACTATTCTCACAACTTCTACCTATATTGTTTACCGTCGTTAACTTAGACTCTCTGCCCCTTAAAGTTCTCATTTGTGCTTTATTTAGGGTTACTGGTGTCAATTTGATCTCCTTAAAATAGCACAAAGCTCAAGGCAAACATTCTTTGCTAACTGAGCTAAACTGTTGTTGAGTTTAAAAATGACTTCATGGGATAGTTTCAGTTCAAGGTTTAAAAATTGTTTCCTGGCTGTATATTCAGTGATTCACCTCGTCTCAAGGGATCCAGTAAGTGTAGTTTCCATGATAATTTGATGTTCTGTTCCACATTTTTTCTCCTTTCAATAAAGATCTATCTGTTGAGTTCTTGGTCAAAACATCCAGGAGCTGAGCACTATCCATTTCTTCCAGTCTCAGGTGAAGAAGATGGTAGATAGGTCATGGATGCAATTAGACTGGCAGCCATTTCCTTCTCCAATTCTTGGGTCTCCTTCTTCCTCTGTTTCTCCAGGCAAAATAGAGAACATTTGTTGTATCTTGGGTGACCACTTGCTTTTAAGACCCCCGGCCCTGCTCACTGAACAAGGAGTTGGAATAGAAAATCTAAAGACAACATTTGGCCAATTGACTGGATAGACCTACAAAACCATAACCCTAAACCTTTAAACCAAGAAAACTTCTAATACCTAGGTAATTGTACCTAAGTGGTATCAACAGCTGCTGCCTTTTTCATTTCTTTTGGCTGCGTTTTAAATTCTGAAGTTACATGCAACACTATATTTACCAACTTGCACACCATTTTTTTTACTGACATACAACTTAGTGATGTTAGTTATAGTACTTCATTTGTGTAACCATTACCTTCAATCGATGCCAATTTTCCTATCACCACAGATAAAAATTCACTACTTCTCTCCTGTCCCCACCCCTAATAACTGCCATCGAGTCGGATCCGACTCATAGTGACCCCTCCTTGGGTTTCCGAGGCGGTATCACTACGAAAGTAGATTACCCAACTTTCCTTCCGAGGAGTGGCTGGTGGGTTTGAACGTCAGACTTCTGGTTAGCAGTCAAATGCCTTAGGCACTACACCATTAGAACTCCTCTAATAACCATTAGTTTCTATATATTTACCTATTCTTGTCATTTCGTATAAGTGAGGCCATATATTTGTCCTTCTGTGATTGACCTGTTTTGCTTAGCATAATGTCTTTGAGCATTTTGTAGCATGTATTGAGAGATGGGCATGTTTTATTGTTTCTCTTGTACTGGCTAGAACTTTAGATTAACCATGGGAAGGGCTTGTTTGCAGTTCCTTCATTTGTCATCCACTGTCTTGTCTTTTCTTTTTTTGACTAGAGTATTTATTTGCTCTTCTTGTCCTATAAAATTGTTTATATTCTAACATATTCCTTATGTAAATGATGTGACTCTCCTTGCCTATCTTGGAAAATCCCTCTCTGTTGCCACTGCTGAACACAGTATCTTAAACATAGCAGAATTTCAAGAGATGTTTAGTGATGTTGCTGCTGATTGTGCTTTATTACATACAATGAACACAAGAAAAATCAGAATAAAATATTGATAATGTTTATGGTTATCAACATAATCAGTAACCCATGAATTGTTGAAAATATAGAAGGTTAGGAAGTATTCATGTTGCTGGTGCCTGGTTGATGAGGCATTTTTGGTCTTGCTTCACAATTTTTTGTCTAGCTTATCCAACTCAATGGCACATAACAACAACAAAACATCCCTTTGAGAACTGTTGGTCTGCTCCATAATTTGATTTCTATTTTCCTTCCAAACATATTGGAATTAATAAGAACATTCAATAACTGTAAAATGTGTCACTATAATTTTAGGATTATTTTTTTATTTCATCTTCTAACTTAATCCTATCTATTTTTTCTCATAGGTTGAGATCTTTGGTCAAACAATTAGAGAGAGGGGAGGCGTCTGTGGTAGATCTTAAGAAGAATTTGGAATATGCAGCCACAGTACTTGAATCTGTATACATTGATGAAACCAGGTAAGTTAAAGACAAGGGAAGACTAGTCCAGTGAAGGTAAATTTTCTGTTAAATGGCTTTTATAAAATCATCCCCCATACTAGATATGGTTGTTGTTATATGCCATCGAGTCGGCCCTGACTCATAGTGACCCCTCTTTGGGTTTCCGAGGTGGTATCACTACGGAAGTAGGATTGCCCAACCTTCCTTCCGAGGAGTGGCTGGTGGGTTTGAACTGCCAGCCTTCTGGTTAGCAGTCAAGTGCCTTAGGCACTATGCTACCAAAGATGGAGTAGGATTCAAATCACTGTCTTGGAGTCTTAGTTTCCAAAAATAAACTGGGTAGATTTGGACAAGTCACTGAGCCTGTGTGCCTCTTCCCCTATAAAAAGAGTCCGTGGAACCTATCTTACAAGCCTCTTATGACAGTGACGTGAGACAATGTAAAAGAAGAACAGGTAATTTTTAAAAACCTGGTAAGATTTTTTTTTTAATCAAATAAGTAGTTTCACTGTTACTATTGCATATTGTTTGCCTCAGCCTAAAAATTATGGTCAAGTTTTAATTCACAATGTCCATCAGTAAATGGATACTCCTGTTCGGAATACATTTGTTTTCTTAAGCATCTATTATTTCTCCTTTAAGCATACGTTTGTTATTGACTTTCTTAGCAGACTCTTCCCACTTGGATTATCCCAGAGCATTCAAACAATTGCAGTTACTAAATGCATTTATAAAAGCAACAGAATTGCTTTTTTTTTGAAAAATGCTGAAATGGTGAATATAGAAAGATTTTTTTTTTCTAATTCAGATAGGGCTATCTGTCAGTAGTTTTAATGTCTATATTTTATTTGCTAAATTCCAATATGAAAATATTTCATCATAATCTCAGGATTCTGTTGTCTATTTTCTGGTGACACACTTGGTTCCTAATTTAAGGAGATTGATTGAAGTCATAGTATTTTCACATAAGGGTTCTTTCTTTCCCCACATGTGCTTAAGGGAAAACAAAACACTTTATATTGACACTTGCTTCTACTGCTTATTTTTAGTAGGTGTTAATATAAATAGAAATTATAATATTATGTTTTATTTTAACTTATTATTATTATTTAATTGTGTTCTTTTCTAGTGGTCTTCCTTATAAATAAGTTTAAAAAAATAAGCTACATGCAGTGTCAGGTAACTTAAATCATGATGTTCAAATGAAAAACATTATTTTAGTTATTTTGTTTGAATGTAGACATTTGAATTTCTGCAACATCTTCTTAAATTGAAAAGAGTATCAACTAGGATCAGCACTGCAGAGAACTGGGTAGCTCAGTGGTAGTGATTTGGATGATTCTTTGCAGCATTTCTTTGAATTAAATAAGGCCAAATGGTCCATTTATGAAATAGTTCATTGAATGACAATTATACCTCTCTGTGAATGCATTTTAAAATGGAAAGTTTAAATTCCACTCAAATCCCACAAATCTTCAAGGAGTAAAGATACTGGGTGCTCCTGAGAGCAGGATCCATGGAACCTGAGGTAGGATCTATCTGACTCCCCCTCGTCCCTTTGTCTCTCTGTCTCTGGTAAAGAGAACTATCCCAAAACACAAATGGCCTTACCAAAAAGGTGCTACATATTTTGTGGCCAATACTTGTTGGTTTTTTTGCTCGTTTGTGTGAAGGTGGTGTACAAAGGAGCAGCTGTTTTGAACACAGAGCTCTAGCTTCAGATTTAATCTCAGTGTCCTGGTTATGTTTCTTGTATTCAGGCGACTCCTGGATACCGAGGATGAGCTCAGTGACATCCAGTCAGATGCCGTGCCATCTGAGGTCCGAGACTGGCTGGCTTCCACCTTCACGCGGCAGATGGGGATGATGCTCAGAAGAAGTGAGGAGAAGCCTCGGTTCAAGACCATCGTCCATGCAGTGCAGGCTGGGATTTTTGTGGAGAGGTAAAGATGGTTTCCATTCCGTGACCAAAGCAGCAAACAGAATACCAGTTTCCAATAGCTGGAAACTTTGCTCCAATATAGGCTGGATATCCTTTACATATTGAAAATCCTGGGTGGGAAAAATAGTCTTGAATGGGAAATGACAAAAACATATCTATTTTAATATTGGTTGCCTCATTAGGACAAGCTTTTGCCTTTGCTCAGAATTCTTTTTTTAAAAAGTGGAGATGGTTTAGTTTGAGTTCAGTCTGTAGTATTTAAAGAATAATATCTTCTAATCCATCATTCATTGACATGGACATGATGGCTACATTTGGAGCAGGTCTGGGATACTTTGGGATTGCTGACTCTGGAAGGGCAGTTTATTTGCAGGGGTTTGAGTTTCCGATGACACTCTCAGCTTTGTTAGTCATTTTACTCTTTGAAATTGAATTGCCTTCCTTCTTCCTCAGAAAGAGTACAAAAACTTATTATTGCTGTAATCCATGTTGCACAATTACATATTTACAAATTCCATGTTGAGTGCAAAATTTATCTTGGCCATTTCTCTTTCTTGTTTTTGACAATTCTAAAGATCATGTTCTTCTAAATGGGTTGCTCATGTATGTGCTTCATTCAGGTTAAAGTGCCATGCTTCATACTGTCCATACTGCACTGTGATTCACTTCTGACAGAATTGACCTGTTTTAATAATTAATTTCCAATTCTGGGCACATCAGCTTTTTGTTTGTTTGTTTGTTTCCAATGGCTCATGTGTTTGGGGTTGCTTTCATTTATCTTAATTTAGCATTTAGTGCACTTGAGTGACTATGAAAAAGGTCATAGAAGAAATTTTTGGTTCCTTGGGTCACCAGAGGACATGACTTATTATTATTTTGTGTAAGTCTATGGGCAACTAATCCTTCTTTGTAAGAAATTACAATGCATTTTTCCCCTCTGACTTTGCCAGAATGTACAGACGGACATCAAACATGGTTGGATTGAGTTACCCACCAGCTGTTATTGAAGCATTGAAGGTAATACCAATGGAAAGATATTAAAATGTATTAGATACCCTATAAAAAATACAGATAAAGAATGTATATGGATTGTTGAATGGAAAACCACTTTGCTCTATAAACTTTCACCTAAATCACAATTTAAAAAATAAATAGAACACAACAAAAAGTGTAGTGAAATTTGTTATAAAGAAAGAAAATTTATGTGCAACTCTTTACCCAGTCATTCCTGACTTTTTTCTTTCATTATCTTTTTTTTTTAAATTGGTTCTAACAATGTAACTCTCTTTTCAGCCTTCTTACTATATGTTTTGGTTACTTCTAGTACCACTCTAACAGAAATACCACATATGGTTGGCTTTAACAAACAGGAGTTTATTCTCTTATAGTTTTAGAGGCTAGAAGTCAAAGTTCAAAGTGCCAGCCTCTAGGGGCTGGGTAAAAGCCCCTCGACCTTGGGCTTCAGCTCTGGCTCTTGCTCCTGGTCCACTGAAGCTGGAGGCTTTTCTTAACTCAGGCAGCTGCTGGCTGTTCAGGTTGACAAACCCAAGGTTGAAAAGTAAAAAGGCATAGTTCCGATATTACCAAACCACACCACAGGCCATTGATTCAAGTCCATTAAGAGTCCAAAGACTGGCAGACGACATGGCAGGCTGCTGAACAATGACTTGACTACATGCAGGATTCAAGCATGCCAAAAGCTGGAGACCTTCCTCAAAATTGCTTCTTATATACTGGAACCAGACCACATCCCTAAAGCAGCCACTCAGCTGCTCCAATAGATTCTACCATGGAGTTAATTACCAATCTTACTGTGGGGAATAACTACATCCAGCTGTTCAGCCACTCAAAACCAGGCCCAGCCAAGCTGACACATAACTTTAACTACCACACTATATATGTTTTAAAATCCAACTCTGTGTTGGTTTTACTTCTTTCTACTTCCCTGGAGCAGTTTAGGTTTTGTACAGTCATCTGGTATCATGGGACTCAGTCTGTCTTTGGCCAGAGGAGATCAAATTTGTTTTGGCTATAAGTATTTAACATCAGAGGATCTTTGTTGATCTTAATATTATTTGATCACCTATTCTAAATGCATTTTATAGACAAAGAAACAAAGACTCAACCAACTTTTTAAAAAAGAGACACTGTTAGTTAGATATAGAGCTAAAGTTCAACCCCAAAGTTCTTGTCACATAGTAAACTCTCAATAACATTTAGTTCATGAATGTATGCCCCCATAGTCTTTGTCCTCTCCATATAGTCTCTCTGGTTTTCCCAAGACTCTCATTGAAGCAAAATATTTCATGAGAAGTGACACAGATGTTTGAGTTTAAAAGAGCTAAATGCCACAGAAGTACTCTGAATCATGCAAGCTCTTAGAACAGTAGATAATCTCTCTAAAAGCCCCAGAGCAAAAGAATTCCTCTAGGTGTATGTTAGGTCAGATCCACTAATCTGAGGGTATCCCAGCTGCACTTCACCTGACTTGCCTTCTGAATTTGAGAGCCTGGCTGTCCTAAAGCCTAGGAAAACTAGGCTGGTTGACGTCACATGGAGCCAGGTCCAGGAACAGTGCCACATTCCAACATTGCTAAAGCCATTGTTTTACTCTGACACCTGAAAAATTTATTACCTGATGATATTTTCAGAGGACAATTTAAATTGTTTGTTCATGGAATCATGGGTGGGAGGGCTTTTTGATTAATTCAATTCAGAAAAGAGCCTGTTAGAGCCATTTGATTATATATTCATAATCGTTTCTCCCGTCTATAAGCCATTCACTAGCTAAGTTTTTGATACCATATATGCACAAATTTTCTGTCTCTGTTTTGTGTTTTCTCTTAACTCATGTTAAGACCAAGAGTACTCACAGCAAGAAGACATGCATGTTTTCTCTGATTCTTCAACTCTCACTCTAATGCCCAATACATTCGTGTCATTTACAGTGATATTTCCCATATTAATCAGTGAAATCCTTCATGAGATCTGATGTTTTATAACACTCAGTATGAAGCTGCATTGATTCTCCATAATTGAATCTGAAACATTCAGTGGAAGTCTTTGAAACATTAAAACCATCTTTCACATTGAATTTCTTTCTTTTTTGTGAACGTAAATACCACCAACCAAACCCACTGTCATCAAGTAGATTCCAACTCATTACAACCCTATCAGACAGAATAGAACTGCCCTATATGGTTTGCAAGGACCACCTGGTCCTGCAGGATGTGGACAAGTGGTCCTTTGATGTCTTTTCCCTCAATGATGCCAGTGGTGATCACGCACTGAACGCTTTATGGAAGCAGATTGCCTCATCTTTCTCCCATGGGGAGGCTGGTGGATTCGAACCACCAGCCTTTTTTTTTGGTTAGCAGCCGAATGTCTTAACCACTGTGCCACCATAGCTCTTGAACATAAATACAGGTAGTTTTAAATGTACCAAGACATTTATGAAAATATTTTCTTCCAAATTGTGGCACTTTCTATGCAGAACTGAAGAAAATATGGAGCACCCTGTAATGCACATGAATTGTTATTTTATACTTAAACCAAAAAAAAAAAACAAACAAACTCACTGCCATTGAGTCATATCTGACTCATAGGAACCCCTCCTTGGATTTCCCAGCCAGTATCACTACGATCTCTGGTAGCATAGTGCCTAAGGCACTTGACGGCTAACCAGAAGGCTGGTGGTTCAAACCCACCAGCCACTCCTGGCTGAAGGAAGGTTGGGCAATCTAGTGATACTGCCTCGGAAACCCAAGGAGGGGTGCTATGAGTCGGGTCTGACTCGACGGCACGTAACAACAATAACAACATCACTACGGAAATAGATTGCCAAACCTTCCTTCCAAGGAGTAGCTGGTGGGTTTGAACTGCCAGCCTTCTGGTTAGCAGTCAGATGCCTTAGGCACTATGCTAAGGCACTTGTTCCTGGCCCACTGAAGCTGGAGACTTTTCTTAACTCAGGCAGCTGCTGGCTGTTGAGGCTGAAAAACCCAAGGTCAAAAAGTAAAAAGGCATAGTCCCGATATTACCAAACCACACCACAGGCCATTGATTCAAGTCCATTAAGAGTCCAAAGACTGGCAGACAACATGGCAGGCTGCTGAACAATGATTCGACTACATGCAGGAATCAAGCATGCCAAAAGCTGGAGACCTTACTCAAAATTGCTTCTTATATACTAAGACCACATCCCTAAGGCAGCTACTCAACTACCAGAGACTGGCATATAGTAGATACTTTATAATTTTGTTATTATCAGATTATTGTTTTAATAATAATAATAATAGTTAACATTTTAACAGTAAATGCCATGTAGGACTCCTAAGTTGGAAAAAGTTTGAGAATAGATGAGTCTTAATGTTCTTAGTCTTGGGCTGTGAAATCTTGACTGAGGAATGCATGGCTGACCCCATCGTGAGGAGATTAGCACCCTTCTGAATGGCACTGGACTAATGGCATTCTTTTCCCCCACCTGGTCCTGCAGGATGTGGACAAGTGGTCCTTTGATGTCTTTTCCCTCAATGATGCCAGTGGTGATCACGCACTGAAATTCATTTTCTATGAATTACTCACGCGCTATGATCTGATCAGCCGTTTTAAGGTGAGTGACGAGGACACGGGTTTCATTTCTTCTCCTCAGCTACAACTTAAGAGCACATTTAAAAATAATAAATTGTGCATATTTATCCATCCTTGTATGAATCTTGGGCCAAAACCAAGAGATGCCTTTTATTATCGACAGAACACTGTGCAGGATGATTTGGGACCCATTCTTGTTACAGTCACTGTGCGGAACTCCTCAGTGATGGGAACTCTTCATTGCCCACTTGTCTGATGGGTCTAAATGGCAGAGGAGGGACCGGAAAAGCCCAGAGCCCAGTCATCTTAGAAATACAAGCCTGAAATAGCCAAGGTCCCCCATGGGCTCTGCCTGCAGATTTCATTTTGGTGTGATGTTATGTCCTGTCGACACCACCATCACAGAGACAATAATGGAGACAGAGTGCATATCTGCTGCCTATAAACTTTTTTTTTCTAGCCACTTGGCTCATTCAGATAGATACTCTCACTTGTCATCTGTGACAGACCATTGACATTTCTAAGCCATCCATACCTCAAATTAATTCTTCAACTTTAAAAAGAGAACATGCGTCTTTTCCAGTGTTCAACCCCCTCAGCCTTCAAATATCTCAGACTCTCAAGGTCAGCCCAGGTTCTCAAGGGAACCTGTATATTCATCTGCCAACATCTATCATAGCAGTGACTTGGGCTTCTCACAGTAGTGGATGAGCTTGTGGAAAATGCAGGTCATTTTCTGTCCAGCATATTAATTTCTTTGGACAACATGGTTCTTTATCACTTTCTGAAGGACTGAGTATTTAGGAACACATTTACATGACTATAAATACTTTATGACCAACCAACCAACCAGTTCTCATTGAATCACTTCTGACTCAAAGTGACCCGATGTGTGTCAGAGTAGAACTCAAAGTGACCCCATGTGTGTCAGAGTAGAACTGTGTGCCATAGAGTTCTTTTTTGGGGGGTGGAGGGGTACACTTTTTTTTTTTTTTTAATTGTGATTTGGGTAAATGTTTACAGAGCAAATTCACTTTCCAT
>NW_006921595.1:1007318-1008657 GCF_000298275.1 Orycteropus afer afer
CCCATCAGCCACTCCTCGGAAGGAAGGTTGGGCAATCTACTTCCGTAGTGATACTGCCTCGGAAACCCAAGGAGGGGTCACTATGAGTCGAGTCCGACTCAATGACACATAACAACAATATAACAATGGCTAATGTTCGTGAGCATTTCTTCATATGTTTATTGGCCACCTGAACATTCTCTTTGGTGAAGTGTCTGTTCATGTCTCCTGCCCATTTTTTAATTGAATTATTTGCCTTTTTATTGTTGAGGTGTTGGAGTTTTCTATAAATTATAGAGGCAAGTCCCTTGTTAGGGATGTCATTGCCAAATATTATTTCCCAATCTGTAGATTCTGTTTTGACCTTTTTGGAGAAGTCTTTGGAAGCACAGAAAAATTTAGTTTTTAGAAGGTCCCATTCATCTAATTTCTCCTCTGGTGTTTGTATATTTTGGGTTATGCTAGATAGTCTATGACATATATTAAAAACAAAGAAACAAACAAAAACCACTGCCGTCGAGTCATATCCAACTCATAGCAACCCCTCCTTGGGTTTCCGAGGTGGTATCACTGTGGACGTAGATTGTCCAACCTTCCTTCCAAGGAGTGGCTGGTGGATTTGAACCACCAGCCTTCTGGTTAGCAGTCAAATGCCTTAGGCAGTATGCTACCAGAGCTCCTATGCCCCTAAATTTCCCCTAGTTATTCCTTGAGGAACTTTATAGTTTTAGGTTTCACATTTAAATCTTTGATCCATCTAGAGTTAGTTTTTGTGTGTGATGTGAGGTACAGATCTTGTTTCATTTTTCTGCAAATGACTATCCAGGTTTGCCAGTACCATTTATTAAACAGACAATCTCTCCCCCATTTAATGGATTTCGGCCATTTGTCAAAGATCAGCTGACCATAGGCCAATGGATCTTTTTCTGGGTTCTCAATTCTATTCCATTGTTCTATGGATCTATTTCTGGGTTCTCAATTCTATTACAATGGTCTATGGATCTATTTCTTAGTTCTCAATTCTATTGCACTGGTCTATGTGTCTGTCATTGTACCAAACCAGGCAGTTTTAAATACTGTGGCTCTATAGTAGGTTTTGAGATCCAGCAGTGTGAGTCCTCCTACTTGGTTGTTCTTCTTCAGTAGTGCTTTGCTTCTCCGAGGTCTCTTTCCTTTCCATATAAAGTTAGTGATTGGTTTTTCCATATCCTTAAAGAATGTTGATGGGATCTGGATTGGGATTGCATTGAATGTATAGACTGCTTTGGGTAGAATTGACATTTTCACAATGTTCAATCTTCTTGTCCACGAGCATGGGATGTTCTTCCATTTATGTAGATCTCTTATGGTTTATTGAAGT
>NW_006921595.1:1009077-1019684 GCF_000298275.1 Orycteropus afer afer
GTTGTTGTTATGTGCCGTCAAGTCGGACCCAACTCATAGTGACCCCTCCTTGGGTTTCCAAGGCAGTATCACTACAGAAGTAGATTTCCCCATCTTCCGTCCAAGGAGTGGCTGGTGGGTTTGAACCTCCAGCCTTCTGGTTAGCAGTCAAGTGCCTTAGGCACTATGCTACCAGAGCTCCCTTTTTAAAAATGGAAGTGCATTAATCTCTGAGCTCTAAAATTATCTGTCACAGATGATAAGTGAGAGTATCCATAATTTTACAAAATCCACAAATGATAAATATGGAAGAATATGCTCAAGGAAAAACTTGGGATGGAATTTCATGACACATTGTCATAGCATTTTCCTTATTCTTACGAATGTGATTGATGTCTCCTGGGGACACACACCCTCTCCTCTTCCTCAAGCCTTGTACTTGATAATTTACCTTAAACCATGGAATTGATCCAGAAAACTAATAAAATGATTATTTTCAGGGCCCTCTTATTTTTTACAGGCATTTTGCAACTGTTTTTCACTTTCTGCTACATACAAAAGGAAGTAAGGCATGTAGATAGATAGATAGACAAACTGACAGATAGATAGATCTACATGTATGTATATATATGTATATATATTTGAGGCTGAAAAGTAATTATGCTGGCAAGAAGTACTTTCCTGAGTTACTGATAGTCCCCCCCCAAAAAAAGCAAGTCTTTTACTTCTTGATATATAAGTGAATGCATACCGTACTGCTTTTCTCATTTATTTGTAGACAAGCAAAAAGTACCAAGACATCTTAAGTTATAATATTATTACAAATCAAACACAAGCTGCAACCAGTACTGAAGGAAATACTGACCTCCTGAAAACTATGTCTTCTAAAAGGAATGATTATATGTGTCAGACACATGAAAATAAACTCATGACAGTAAGAGATTAATATATGGGATCAGGAATAGGCTGTTTTCATATGCTTATTACTTGGTAATTTATTATTGATCACTTGCAATTTGGAAGGTCTTATTCCACTGATAATATGTTACAAAAAATAAATAATACCACAGTTACTAATTATTAGTATTATTGCAATGTTTTTCAAATGATGTTCAAGCAAACATTGCTTGTTGTCCCCTGTAGTATCTCATCTCCTTGGGACTAGGTAGAAGGGGTATTTCAGGATTAGATGAGGACAAGGGAATAGCAGAAAATTAACACAATTACCAATAACTTCATTTTTGACATGTGCATCAAAAGCCATTGCTTTACATGTGAATAAAAGTAAATGTCTGCTGACATGAACCTGTGTCATTCCCCTGGGGCTCTGACTGGGAAACAAAGGACAATTTTCAGGGAAGACTATTCCTAAACCAGGGGCTTCCTATTAGATTTCCAAATTATTTGATGATTTATTCAGTGAATTTTGTTAACTGTGAATGTTGTACTTTCGTCGTTTGATATGTTATGCTTCCAGAAGGGGCCAGTGAGGGTGCCTTCACTTTTGCCTTCTTACTTACAGTAATTAAAGCACTAGTTAATTAACTTTGCTGCTTTTTTTCAGATCCCTATTTCTGCACTTGTCTCATTTGTGGAGGCCCTGGAAGTAGGATACAGCAAGCATAAAAATCCTTACCACAATCTGATGCATGCCGCTGACGTTACACAGACTGTACACTACCTCCTCTATAAGACAGGAGTAGCAGTAAGTACAGATAGGAATGCTTAGATTACATACAAAATGTGATGATGCCTTTTTTAGTAAAGGATATTCCTCTTCAAAAGAGATGGAACCCACTGGAGTTCTGTCTTGTAGACTTCCTGTTCTCTAAAAGTCACCCAACCTAGTCTTGGAAAATCCTGTTGTTGTTGTTGTTATTGTTGTGTGCCATCAAGTCAGATCCGACTCAAAGCGACTCCTCCTTGGGTTTCTGAGCCTGTATCACTACGGAAGTAGGAAAGCCCTGGCCCTCTCTATTGCTTCTGAGATTTTTTCCAGCCTGGACTGGAAGAAATAGATAACTGGAAGTGGCTTGCATCCTCACTAGGTTATGAGCAATTAACCTAAACCTAAATATGTTTCCAGATATAGAGAGTGGGACTGTTATCCTCTTGCTATGATTGCTAACAATGAGGTACATATATACTGAAACTGCATTGAGTATATTTGGCAACAGTGCTAGCTGAGGTTTATTTTAGTTTAAACCACTAGTCTTTTTCAGAAACAATGGTTATTTTCAAGGAGCTCTAGTGGTACAGTGGTTAAGTGCTTGGCTTCTAACCAAAAGGTCAGCACTTTGAACCCACCACTTTTTCTTCAGGAGAAAGATGTGGCAGTCTGTTTCTGTAAAGATTACAGCCTTGTAAACTCTATGGGTCAGTTCTTCTCTGTCCTATAGGGTTGCTATGAGTTGGAATTGACTTCATGGTACAAAACAACAACAACAATGGTTATATTCATTTTATTTATATGCATTTGGTTTTTTTTTTTTTTTTAACCTATGTGTCAATCTTTACTTCTAACCATTTGAAATTTGTCTTGGTTGTTTGGGCTCAATGTGGATGTGTTTTGAATCTCTGTTCTAGGCTTGAAGGGTGACTAAGGACCACAGTCTCAGTGGTTCCACCAATCTCCATCAGACAAGTAAACCTGGTCTTTTTTTATAATTTTGAGTTTTGTTCCACATTTTTCTCCCACTCTATCCAGGACCTTCTATTGGGATCACTTTAAGAGCAGTTGGTAGTGGTAGCTGGGCACCATCTAGTTCTTCTGGTCTTGGGTCAAGGAGGCTGTTTTGAATCTCTGTTCTATAATCTATTCTGTTAGTTATCCTGTTCAACTTGGTTATCTATGTCTTTGTCTTCTTTTTAAATAGTTATTTAAATACACACACACACACACACACACACATATCTATACCTATTAATGGTAAAAACAGTTCTCCATGATTTATTCTGTGAAATCTCCTTCAGAATTGACATCAAGATAGACATTTTTTGGGTATAGCTATTAATTAGCCCATAACCTCAGTACACATTTGTTATCTCCTGTGCTAGGTCATGTTGAAAGACTTGGTCTCATATCTCACTGAATTAAAAATGGAATACAGTGGGAAGAATGTGGGCTTTGAAGCTAGATACAGTTGGGTATAAATCCCTCCTTAACTCCTGATTCAATTTTGTGACCTATGACAAATTGCTTAAATCTCTAAAGTCAGAATTTCCTAATTTCCAAAATGCTGAAAGATATTCTACTTTGTAGAAGTGCTGTGATGATTAGGAATAAATTAAATACTCTACTTGAAGCTCAGCAGTTAGAAATTGCTGTCATTAAACGCTTGTTAGATTTTCCCAAAACCTCGTATCATTTTTCAGTTCTTTCTTGATGTAAGGCTGATTTCTTAAATATAAACAAACAAACAAATGGAAAAAAAAAAAAAACTCATTGCCATCAAGTTGATTCCAACTCATAGTGCCCCCTTTGGGTTTCTGAGGCAGTAAATCTTTATGGAGTAGATTGCCTAGTCTTCCTTCCATGGAATTGCTGACTTGGACAGAATAACTTCTTAAAAGGGGGAAGGTTAAAAAAAAGTTAAAAAAGCAATTTTTTGAAAAATATGTATATATATAGGAAGCCTCAGTTCTACTTTCCTTACATTGCTTTCTTTACATTTATCTATAAATTCAAAGCAATACTAGCCTAAATGTCAATACGATTTAACATGGGGCATGATGATTCATGTTAAATAAACATTGTACAACATTAGAAAAGACAGTTTTGAAAAAAAAAATAATGGAGGAGAACAATTTTTGCAGATATCAAAATATCTACTGCAGATTTGGTAATAAAAATAATGTGCTACTTAAGGAAAAATTAGACACATATATATACATGTGTAGGAGCTCTGGTGGCATTGTGCCTAAGGCATTTGACTGCTAACCAGAAGGCTGGCAGTTCAAATGTACCAGCCACTCCTTGGAAGGAAGATTGGGCAATCTGCTTCCATAGTGATACAGCCTCGGAAACCTAAGAAGGTGTCACTATGAGTTGGATCAGACTTGATGGCAGCGAGTTCAGTTTTTTTTTTTTTTTTTGGGGGGGGTATATACATGTGTACATATATTTATTTATACTTATATGTATATATACATACACATTGTCCTGGAGGAAGTACAGCCAGAATGTTCTTTAGAAGTGAGAATGGCCAGACTTCATCTCAAATACTTTGGTCGTGTTGTCAGAAGGGACCAGTCCCTGGAGAAAGATACCATGTTTAGTAAAGTAGAGGGTCAGTGAAAAGGGGGAGGAACCTCAAGGAGATAGATTGACACAGTGGTTGCAATGATGAACTCAAGCATGGCTACCGTTGTGAGGATGGTACAGGTCTGGGCAGTATATGTTCTGTTGTACATAAGGTCACTATGTGTCAGGATTGACTTGACAGCACCTAACAACAACAGCAACAATAACATACACACACAGGCACGCATAATCAGGATCATATTATGTACAGATTTATTTACCTTGCTTTTTTTCTCAATCAATCATATATTATGATCCTTTCACTAGTTCATTATAAATTCATTATGGCAAAAAATTTGATTAGTTGATTATTGGATTTTCTTATTGCCTAATCAGTTCATTTGCATTGTTTCATTAAAAAAAAATAATACTTCTGATTAGCTTCCTTGTACATAAATATTTTCCCATAAGAGTTTCATGTGATTATTTGTTTTTACTTTTCAATGTTAATACTATTACATTTTTGTCATGTGCATTAACCACCAAAAACAGAGATTATTTTCTCTTTTTGTTTATGATTCATATCTATATTCATATTGAGAGTTTAATAATTTGCTGGAAGATTTTTGGGAGTTCTTTATAAAAATGTTTACCTGGTACTTGTTGTTGTTATTGTTATGTGCCGTGGAGTTGAACCTGACTCATAGTGACCCCTCGCTTAGCATGTAATAAAAATTCAATAAATGGTAGTTATTATTATTAAACATAAATAATAATGTAAATTAAAGACACTTTGTCATATATGGAAATTATTTTTAAATTTGTGTTTACTTTTAATTTTTATGAGCTTATATATGGGATATATTTGTATAGTCACATATTAGTAGGAGAATACTTCCTACTTCTAAGTTGTCTTTCACTGGAAGTTCATCCGTCAGGATGAGCTAGGTTATGCTGCTGAAGGAACAAATAAACCCAAGATCTCAGTGGATAGAAAATAACAAAGCCTTCTTTTTGTTTTGTTTTCCTAGAGAGTAAGTTGAGGTATCTGCTTTGAGTCATCAATGTTCACTCCAGTGATCTTTGCTTGGGGGAGTAAATTTGTAAAAGAAGAAGTGAATTACTTGAGTCATTGTGTGGGTGTCCTCTGCATTGAGCAGTCTATACAGAGAACCAACTATGAATGTCATGGGAGGTCCAGGATACCATCAGCAGAGACTCCTTCTCAGTTTCCTACCTAGCTTCCTTAGCATGTGGCTTTTGTCCTTATGTTTCCATAATGGCAGGTGTGCCTCTGAATATGCGGGGAGGAAGGTAAGGAAAAGGAGGAAGCACCGAAGGCTCAAACCAAAGTAGCCTGCCCCCTTTTCAGAAGTTATTCTGTCCAAGTCAGCAACTTTTATTTAGATTTCATTAGACAGAACTGTGTCACATTCCATTGCAATATGTAGGGAAGAGTGTACACATTGCCATCCCAAACAAAATCAGTGATATTTTTAATAAGGAAAAGGGGAAAGTTGATCTTAGTGAGCAACCAGCAGTAGTAGTCTTATTTTAAAGAAGAAACTCTTATTTGCAAAGCTGTAGCTCACTCAAACATAAAGTGGAGGGTATTGGTGGTTCAGTGGTAGAATTCTTCCCTTCCATACAGACCTAGATTTGATTCCTGGCCAATGCACCTCATGTGCAGCCATCAGCCTTCTATCATTGGAGGCTTTCATATGGCCATGATGCTGAACAGGTCCCAGCCAAGCTTCCAGCTAAGGCAGACTAGGAAGAAAGGCCTGTCGATCTACTTCTAAAAACTCAGCCAGTGGTAATCCTATGGATCACAAAGGTGCAATTCAAAACATCATGGGAATGGAGCAGGAGTGGGCTACATTTTGTTCTGCCACTCATGGGGTCGCCATGAGTCAGGGAGTGACTCAACAGCAGCTAACAACCACAACAGATATAAAGTATTAGAGTCAGGATTTGTTCCCAGGTCTGTTTGATTTCTAAAGCCATGCATTTAAATATTTAGTGATGCTGCTATACCACCTTTGGCAAAGTAAAGCCCCTTATATTTTACACCTCAGCATCTTCATGTGCCTTTACTTCAGAGTACTGTGGTGAGAATCAAAATGAATGCAAAAATGCACTTTGAGCTCATCTATTCAGCATGTGTTTAGTTAATACCTAGTGTGTACTGTTTACAGTATACCATGGGGATGTAAAGATGAATCATACACAGTTCCAGGCCTGAAGAAAAACTCTTAAGCATTTATGCTAATGCAAGTTGTCATGAACATAAAAGTTACATCATAGCATCTAGTGATCATGATGTACTGCATACTGTGCTTAAATCAGCTCATTTTCCACTGAATTTTCATGATCAATTCAGGGCATATTCAGAATAATTCTTAAGTATAAAAACTGCTTCCCACCCACTCTTCTTTGGAAATGCAGTTCAAAACAACCTCCTTCCATTGCAAGCTTACAAAAACAGTGGGGAGCGTTCTGATGAATGGAAAACGTATTGTTACTCTAGCCATTCATTACAAGCCAAGAAGGGAAAAATGCTTTAAATCATTTCAATTTTAAGGGAAACTGCAAGGCACATAGAAAATCAAAACATCCTATTGATAAAGTGATGTCTGGGTTTCAACATCAACAGTATTACTCATTGTAATCTATTTGTATTACTCATTATTGCTTCACTGAAGTGCTTAGAAGATGCTTAAATCCTTTCAGTATCCCCCCCTCCTAATTTCTAAGAGAAAATCCTTGAAGAGAATTATATTGAAGAGTTGATTAAATAGATTTTAATCAGACCAAGCTCCAGTCTGCTTTTGATTTAAGTCAAAAGATTTCAAACTCCATAGCTAGGTGGTGGCCATTTTCATTGCTTTTTGCAGTCAAGGTGCCATTAAGTTTTCTTTTATTTACTTATTTTTCTTTACGAGAGAGAAACTCTTTGTCTTGTTATTTTGGTCATATGTGGAATCGTGCTTATACGGGTTGTTGTTAGGTGCTGTCACGTCTGTTCCGACTCATATGACACTAGATACAACAGAATGAAACATTGCCCGGTCCTGAGCCATCTTCATAATTGTTGCTGTGCTTGATCCCATCCTTAGTGAGGATGTTTGCCTTTTTTGCTGACCCTCTGCTTTACCAAGCATGACATCCTTCTCCAGGGACTGGTCCCTTATGACAACATTACCAAAGTAGGTGAGGTAAAGTCTAGCCATTCTCACTTCTAAGGAGCATTCTTGCTGTACTTCTTCCAAGACAGATTTGTTTATTCTTCTAGCAGTCTACGGTATATTCAGTATTCTTTGCCAGCACCACAATTAAAATGCATCAGTTCTTCTGCAATCTTCCTTGTTCATTGTCCAGCTTTCACATGTATATGAGGCCATTGAAATACCAAGGCTTGGTCAGGCACATCTTATCTTCAAAGTGACATCTTTGTTCTTTAACACTTTAAAAGGGTCTCTTGCAGCACATTTACCCAGTAAAATACATTGTTCGATTTCTTGACTGATGTTTCCATGGGTGTTGATTGTGGATCCAAGTAAAATGAAATCTCTGACAACTTCAATTGTTCCATTTATCATGATTTTGCTTATTGGTCTAGTTGTAAGGATTTTTGTTTTCTTTATGTTTAGGTGTTATCCATACTCATGGCTGTAATCTTTGATCCTCATCAGTAAGTGCTTCAAGTTATCTTCACTTTCAGCAAGCAAGGTTGTGTTATCTGCATATCACAGGTTGTTAATGAACCTTCCTCCAATCCTGATACCATGTTCTTCCTCATATCGTTTGGCGTCTTGGATTATTTGCTCAGCATACAGATTGAATAAGTATATTGAAAGATACAACCCTGACACACATCTTTCCTGACTTTAAACCATGCAGTATCCCCTTGTTCTGTTTGAATGACTGCCTCTTAGTCTATGCACAGGTTCCTTATGAGCACAATTCAGTGTTCTGGAATTCCCATTCTTTACATGTTATCCATAATTAGTTATGATCCACACAATCAAATGCTTTTGCATGTCAATAAAACATAGGTAAACATCTTTCTGGTAGTCTTTGCTTTCAGCCAAGATCTATGTGACACCAGCAATGCTATCACTCATTCCACATCCTCTTCTAAAACTGGCGTGAATTTCTGGAAGTTCCCTGCTGATGTACTCCTGCAACTGTTTTTTAATTTTTTCAGCAAAATTTTACTTGCTTGTGATATTAATGATATTGTTCAATAAATTCTGCATTCTGTTGGATCACCTTTCTTTGGAATGGGCCATCAATTGCTCATATGCAAGTTTAAGGTAAAGCTGAAGGAAATTAAATCAAGGCCATGGGAACCAAAATATGACCTTAAGTATATCCCACCTGAGTTAGAGACCATCTGAAGAATAGATTTAACACATTGAACACCAGTGACCAAAGACCAGATGAGTTGTGAGATGACATCAAGGACATCATACATGAAGAAAGCAAGAGGTCATTAAAAAAACAAGAAAGGAAGACCAAAATGGATGTCAGAAGAGACTGTAAAACTTGCTCTTGAATAGAGAGTAGCTAAAGCAAATAGAAGAAATGATGAAGTAAAAGAGCTTATTTCAAAGGGCAGCTTGAGAAGACAAAGTATTATAATGAAATGTGCCAAGACCTGGAGTTAGAAAACCAAAGGGATAACATGCTTGGCATTTCTCAAGCTGAAAGATCTGAGGAAAATATTTAAATCTTGAGTTGCAATATTGAAGGATTCTATGGGAAAAATATTGAATGATGCTGGAAGCTTTAAAAAATGATGGAAGGAATACAGAGTCACTGTGTCAAAAAGAATTGGTCAACATTCAGCCATTTCAGAATGTAGCATATGATCAAGAACTGATGGTATTCAAGGAAGACATCCAAGGTGCACTGAAGGAATTGGCAAAAAAAAAAAAAAAAAAACAAGCTTCCAGGAGTTGACAAAATACCCATTGAGATGTTTCTACAATGTATGTAATGCTGGAAGCCCTCACTTGTTTATGTTAAGGATTTTGGAAGATAACTACTGACCAACTGACTGGACAAGAACCATGTTTGTGCCCATTCCAAAGAAAGATGATCCAAAAGAAGGCAGAAAAAAAAAAAAAAATTATAAGGGAAGTAATTGAAAACAAACAAAGGAAACACAAGTTGCTGTTGAGTCAACTCTGACTCATGGCAACCCCATGTGTGTCAGAATCGATGTGTTCCATAGGGTTTTCAATGGCTATGATCTTTCAGAAGTAGATTGCCAGGCCTTCTTCCAGGGTGCCTCCAGGTGGACTCAAACTTCTAGTGTTTCAGTTAGCAGCCTAGTACATTAATCACTTGCACCACCCAGGGAAACATTAGGGATATTAAGATAGAACACTAACTGAAGAGTTCTGAATAATTTATTATGCCCTGATCCACAGGATTTTGGCCCCTATAGATTTTGCTGCCTGGACTTATACTCATTAATGCTACGTTACGTGGCAAAGGGACTTTGTAAATATCATGAGTAAATCTTAAGATAGAAAGATTATTCTGGATTATCTGGATAGACTCAGTGTAATTGTATGAGCCCTTAAAAGTCAAAGAGATGTGGCAAAAGAAGTCAGAGAGATTTGAAGTGTCAGGACTGGCTGTTGGCTGGCTTGAGGATGAAGGGAACCACGTGGGAAGTGTGAGAAGGAATGAATTTTACCAACATCCTGAATGCACCTGAAAAGATACATTTTATGAGTCTCCAGAAAAGAGCAAAGCTCTGCCAATACCATGATTTCAGCCTTGAGACCTTGAACAGAGAATCCAGCCATGCTGTGCTGGATGTGCCTACAGAATTGTGAACTAATTAATGGGTGGTGTTCTTTAAGTCTCTTGGTTTGTGGTGATTAGTTATAGCAGCAATAGAAAACTAATATAGGCATAAAAGGAGATCACTAAAGAAGCTTTGTTATTCACATATCAAAGTTATAACTTGCTAATGTCTCCTCTGTTGTTGTTGTTGTTGTTATGTGCCGTCGAGTCGAACCCGACTCATAGCGACCCCTCCTTGGGTTTCTGAGGCAGTATCGCTACGGAAGTAGGATTGCCCAACCTTCCTTCCGAGGAGTGACTGGTGGGTTTGAACCGCCAGCCATCTGGTTAGCAGGCAAGTGTCTTAGCTACTATGCTACCAGAGCTCCTCCTGTGTCTCCTCTAGCAATGGGGAATTGCCTATGTCCTTTTCCTCAGATTTCCTCTGGTTTGTTATATCCTGCTAGTCCATGTTTGCCCCTCATAGGCACACAGCAAAACTCAAAGTCTACTTTTACCAGTTGTCATAGCATCCCTATCATTGAATTAGTCATGATGCTCCTATTTTTTTTTTTTTTTT
>NW_006921595.1:1028029-1036431 GCF_000298275.1 Orycteropus afer afer
GTGTCTGTGTTAATTGGTTTCCCTTTTCTTTGTTGAAGAGGGTCTGTGCAATCCTTCTGCCTAGTCCGCCATCTTGCCCCGCCTCTGATGCTCCTATTTTGTAGATGGAGAAAACATGGATAGGATCTGTGACTTGATCCATATCACAGTACAATAATTCTGGAATAAATTCATGTGGGACTTAAATTTCTGACTTCTTGTGGTTGAAACAAAATTGTATGGGTTCACAGCAATTAATTCGGAAAAGACAAATCTATGCCATATTAAATTATCTGTGCTATATTAAAATATGAAGCCCCATTCTCCTCCCACTCTCTCTGTTTCCATTAATGACATGATCTAATACCTCCCATTGTACTTTCTGCCACACAGGCTCAGAGTGTTGGGGTCATCTTTAAATCATTGTTCTCCTTGACTGTAACCTCTTTCTGCTAATTGCTAGTCATATGGATTCTACCTCCTATTGTCTATGCATTCTATAATGACTTTCCAATGTAAAAATATTGCTATTTCGCTCTTCTCCACCTCTGCCCAAATGCCCTTCCTAGGGGGGAGTGCTGAATGTATTATTCTCTTGCACGTGAATTTCATTGCCTGTTGAATCTTGTTTGCATCCCTCACCCCAGCTTTTAGTACCTAACATTATGGATCCTTCATCAGCCTTAACTCCCACTCTAGTCAAGGGGATCATTTCCTTACTGAGCATGACAATACCCCAAGCTTTTGCCACTGGGCCTTCTCATTTTACTCATTCTTCTGAAAATGCTAACCTCCATTTCTTGCTCTGTCCAACCTTCAAGGCTCATTTTAAATGTCTTTCCTCTGTGAAGCTGTTTCTCATCTCCCTCCTTCTTCTTATCCTCAAATCAGCAAACTTCATCCTAAGCATCCATGGGGTTTGTTGAAAAATCAGGGTATTAAAATGATTTTTAGAGATTTTTCATTTTACTTTTTGTTGTGTGTTTGTTTAGTCACTTGCTGTTTTATTTATTAGAGGTAGATTATACTGAAGATAGGCATTTGCTAGGTTATTTGCATAAGGAGGGAAGTTTCACTGATATTTATAATGTGGGCACTACAATGATATAATTGTTTAGATGCTTTCTGCTGGCTGGCCTGATAATCAGTGACTCAGATTTGTTTAGATGGTACACTGTCTCCCATTTATAATCTTAATTTAAAATATTAAGTTAACTTTGCATGAGCTTGGAGAAAGCAATTGATGGGAAAAGGAGGGTAGAGGGAGTCAGGGTGAAATGGGTAGGGACTGGGTACTAGAGAAGAGAAGAAAGACATTACCATACTTTAAAATATATATATGTATTTATATATATATGTAAATATATCTGTGTATAAATATATATGTATACATATGTATATGTATATATGTATGCATGTAAATATATTTGTATATATGTGAATATATGTATGTGTGTAAATATATGTATGTAAATATATACATTTTTGAGTATGGTAATGTCTTTCTTTTCTTCCCTAGTACCCAGTCCCTACCCATTTTACCCTGACTCCCTCTACCTTCCTCTCCCCATCAATTGCTTTCTCCAAGCTCATGCAAAGTTAACTTAACATTTAAAATTAAGATTATGAAAGGGAGACGGTGTATCATCTAAACAAACCTGAGTCACTGATTATCTCGGAAGGAAGGTTGGGCAATCTACTTACATAGTGATACTGCCTCGGAAACCCAAGGAGGGGTCGCTATGAGTCAGGTCCAACTTGATGGCACATAACAACAACAACAACATTTATGTAAATATATGTGGATAACGTCATGAAAATATAAATATAAAATTATATTTATATAATTATGCCAAGTTTAATGAACATGCTGCCAATGATCCAACATGAATAAATTTAAAGATGGTGAATAGGAACTGGAGTCATACTGTATGACTGTCGCACAACTAGCTGCATGACCTTGAGCAAGTTACTCAAGCTCTTCAGTTTTTTCATTTGTAAAATGAGGGGTAACAATAGTACCATCTTGATGGAACTGCAAGTATTACATGGGTTTATACATGTAAAGCACTTAGAATAAAACCTGCTACATAGTAGGTCCTCGATAAATGACAACCCAGGTGATGAGGCTTTTTGCAGTGTAAGTTTTGCAACTGAAATTTTCTTGCAGGCTTTTCTTTCTTTCTCAACTCATGTTTATCTCATTTTGTTGATTTTCCTTCTGTCTGTTTTCTCTGTATGTCCTTCTGCCTCTTAGTACATCCGTTTATATTTCTGAGGCATATTATTGAGGATGCCAAAGATTTTCTTGACAATTCTTACTGGATTCTTCAATAAATCATTTTCAAATGTTTGTATTTTTTTCTAAGTTATTTCTATGCTTATTATTTCCCTAACTATAAAGTCTTTTTTCATAGGTTGAATGTGATTTGTTTATTTTCTCCTTAGCCATCTTCAAAGAAGGCAGCTTAGATGAGGATCAAAATCAGGAATTAATTGAAAAACAGTAACAATGGGGAATCATAAACAATAAATGGTCATTTTAACTATTTTGTATGAACTTAAATCATATAAAGGTATTTTAGTCACACCTCAGATTTCTTTTCTGGATTCTACTGATGTGGGTCCTCATTTTGTCTGCATTAACCCCACCCCATCTAAGATATAAAGTTTTAGGTCTTTAAAGTAAAGCAAGCTGAGTGCTGCAGAATCTCTCTAAATGTTTATAATTTTTTTCTGCTGTTTCAAAATTATCACACGTTTTGATAGATATTTGTTTATTGGCTGTCCAAAGCATTGAGCTTAAGTTTTATAGAAATAACAGGTCCATTTTTATGCTCCTTTATTGGTTTATGTCATATTTAATGACATAATTATAATGACAAGTACAATTTGTCAATACCGTATTTGGAATAAACCACACTGACTCTTGTAAGCATCAACTCAGTTAGGAACAAAAGTGATCAGAAGGTCCCAAATGGTATTCTAGAGTGGTTACTCTGTCATGGGTTTGGGATAGTGTGGTTTACAGAGGGATGGGAAACATCTATGAATCTACAGAATTCATTAAACAGAAGTCAGTTAAGGGAGTTTTAAGCATGGTCATGGTCCTCAAACTCTCGTGGGCATTTGAATGACCTGGAAGTCTTGTTAAAACACCAATTTCTGGGTCTGTCTGCCACAGTGTCTGGTTCAATAAGGATTGGGGATCCAAGAATTGCCTGCTAACAAGCTCCCAGCTGATTGCTAATTCTGCTGGGCCAAGGAACACACTTAGAGAATGACTAAACTACAGCAAATTTTGGTGGTACGCATGAGGACAGGTACCTTCAAACATCAACATGCATATGGTGGAAGGCTGTGTTATTTTTCCATTTGTCTCTACCCACATCCTAGTGTATATTCCTTCCATAAAACTAGGCTTTCTGCTTCTCTTGATTCTTAGTGCTGTGTTGAAATTTTTAATCTTTTTTTTCTTCTTTGTCTGTCTAGGAACTTTATATGGAAGTTGCAAGAGGATCCTCTGAGGATCTTTTTGCTTGAGTAAGACAGGACTACTAGTTAGCTCTTTCAACCTTGCTGGGCATGCTGCTTCAAATAACATGTCCTCCTGCCTCTTCACAGAAAAAAACCAAGTTATTTCTGTCTGTCAGAAAACTTGTCTTTGGCAATAGCTTGCCAGCTGCAGGGTGGAAAGGCAGCGATGTGGATGTGTTGTCAGCAAACTGGAGACTGTCTGAGAAAGAGACAGATTATCTGATTGCTCTGTAATCTCCCTTTCAGAACTGGCTAACGGAGCTGGAGATCTTTGCTATCATCTTCTCAGCTGCCATCCATGACTATGAGCATACCGGAACCACCAACAATTTCCATATTCAAACTCGGTGAGGAGGTTGACATGTTTGGAGAAGAGGCAAGAGGGGGCAGGGATAGAGTTTTAGAAGTCAGAAAGGTATTAGTCACCTTTCTTCTGCGTGGTTGCTATTTTTTGACTTTCTGAAAAAATGAACTTAGAAGCAAGAGACTCAGCCTGGGCCACTTCAATGAAGACTTCTAGTTTATGGAAGTCATTTGCTCCTAATCCTCAAGTTTTAATCAAGCATAACATGGGTGTCCTTTCCTTATCTATTCTGTGGCTAACTATTTGTTTATATATTAATGTGTTATGTATATTCAACCTGTTTCTAAGAGAATGTGAAGCAGTTTACATAAAGGCCCAGATTCATTGTTAAGTTAAATCAGTGAGGACTGGCAATGATTGGAGTGTTTCTTTTGACATCAGCTCTAATTAAGCCTTCTTACTCTCTGATCTCTGGGGTTCTGGTGAGATATTCTTCTCATTTGCTTTGATTTCATCTCTGTTCAGTGGTTGCTTCCCTCTCTAGCAGGGAGGTTGAGGAGCTAGGTTGTCTCATGCAGGTCTTTTCTACCATAGGCAACTTGTGTGTCCTCCCTAATGAACTGCAAAGTAAATGCAAAATTTGGTCAGGGATAGTAAATATGAGTTCAAATGTTCTCCACTAAACCTACTGATCCATAACATACCTAACTAATTGTATCTTTTTTCTTACAAAGGTGTGGATTAATCCTTAGTATTCTTCTCAGTATAGAATTCCAAGCAAACAGTACCAACCAATTGTCATTTTCACTTAGCATGAAATCTTACCTACCTGTTCCTGGCTTTAGAACTTATTACCTTCTCCTAAGACCATGATGTGGAACTGGGGAGAATCTGACAGTAGAGTTATTTGGGTCTTGACGTCAATTGAAGCTAGGGCTTTGGGTTAGATGGTAAGCAAAAGAGAATGCATGTAGCAGGAGGAGGTAGGAGTTTAACACTAAATAATTGTGGATTTCACTTGCAAAAGCAGAACCATACTCAAAATAGATTGTAAATCAATGTACATTTATTAAATGGACCCACCACTTAATTTTGGGGAACATGAAAGAAGACAATATAATCTGACCTCTATTCAGAAGGAGGATTTCAGTGGAATAGAAGCAGATAAAAAGACTTAAGCTGGTTTCCCTTCAATTCCTACCTCTTATCTCTTCACAGAGTAGTTTCAGCAGCCTTTTGTGGTTCTATTCCAAGGTCTTTAATTATAGGGTATTCCATGGAGTAACTTGTTCAGTGTGTATCTGTGAGTGGAATTTTTGCTCCAAGGATAGAGAACTGCAGTACTAGCTCCTACTGAAGGAAGTAAAGAGTTGGAACATCTGTAGATGGATCCTGGCTGTGGGCCAATACCAAAGGCAATCACAAAGGAAGAAAATGGCTTAGTGTTACAAAATACTCATCAGATGATATCTTACCTATTCAACAGACATAGCAGATTTTTCATTTCTAGATATTCAGGTTTTGTGTTATATCTAATTTCTGTCAAGACAACTTATGGCAACCCTGTATATCAGAGTAGACTGTTCTCCATAGGATTCTAGTGGTTGATTTTTTGGAGGTCGATTGCCAGACGTCTTTCCCAAGGCACTTCTTGGTGGTACTGAATCTCAAACCTTTTGGTTAGCAGCCCTGAGCGTATTACCCATTTGCACCATCCTGATACTCCGTTACATCTATAGGAGTAGAGTAATTCTAGGGGAGTTGATTAAGCTTACTTGGAAAGAAATTGAAATGTTGGCCTTCTTTAATAAGACTTTATCCAAAGTATCTTGCTTTTGTGATCCTTGTTCAGAAACTAAGTTTGTGATCGTGTCCTTTTGTACTTTGTGTGACAAAGTATTAAGCCTAACAATTTAAAGGCATGCTAGATACATCTCAAAGTTTGGTCAATGATAGATGAAAGTAGAGTTCAGGAGCAGTGGCCCAATGGGCAGAAAATTTTGCCTTCATCTCATCCCTGCCACTTACCCACTGTGGGGCTCTAAGAAGTTGCTTTACATCTCTGGGACTAAGTTTTCTTGTTGAGAAATAAATAACCTCTAATAATCTAGGATTGCATTACAGATATTAAAATAGTATACAACCCTGTGCTTGGTGACAGTTACACAATGGTCTTTGAGAAAGTGCTTGACAATTGTCTTATATGACCCTTATATTCTTAACTGTCAATTTTCCATATCTGGGTTTTGCATGCAAAATTTTAAGATCAAGCTACTACGAGAGGGAGCTTGCAGACTGTACCCACCATGAAGTGTATGTTCAAAGAAGTACAACTAAAACAAATAAACAAATGAACCAATTGAATAAGATAAAAATCAAGAGTTGAAAATGTTCCAGAAAATGCAAGAAAATTTTATGTTACCTGCGTTTTTCAAAAATCACCTTTGCTCCTGGTATAGACAATTGAGATCTAGTTAGAAAGCAATTTTCAGAGAGTTCTTAGGTTGGATATCTCATAGTTCACATCCACATATTGACATTAAAATATCCTACATACATGTTAGTTGTAGTTGTAGCTTTTTGGTTGATATAAATAGCATGGAGGAAAGATCATTTCCATATATAGGAAAAAGAGGTGGTACATTCCAACTTGGGAAAGTTACCTGAAATGCCCAGTTGTTTAACATCCTAAACAATTTTGCTTGGTTTTCTATGCAGCTCTGATCCAGCCATTCTGTACAATGATAGATCTGTACTGGAAAATCACCATTTAAGTGCAGCCTATCGTCTTCTGCAAGAGGATGAGGAAATGAATATTTTGATCAACCTCTCAAAGGATGACTGGAGGTAAGGATGAGACAAGAGGGAGATCTGGAGGGCAGGCAAGGAACTGAGAAGAATAGATGAAGGATGCTGCTTTTGGAGAAATATACCCTGTTTAAAAATTTTAATGCAGTTTCTCTATATATCAACCAAAACCCAAAGCCAAACTCATTGCCATCTTATCTATTCCAACTCATAAAAACCCTAAAGGACTGAGTAGGACTGCTCTATATGGTTTTAAGGCTGTAAATCTTTATGAAAGCAGGCTGCCACATCTTTTTTCTTCAGAACAGCTGGTGGATTTGAACTGCTGGCCATTCAGTTAGCAGTTGAGTGCTAACATTGTGCCACCAGGGCTGCTTTCTCTCTCTCTGTTTTATTTTCTTTACACAAATATTCAAATATATATGAAGGGAAGCTTTGGAACATTATGATGAGGTGCCAACACCTTTATTTGGCCTTCTTTGTATTGTTTTTCTACTAATGAACCAGAAAATGCAAAGTTTGGGTCAAATTATCTAGTATTGTGCAAAAATTCCCAAGAAAACAAACCCAATTATATCAATGTCCAAGTTTAAGAACTCTGGAAATATTTGCTGTGTGGTACCTTAGGAAACTTGTGTTGATTTTATCTTACCTTTTAAACTATGAATTTTACCTTCTAATATTTGTTTTTCATCATTTATTTGGATTCTTAAAAATCTTTCTAAATTTGCTAAGAAAATTATTCTGATACCTAAAAGCAAAAATCACCCAACTTGGAGTTGTTTTGGTAGGTGCCAGCAAGTTGGTGCCAACTCATAGTGACCCAATGTACAGCAGAACAAAACACTGCCTGGTCTTGTGCCATCATTACAATCCTTGTGTGTCAATCCATCTCATTGAGGGTCTTTCCCTTTTCACTGACCCTCTACTTTACCAAACATGAAATCTTTCTACAGGAAATGTTTCCTTCTGATAACATGACCAAAGTAGGTGCCAAACAGGCAAGGAGGCCACATCTTCTGACCTCCTCTAACCTCACAAGAAGAAGACAGAATCACCATCAGTAGCCCAAGGCCTATCCCTGCAAGTCCAGACATGCTGTCCCCCTCTACCCCTTTCGTCAACCCTGACACCAACTGTTTCTCCTACAGCACCCACCACCTCTTTGCTGGGTTTGAAAATTTCCTGCAGTGGCCACACAGAACTCACAGATTATTGGGTTTATTTGGGAAGCAACAGGCTATAATTCAAGTTCAGGAACACACACAGTCTCTCTCAGCCCACCATCTCTCAGCCGACAGTCTCTCACAGTCTCTCTTCCAGCAGTGCATGTCTCTCGGTGTCTCTCTCAGCAGCATGTGTCTCTCTAGTCTCTTGCTCAGCAGCATGTGTCTCTCGCATCTCTCTCTCAGCAAGTGCGTGTCTCTCAGGAGTGCGTTTCTCTCAGCAGCATGTCTTTCTCAGCCAGCAGTGAGAGAGACTCCTTCTGCCACCAGGAGGCAGAGTTTGGCAGAATAACCAAACTAACCATTCCCAACATCAGAATTCTATATACCTGAGAGAGAGTGAACTTCCCAGAAGATTGCTTCGTGCTGGTTCAACAGAAATACCCTAGGTGGATAACTTTAGCAATGAGGAGCTACTCATTTGTTGTTGTTGTTGTTGTTAAGTGCCGTCGAGTCATTTCCGACTCATAGCGACTCCATGCACAGCAGAACGAAACACTGCCCGATCCCACGCCAGCCCCGCAATCCCTGCTATACTTGAGCCCATC
>NW_006921595.1:1039696-1044965 GCF_000298275.1 Orycteropus afer afer
TTGTCTCTCCTCACCTGTAACCCTGGGGCTGACTACTCATTTGCTCATGGAAAATTCCACCGTGGAGTTTACAAAGACTTATGGCTAGAAGAGCCATACCAGGTAAATTACCTCACCACAGTAGGTGAGACACAGTCTGACCATTCTCACTTCCAAAGAGCATTCCGGCTGTACTTCGTTCAGATTTGTTCATTCTTTTGGCAGTCCATGGTATTTTCAGTATTCTTTGCCAACACCACAACTCAAGGGCATCACCTGTCCTTCAGTCTTCCTTATTTATTGTCCCGCTTTCCCATGCATATGAGATGATTGAAAATGCCATGGCTTGGGTTAGGTACACTTTAGTCTTCAAAGTGACATCTTGCTTCTTAACCCTTTAAAGAGGTCTTTTGGAACAGATTTGCCCATTGCAGTGCAACATCTGATTTCTTGACTGTTGCTTCCGTGGGTGTTGATTGTGGATCCAAGTCAAATGAAATACCTGACAGCTTCAATTTTTTCTCCATTTATCATGATGTTGCTTATTGGTCCAGTTGTGAGGATTTATGTTTTATGTTGAGGTGTAATCCATACTGAAGACTATACTTTTTGCTCTTTATCAGTAAATGTTTCAAGTCAACCTTGATTACTTCATTCTGTTTCCTAAATGACAATGGGTAACTTTGCATTGAGGGACACCTGGATTTGAATATGGACTCAGTTATAACACTGGGAACATACTCAATCTCTTTAAACCTTATTTTATTTTTTTCCTAGAAAATAGGTATTGATACCTGCTGATTAATGTTGTTAGAGTCATAATAAATGAGATAATCCATTTAAAATGCTTAGCATATAGCAAGCCTGCAAATTACTGTAGGTTTAAATATAGGTCAAGATGTTTCAAAACTTACAGGCAAAATCATTTAAATCCTTACAAAGTTAGAATCTAGTGTGACTCAAACAATACTTAAAGTTTAATTAAATGATCTACTGTTTATTGAGTGTGTGCTAGCCAGTATGTGAGGATTCAGAGATACAAGCCACACCTGATAATGTATCTGAGAAACTGGTTTCTGATAAGAGTTGGCTGGTAGTTTCTGTGCAGCTGTAATTTACTAATACATAGGGGGACATTTGGCTTGGATTTTTATTGGAAAATTCTAGATTCAGCCAGCATTTGGAAAATGAGGAGCACTTCAATTAATCAGTGAATATCTTTATGGAAAAAGGAACCCTCTGCCCAGTTAAAATGTTTATAAATATATAATGAAAACTTTGAATATGGCAGAGAAGAGGATCACACATTCAGATGCATCATGGTGTGGAAGGATTTGTGTGAGAGCTTGTTTAAAAACTTTAGATAGCATATCTTCCTGGTCTTCTGGCAAGTGGATAAAGTGCTCCAAAATGGACATGTTGTTGTTGTTATTTGCCATCGAATCATCCCCGACTCATAGCGACCCCTCCTTATCACACCAAATTCATTGCCATCAAGTCTATTCCAACTCATAGTGACCCCACAAGACAGAGTAGAACTGGACCTTAGGATTTCTGAGGCTGTAAATCTTTCTGGAAGCAGGTTGCATCCTCTTTCTCTAGTGAAGCAGCTGGTGGGTTCATACTTACGGTTATCATCTGAATGCTTTAACCATTATGCCACTGCAGCTCCTTACACTGATACAACTGCCATTTAATTTAATTTCAAAGCATAGATATACCACCTTGGCTATCCATAATTTTAGAATAAATTTTGGTGGCATAGTGCCTAAGGCATTGACTGCTAACCAGAAGGCTGGCAGTTCGAACCCACCAGCCACTACTTGGAAGAAAGGCTCGGCAATCTACTTCTGTAGTGATATCACCTCAGAAACCCAAGGAAGGGTCACTATGAGTTGGATCTGACTCGAAGGCAGTACATTTCTTTTCATTTGTACAGTATTTTTGCCCAAAGGAAACCTGGTGGCACAACAGTTAAACACTGGGCTGCTAAACGAAAAGTTGGCAGTTCAAACCCACCAGCCACTGCAGGAGAAGGATATGGCAGTTTGCTTCTGTAAAGATTTATGGCCTTGGGAACCCCATAAGTTTTGCAGTTTAACCCTGTTGCTACAAGTCAGAATTGACTCAATAACAGTGGGTTTCTTTGGCTTTGTGTTTTTGCCCAACATATTAGTTGTGTTTCAACACCACTATGATTGTAAGCCACTTTCACTCTTATAGTCTACTGTAGTGCAGCTGGCCTGGACAGTATTGAAACCCAGGATCACCTGGAACACACTGAGTACATGGTTCCAGCTGAACTAGTTGTTTATCTCTAGTTCTTCATTCTTTTTGGTGGGTATTTGTGTAGTACTTTGAATATTATTTCCCATCAGAATAAGTTATAAAATTGAATGATTCAATAATAAAAAAATGAATAATTCAGCAAAATATTGGTGAAATTAGTGTAAAAATATCAAACTAGCCATTTGACAGTAAAGTTTAGTAAAATCTGAGAGTTCCAATCTCTTTGTACCCTCTCCAGCATTTGTTGTTTTCTGTGTTTTTTTTTTTTTTTTTCAACTTTGCTATTAATGCTGGGGTGAAATGACCTCTCACTGTTGCTTTTATTTTCATCTCTTTAAGAACTAATGATCACAAGCATTTCTTTATTTGTTTGTTGGCTACTTGGATGTCTTCTTTGGTGAAGTGTCTGTTCATGTCCTCTGCTCATTTTTTTAATTAAATTGTTGGTCTTTTTGTTTTTGTTGTTGTTGAGGTGTTGAATTATTCTATAAATTTCAGAAAGTAGTCCTTTATCCAATATGTCACTGCCAAATTTTTTTCCTAGGCTCTAGGTTCTCTTTTTATTCTTTTAGTGAACACTTTTGATGCACATTAATGTTTAAGTTTTAGAAGGTCCCAATTGTCTAGTTTGTCTTCTTCTGTAATTTGTGAGTCTTTAGTTGTGTTTGGTAGTATATTTATGCCATGTATTAGGGTCGCTAAATTTGTCCCTAATTCTTCTTTGATGATCTTTGTAATTTTAAGTTTTACATTTAGGTCTTTGATCCATCTTGAATTCATTTTTTTATATGATGTGAGATATGAATCCTGTTTCGTTTTTCTGCAAATGGATATTTAGTTTTACAAGGACCATTGGTTAAATATATTATCTCTTCCCCATGTAATGGGTTTTGGCCCTTTGTCAAAAATAAGCTGTGCATAAGTAGATGGATTTACTCCTGGGTTCTCAATTCTGTTCCATTGGTCTTTGTGTCTGCCATTGTACCAATACCAGGCTGTTTTGACTACTGTGCCTGTATAATAGGTTTTGAGATCAGTAAGAATGAGGCCTCCTATTTTGTTCTTTTTCTTTAGTAGTGCTTTGTTTATTGAGAGTCTCTTTCCTTTCTATATAAAGTTGGTGATTAGTTTTACCATCTGTTTTAAGAATGATTATGGAAACTGGATGAAGACTACATGATATCTGTAGATCACTTTGGGTAGTATTGACACTTTTTCAGTGTTAAGTTTTCCTATCCATAAGCATGGCATTTTCTTCCATTTATGTTGGTCTCTTTTAGTTTCTAAAGCTCAGAAGGCAGGAAGGAATAGGAAAGAACGATGAATGGAAACAGGAAACAGAAGAGTGGGAAGCGTGCTCTTACATTGTGGTGATTGCAGTCAATATCATGAGACAAAATGTGTATTAATGGTTGAATAGAAAATCAATTTTCTCTGAAAACTTTCACCCAAATCACAAAAAAACGTTGAAAAAACTATATGAATATTGCCTTGGTTATCTAGTGCTGCTATAGCAGAACTACTACAAGTGGATGATTTTACCAAAGAGGAATTGATTCTCTTACAGTTTAGGAGGCTAGAAGTCTGAGTTGAGAGTGCCAGCTCTAGGGAAAGACTTTCCCTCTGTGTGTCTCTCATTCCTAGGAAGATCCCAGTGCAGGGACCCTAGGTCCAAAGGATGCACTCCACTTCTGGTTCCTCTTTCTTGGTAACAGTATGTCCCCTTTTGCTGCTTCCTTCTCTCTCCTTTTATTTCTTATAAGATAAAAAGTGTTGTAAGCCACACACCAGGGAAACTCCCCTTACATCAAATTACAGCTGTGAGGGGACTAAGGGTATTGCAACCTACCCTTAATCTTAATCCTTTTACACTTGATCAACTTATCACATGAGATCACATCATGTATATGATTATATATACACATGACATTCCACTCTTTGCCTCCCCCCCAAAAAAAATCTATATCCTTGCCACATGCTAAACACTTTCACCCCATCATATCATCCCAGAAGTCTTACATCAACTCCAAGTAAAAAATCCATCCTGGGACAAAATTCCTCTTCATCTGTGAGTTTAGAATACAAGTTATCTACTTCTGAAGTAAAGTGGTGGAATGGGCACAAGGTAGACATTTCGATTATAAATGGAAGAAATTGGAGAAAAAGAAGGAATAACAGCATCAAGCAAGTCAAAAAACCCAGTGGGACAACTTACATTAGCTCTCAAGTCTTAAAAATAATCCTCTATTCTTTGAGACCATCTAAGCAATAGCCCTATGCCCCAGACTCTGGGTGTTGGCCACACTCTCTGGATTCTGGGTGGTGGGCACTCAACCCTGGGCTTCAGCTCTGCCTTCCAGGCTCACTGGAGCAACTCTGCTTCCTGGCTTTGGGTAGCCTATTTCTCTTAGTCCAGTGACTGGCACCTTCACCACCTTGGCCTGGCAGGCCCCATTCTTCTGGTCCTTGATCATGGCAGTACCATCCCCTGAGCTTTGGGCAGCAGATATGGCCCCATCCCACCCCACACCCCATACTCATCCAGATGTGATCTGATGTGATAAATTGATCAGGTGTGAAAGGATTAAGATTAAGGGTGGGTTGCAATACCCTTATTCCCATCACAGTCCTTAGCCAATGTGAAGGGAGTTTTCCTGCGATATGCCTGTAACACCTTTTATCTTACAAGAGGTAAAAGAAGAGAGAAGGGATCAGAGAAGGGGGACCTAGTACCACCAAGAAAGAGGAGCCAGAAGTGGAGTGCATCCTTTGGACCCAGAGTTCCTGCACTGGGATCCTCCTAGGAACAAGAGACACACAGAGAGAAAGTCTTTCCCCAGAGCTGGCACTCTAAACTCAGACTTCTAGCCTCCTAAACTGTAAGAGAATAAATTTCTGTTTACTAAAGCCATCCATGGGAGCTCTGGTAGCATAGTGCATAAGGCACTTGACTACTAACCAGAAGGCTGGCGGTTCAAACCCACCAGCCACTCCTCGGAAG
>NW_006921595.1:1046257-1047531 GCF_000298275.1 Orycteropus afer afer
ATACAGAATAGCAGCAAATTATTGGAAAGTGAAAGAAAATGATTTCTTTTACAATAACAAAAAATATGTAAAATATTTAGGGGTAGCTGCAGAAAAACATGTGTAACACCTTTTCACTAAAATATTCAGAACATTGCTGGGAAAAATTAAAAGGCTTAAAATAGATTAGAAATGTCAGAATTTAGTTAGAAGTGGCAAAAGAAACTAATTTATACTTTTATTTTTTTACACCCATCCTTTTTTCTGCTTGGGGTGTCCCTGAAAGGGAGTTTCGGACCTTGGTAATTGAGATGGTGATGGCCACAGATATGTCCTGTCATTTCCAGCAAATCAAAGCGATGAAGACTGCTCTGCAGCAGCCAGAAGCGTAAGTAGGGCTGTGACATCATGTGTATTTATAGGCACTTGAGCTGGTGCTTGACCATGTCATTGAACTTTTAAAGAATATTTCCTTGAACATAATTTTATTGAGTGATGTCATGAAGTGATGATGTTCAGAGGAGAAAACACAAGAATTGTACGTATCACAATTAAGTATGTTCTCAGGGCCAGTAATAGTTTGCCCCAATAAGAATTTAAAATAATTCCCATTGGGAAACTAAATTATCAAAGGTTCAATCAATCCAAAAAGAACAAATAAAAAGAAGTCACAGATTCTTAGATTCTCTTTCTCCTTTGATTGACATAATCATTCCAGAAATGGTTTTGAGGCAGATATGTCCAATACAGTATACACATAAGACCAAGCTAATGACTATACCAATCATAGGATGAAATGATGCCTTTTCCTCAATTCGGCTGGAGTGGGATTTCAAATGGCACAATGAGAAAAGATTTTTTAATTATTGTGTTTTTCCTCCCCCCCTCAACTCTTTCTGAGATTCTGAAGAGTTTGATCATCATATGCTGGTTCCTTTGGGTTTACAGGATTGAAAAGCCAAAAGCCTTATCCCTGATGCTGCACACAGCTGATATTAGCCATCCAGCAAAAGCATGGGACCTCCATCATCGCTGGACAATGTCACTTCTGGAAGAGTTCTTCAGACAGGTAACTTGTTGCTGTACATCTAATAATCATCATTGGACATTTTTGGAATTTCTTATTTTAACAATGTTACAATATAAACACTAGTGAGATTATGGTGATTTTTTTTGCAGGGGGAGGAGGATTCTTTAGCTTCCTGGTCTTTCAATGTTTGAATCTTACCCAATTTCTGATCTCAGACCCTTATGGCTTTTTCATATTTTTGTTTAAAGAAAAAACATTTCCCTGT
>NW_006921595.1:1048530-1050603 GCF_000298275.1 Orycteropus afer afer
CTATGTTCTTAAGGCCCTTCCAGCATTAAATGTCCTGTGTCTCCTTCAGTCTGCCTGTGGGTGCACATTAACAGACAAACATGCACACACGTACCCCAAGCTTCATATGAACACACCAGCAGGCATCCTGGTGAGTGTGTGAACCTTTCCCTTTGCTGTCACTTGGCTCACAGTAGTTCTCAAAAGGAACTAAATGATGTACAGGTTTGGCTGTCTTGTACATACAAAGATGACTATAAATTCTTAATCAAGGGGTTATTTCGAGTCATTTTCTAAAAGCTATTTTTGTAACAGTAGTGAGAGGATTTTCTCCAAATCCCTATTCTCCTTATCATATGCTTTCTTTTATATTGGTTTTGTAATAACACCCTGTATAGCTAAGGGTGTTCAGTCTGTGGCCAAATGACAGATCATAGCTAAGTCATGTGAGTTTAAGGTATTGAAGTTATTCCTTTTTTAAAAAAAAAATTATGAGGGAGTGGATGTGAGAAATTACTTAAATATATGAAATTTTCTCCCATAAAGGAAACCTTGTTTGCATATACATATGCTCAAATTGAATGAAAATGTGCTACAGGCAATGTGAAAGTAATAATAATTAATTCCTTGCCTATTGAGAACTCAGTGTTAGCTCATTGGGATGGAACTATTTTTTCGTAATTATGAATCAGTAAATTATTTTTATTAACTTAATATTTTAACCCAGATGCCATAAGACACAGTAAGTAACCTATATAGGAGAAATGTTGCCTCAGCACTTAACTATAAATTTTAAATTGGATGGTTCAAAAGAGAAATCTCAATGGGACTATAGAGTCTTTTGAAAAATTACGTTTGGAAAGTTGGGTTATATGTCAAAATAAGGGCATAGCCTTGGCCCTGATGGACCAGACCACCATGCTTTGTTAACAGAGTAAGTTACGTCTTTAGTTTTATAAGCACATTTTACAGAATCCAAACCATTGCCTCAGGGTGCTTTTGAATGAAATATTGACTTTACAGAAGTGTACATTTGCCTTTCTGGTAAATATATCTTGTTGTAAGAGCCTTCAGATTCATTTCCTTTGTATTGCTGGATGTTATATTTTGCAAGTCTTTTATAATTCTTTTAATTTCCCCTGTGTGTTTGGTTATTTCTCCCTTTCTTAGTCCTTGCATTTCATGTTTTAGTGTTTCCTTCCTTTTCTGTCTATGCTATTAGCTAATTCTTTATTTTATTGTCTTTCTTTTGTTTTATGACATCTTAATTTATATTTCCATTTTAATCAATTCCTTTCTTCTGCTTAGTTGATTTTGCTCTTTTGGTTACTCCCTGAGTTGGATAATCAGTTCATTTCTTCTCATTCTTGCCTGTTTAATATTGATAAATTTTTTAGATCATGAATCTCATAGGTTTTGATATGTAGGTTGCATATCATTGTTAGTATTCTGTACTTTTACCTAAGAGTTGCTTCCAAGAGAAGTGTTTGTTTCTTTGTTTATAACTTTCCACTGATAGGTTTCTTTGCTTTTTAGTTTGGTAATTAATTTGTGGTTTTTTGAAATGTAATTAGAGTATATTTTTAGTGTTTGGAATTTGCTGTGAAATTTGTTTGTCACCTACAATGTAACCAACTTTTGTGAACATTCATGGCCTTTAGAAGGTAGATTTATTTTCTACTTACAAGGTTTAGAGTTCAAAGAACATTGAGTACATTTGCCTTATTAATTATGTTATTAAGTATTTTATATGCCATTTAAAAATCTAATCTATCATAAGCTTAAGGGTGTTTCTAGTATTTTCCTATTTTTATACAATGCAAATTTTGCTTTATGAATACTGATTCTATGTTATTTGTTGTTGTTGTTGTTGTGTGCCGTTGAGTCTGCCCCGACTCATAGCGACCCCTCCTTGGGTTGCCGAGGCAGTATCACTATGGAAGTAGATTGCCCAGCCTTCCCTCCGAGGAGTGGCTGGTGGGTTTGAACTGCCAGCCTTCTGGTTAGCAGATAAGTGCCTTAGACACTATGCTACCAGAGCTCCTCTATGTTATTTGGTCCATATATATTCTAACTGCTAGATCTTCAAAGTTT
>NW_006921595.1:1054013-1068362 GCF_000298275.1 Orycteropus afer afer
GAGAGATGGAGCAGCCATCAACAAGGAGTTCTTGGAAACAAAGTTGCCTTTATGACCTATGAAGTGTCTGATTTGTATAGGGAAAGAACCCAGAAGGACTTGAGCCACTTTGAGGCTGTTCCTGAGAAACTTGGTTGTCCTAGCTCCCATTGTGACTCTACTGTTCAGCTTCATCAGATGCCCCTTCTTCTTATATTCTTTTAACAGATATTAAATATGTGTGTGAGCTCACATCCTTCCTCTTTGGTAATATGCCTTGGAAGGAAAAAACATGCAGTTCTCCAACAAGGCCTGGTTTAAGATTGTTATTAATCTTTTTTTATTATTAATTAATTGGTGATATTTATTACGATAAAAATTTATTAGATATAGAAAATTCATTAAATGTTTCTTAGATCATTCTTTTTTAAAAATTATTGTGGTAAATATATATGTAAAAAAAATTTACTATTTAGCATTCCATACATGTCCAATTCAGTGACATTAATTAAGTTCATCATGTTGTTCAACCATCACTATTATCCATTTCAAAGTATTTCTATCACACTATACAGAATTTCAATATCTTCTGAGCAGTGAGTCCCCCCTCCTCCTGCCTGCCCCTGTTAACCACTAATAAACTTCATTTTATATACATTTGCCTGCTGGAGTCTCTGGTAGCATAGTTCCTAAGGCACTTGACTGCTAACCAGAAGGCTGATGGTTCAAACCCACTAGCCACTCCTCAGAAGAAGGTGGGGAAATCTACTTCTGTAATGATACTGCCTCAGAAACCCAAGGAGGGGTCGCTATGAGTCGGGTCTGACTCAATGGCACATAACAACAACAACAACAAACCTTTACAGAAGCAGACTGCCCATATTTCTTCTGTGGATGGCTGGTGAGTTCAAACCACCAATCTTTTGGTTAGCAGCTAAATGCCTTAACCACTACACCACTGGAGCTTCCATTTATAACCCTATGATGTAGTAATTATTATCCTGCATTTTATAAATCATAGTACTGAAGCTTAGAGAGGGAAAAGAATCTTCCCATCATCACACAGGTAGTAGGAAAGAAGTAAGATTCAAGCACAATCACTTCCTTCTAACTAAAAACAGCTAGCACAACTTTATTGCTATAAGAGTGGCACTGTTTTTTTGTTGCTGCTGTTGTTGTTTGTTTGTTTGTTTTCCTTTCTCTGTGTAATAGAAATATTGAGTCTCTGGCTCAGTTTTTTTTTTTTTTCTTTTAAAATATCAAACCCACCCAGCATCTCTGCGGGAAAAAGATCTGGCAATCTGCTTCCATAAATATTACAGCCTAGAAAACCCTATGGGGGAGATTCTACTTGCTATGTGTCAAAAACTGACTCAGCGGCACGGAAGAACTATAACATTATTATTTAAACATTCCTCAGCACTTGCTTATTAGTGATGCTTTTTGATGAGATTGAGAGTACACCGGCTAGAGAATGATGCTTTATTATCTAGCTTGATAAACACAAACTATTATTTACTTTGGTTATTCTTGATCTACTTTTTCATTATGAACAGAACCCTGTGGTTTAAGAATCCAGAGGCACTTCCTCCAGTTCTGTGTGGTTCCAAGTAGCACTAGGAGAATAAACCTGAATCAACCCTATTTGAATTTATGTCTTAGACACTGCCCACAGCTAAGAGGAGTTCAGTCACTTGAGCAAGGCCACAGATTGATGCAGACAGTTGAGAAAACACAAGAATTCTGACTTCATTGTTAGCTCCAGACCACAAGACATGTTGCTTTTCTTATTTTACATGAGGGAACTTTTGCTGCCAAATGAGGCTTTCTTTACAACAGCCTGTGCCTTTGCACTTGGGTGGAGTGATCGGATCCCAGAGGGAATTCAGCCTGTTAGTGTCTTTTATTCAGGTGTCCAGGGCCCATAAAGACTTATTATATAATGTATTTGAAATAATTAAAATGAGACCAGTGAGCTACATGGCAGCTGAAGTTGCCAAATAAAATTTGGGTGCTTTAGCCTACTGCTCTTAATTTACTATGTCCTCCTGTTTTTCTAGGGTGACAGAGAAGCAGAGTTGGGGCTGCCTTTTTCTCCTCTTTGTGATCGAAAGTCAACCATGGTTGCTCAGTCACAAGTAGGTATGTGTTTGCCAGCCCTTTGGATGGAGGGAAAAAATCAAACAGAGGGAGTCTGTAGAAGTAAGCTCAACTGTTCCAGTGATTCCTTGGCTCTGGACCTGTCTGCATTCTGCCATGCTGGGCTCGTGGTTTGGCTGCTTGCACTGATGAAGCTATCCGTCCCATCCTTCTCCCTGGAATGTGGCTGGTTCGTGGGAAGCTTGGACAGTGGCGTTCTTATGTCCACATCGTACCCTGCCAAGAGAAAAAGAGACCTCAACTTTACAAGGAGATGACAAGTGTCATTGGCAGAAAGCCTGTTCTACTCCAGCCTCTCCTTTCCACATGCAGTACTGCAAGTCAAAATAACATTTCTCTTCATTTATTCTTCTTGTAGCTCTGTTTCCAGACCAGCCACATTTCCTGAAGGACTCTACTTCCAGGAGTAGCTCCTTTTAAATGTGTCCTTTCTCTCTCTTTTTCCCTTCTTTCTTTCTTTCAACTTATTATTCATTTTTAAAAAGGATAGCTTTTGCACCACTGATAACCATAATATAAGTGCATCACAATCCACATTCTTAGATACGGGAACAGGTACCCGTGTCATACATAAATTAAGTGTCATCGATGATCTCCCCCTTGAAAGATCTAAAATTATTCAAAAATAAATTTTGCAGAAATTGTTGACTTTTATACTCATTTTTGAATGATTTTTTTGTAATAATATATTAAGGCTCTGTTTGGTGTTGGGCACTATATTATAGATATTATAAAAACAAAGGCAAATTAGAGTCAGGTCTGACTCGACAGCACATAACAACAGCAACAACAACCACAACCTTCTCTCAAGGGCATTAAACCAGCATTGGGTGGTGGGTAAGGCATCATGAAAACAAAATGTATTAGAGTGTTACAGTGTGATGGTAGAGTTTTATACTTGGTACAATGGCATACAAAACAGAGTTTATGGGCTTTTAGACCTAGGCAGTCCAGAAACACTTGTTAAAGGGTATTATCTGAGTTCAGTTCTAAAGAGGGAGTAGGCATTGTCTAGGTAAATGGTGGCATGCATTAAAGGTGGTAGGAAGGGTCTTTCAGGCAGAAATAACATATATGAAGTGGAGAAATTTAAAACAGCCTAGCATGGTCAGTGAAATACAATTATATGGCAAGAGCAATGGGTGAGTAGTAGAATGCAGTAAGGGGATATCTAGAGAGGAAATAAGGCCCAGATTGTATATTCTATTAAGAATAACAAGTGTTTGTACCTTCCTGTAAGAAATGAGGCATATCTAAAGGATTTTAAGTAAAGTTGAAAAATTGGTAAAACTATGGACTTTGGGCCAGTTCTGGTCTACCACTTGTTCTTGTAAATAAAGTTTCATTGAAACACAGCTAAGCTCATGCATTTCCATTTCGTCTATAGCTGCTTTCATGCTACAACAGAATTGAGATGTCATGATAAAGGCAGTATGGAGCACAAAGCCTAAAATATTTATTATCTGGCCCTTTATAGAAAAGGTTTTCCAGTCCCTGTTGTAGAACAATTCCTTTACCAGTAATGTGGAACACTAACTGGAAGATTCTGAGTTAGGCTTGAGGCAAGGAAACCATTTAGGTGCCTCCTGCAGGATTATAGGGAAGTGATGATGAAGGCCAGAAAAGTAAGGTGGTCTGTAGCTTAGTCCTCTACACAGTTTCTAACACTTCAATTATTGCATAGTGGGTGTTGAATATGTATTTTTAAAGAATTTTATTGAACTTTGTATTGATAAGTAGTAGGGAAATTATATTGAAGAAATAGAACTAACTCATGTTATTTAAATCATGTTATGTATTCAATAAGACTCATTCTCTCCTAATCTAATCTGGAGAATCCTTTGTGGATGATTTTTTTTTTTTTTTTTAATTAGCAGACTTTATTTTTTAGAGAAGTTTTAGGTTTACAGAAGATTTGAGCAAGAAATATAGGAAGTTCCCATAAACTCCCTTCCTCCCTGTGTACAGTTTCCCCTATGATTAACATCTTGTATTAGTGTGGTATGCTTGTTATAATTGATGAACCAATATTGAAACATTATTATTATCTGCAATCTTTTCTTTACATTAGGGGTCATTTTGTGGGTGTGTGTGTTAGACAGTCCTATGAGTTTTGGCCAATGCATAATGACTTATAATGACCATTATAGTATCCTGCAGAATAGTTTCACTGCCCTAAAAATGCCTCATGCTTTAGATGATTTTTCAAAGAAAGAAAAGACTCATCAGTTTCCATTGGAAAATATAGAAAGGCCCAAGTAAATGTTTAGTTCCTCTGAAGTATTGTGTTTCTCTTCAGGCTTCATTGATTTCATCGTGGAACCCACTTTCACTGTGCTCACTGACATGACTGAGAAGATTGTGAATCCAGTCATCGAGGACACTGCCCAACCTGGTGGGGCAGGGCAGAGGCGTTCAAGGTCAGTAGAAAAGCTCAAGGTTAGCCTATCCATGAGGTTAGAATTCTTTTGGTGGGGTGGGGATGATATTTCATAATGATGTTATCCCCAACCTCTTATTTATAAGAAAGACTTGTCTGCCTCCTTCCTTTTTTCAGAGGAATTGACATTATACTAATTAGTATCATTGACATTATACAAAGGTTCAAATAGGCAGATACTTGATGCTGGTATCTTTCTTAGCCCTCCTTATGGCAGCATCAATCATTGCACTTTTACCTACTATACCCAGGCAGTCTGAGACCTTTGCTGCAGATACTCCAGGAAGACAGTAGCACTGATCAAAATTATCAAAAGAAGTAAAACTAATTTTCAATTCCAGATTTAGAAAGAGAATTATGTAGAGAAAAAATATGAAAGTTTTAAATCACCTTCTGCTAAAATATTACTGTATTTAATGTAGATTTGTAATTAAGAGTACATACAAGCTATGGAATCAGAATGCCAAGGTTAAAAATTCTGACCTAAACATTTTATTAACTATGCAACCTGGGGAAGTTACTTTGATGTCCCTATTTGAGAAAATGTAAATTTATAAGCCTGACAGGTTGCTGGGAGGATTAAATGAATTATTCAATACATGTAAAACACTAAGAATAGGGTCTAACACAGAGGAAGTGGTAGCTACTAAAGCAAGTGCCTAAGGCATTTGACTGCTAACCAGAAGGCTGGTTGTTCAAACCCAAAAGCCACTCCTCAGAAGGAAGGTTGGGCAATCTACTTTCGTAGAGATACTGCCTCAGAAACCCAAGGAGGGATTGCTATGAGTCAGATCCGACTCAAAGGCAGTGATTTTGGTTTTGGTTTGGTTTAGTCTTTATGGGTAGTACTACTCTTAGTACTGAGAGTCTCTGGGTGGTTCAAACAGTTAATACACTTGGCTGCTAATCAAAAGGTTGAAGAGTCCAGTCCACCCAGAGGCACCTAGGAGGAAAGTCTTAGCAATCTCCTGAAATATCAGCTATTGAAAATGCTATGGAGCACAGTTCTACTCTGACACACATGGGGTCACCATGAGTCAGGGTCTACTTGATAACAACTTATTTTACCTTGGATTTTGTCATAAAAGAGGAAAAAGATAAATAGAATGAATAAGCAGAGGTGAAGGAAAGAGCAGGAGAATGAATAAACAGAGGATAAAGAGAAACATTAGGACAGTGGGACACTGGGAATTCTCAAGGTGGATGGACCCAGTCAAGGCTGCTAACAAGAAGAACAAGTGCCCCTGCCTTACAGCTCTTCAAGCACTGGGTTGAAACATGTTCTGTTTATCTAGGCAGTCTCAGTGGTTATTCAGTGGATTTGCATTCATGCCAGTCACTACTTTAGCCACCTAGAAGCATGTGATAGGTAGTTTCTTTTAAAGTTTTTCAGGAGTATAGCCCCTTCTAATATTTGCAAAGTTTCCTGTTTTTAGGACCTAAGAGTGTTCATAGAAAGAAAGATCTGTTTCATGACATGATCTCCTACAGTCTCTAAGCTATTCCTCTCCATCTTCCCATAACCTTGGGGATACTGAATAAGCAGGGACCTTGAGTATTATGGAGGTGGAGCTGGAAAGAAGGATGATCAAATTGCTGGGTAAATTGGGAAAGTGGTCAGCATTGAAGCAGGCAGGTGAACTGTGGAACCAAGCAGAAGTCCAAGTTCAAACTCATTAATTTCAGAGTATATCACATCATGTGAGGATATTCTAATGACATTCAGAAAGAGAAGAGACCAATCAACAAGGAAATAATATGCAGAATATTAGGACTCCTGAGGCTGAAATGTTTTGTTTTTTTTTCCCTATTGAAGATACAGAACTTCCCACCTGTCACATCTGGAAAATACGATAATTATAAACCTAAAAACCTAGAGATTTCATAACAATAACTTGATGTGTGCTAATCACTCCTCTCTTGAGCTTGGTCATTGGCATACATTTTCCAAACACTAACCCTCTTCTTTGGTTTGCTTTTCGTACTCCAGTTTGAACAATATCAGCTCATCAGATGCAAAAAGGTCAGGTATCAAGAGCTCTGGGTCAGAAGGAAGTGCCCCAATCAACAATTCTGTCATCCCTGTCGACTATAAGAGTTTTAAAGCCACTTGGACGGAGGTGGTGCAAATCAACCGGGAGAGATGGAGGGCCAAGGTGCCTAAAGGTAACATGCTATTAGATAATTCTCCAGGAGGCTTACCTAAAGCCACTCAACACTCACGCTTACAACAACCATCTCTGATTTATAGATGTTGCAGGTGAAGCACTGTTACCCAGGATGCAGATTCAAATTGCTCCATGCTAGAATCTACCTCTTGAGATCCTAACCACATCCAACACTCTGTGCATAATAAAACCAGGGCAAAATTCCAGCCTCCTGACACCACACTCCTTTTCTCAGTACAAAGAGTCTATAGGGAATGGGTTTTATTATTTCTCGGTTTCAGCTAGACCATCTTGTTATTCTCATTCTGTTGTTGTGTGGCACAACTGTGAGGCCTTCATTCCTTCTTTTACCTAAGTGAAACCCATCCAATAGCCATTGTGTTGGGGTATAAGGCATTTTACTTTCTTTGCATAGTTATGTTTGTTTCATGTTCAGTTTCCCTTCAATCACTGCTCAGAGCATGGAACTAATCTTCTGAGATGGAGATAACTTGTACATAAACGGAAATTCCCTAAAGCAAACATCATCAAAATTCAGACCAGAAAAGTCATTGCTCTTGGGACAATAAAAGAAAAAGACTGAAATAATACATTTCTTTTAAGGTGAAATTCATTTATCCATATAGGTAGTTGTGTTTATTAAGTATGTACTACATGACTAGCACATAGTACATGATCATATTATAGTATAGGGAGAGAGGCAGCATGTACACAGGTAACAAAAGAGAAAGAGGTATAGAACTATGGTGCCTGATTTCAAGGAGGGGCAGGGCTATGGAGATATCTGGACACTCAGAAAGAGAAACTAATCACAGCCTTCTTTGTAAGGGTGAGCCTTCAACACCAGTCATTTTTGCTAACATCTGTTGAGTACCTCTGTATGCAGGCTTTCTGCTACATGGCAGAGCACTGAGATGGATAACACAGGGCTCTATCCTCCAAGCTCACTTTTTCCTGCAGGAAGAGCAGTGTTATTGTTGTTGTTATGTGCCTCCAAGTCGGTCCTGACTCATAGTGACCCCACTTTGGGTTTCGAGGCAGGATCACTATGGAAGTAGATTGCCCAACTTTCCTTTCAAGGAGTGGCTGGTGAGTTTGAACCGTCAGCCTTCTGGTTAGCAGTTAAGTGCTTTAGGCACTACATTACTATAGTGTTTCTCTCAATGGAAGAATGGGAGTTCATTAGAAACTTGTACTTGTCGATTAGTTCCCACCAGCCTTCAGCTGGCAAACAGTGTTTTGTCTCAAAATTTCTGTCCTCCCATTATCAGCACAAGTGAAAAGAAGGATGGGAGTGACAGGAAGAGCAGGCTCTGGCAGTCTTGGTCTGCAACACATGGAGTGTCTGCTTCAAGTGTAAGAGGGACCCCACTGCTAGAGTTACTGAAAGGCAAACCATTGTGACTTGCCCACAACATTTGGTCCAAGTGGCTATTCATTTTAATTAAGTCAAAGGATTTATATTTATGGTGCTTTTAGGGCAAAATTGGACCCTTATCATTTAGGGACAGATGTTGTGCCTTGAGCTACGGAGGGATCCAGTGCCTCTTCCATATTTTAAGTGTACCCTCTGACAGTCCATTCAAATGCTTTAAACGTTTAAAATCTGCCTGTTGGCAGGCGTTGCAAGCAGCAATGGCAGCTACTGCATCCTCTCAAAAGAAGCACTCTTTTACAATCAATTACACTCATTACACTTCAAAATCCAGCGCCTGACAATGCACAATTTAAAGAGGTGCTTCAAAATAATTTATTTGCAATTATCTGGCTTACTAAAATTACTTTCTGAAACTCATCACCTAGGGAAGCAGAAGAGGGTTTCTTTTCCAGAGGAAAATGGGCCCTTTAAAAAGGACAGGTAAATAAGCTGCTAATAATTTTTAAATATATTAGGTATGCTGATGGAGATATGTTTAAGTTATTTTGGAAGCATAAAGGACTTGTCCCTAACCCTGCTTGAGCTTTTGGGAAGGCCAAATGTCATGTAGCCAGGACTCAAAGGATGTCGTGGATTGAGTCCTGAAGGAGGTGTAGTTAGAAATGGGGAACCATCAGAAAGGGGATGGACAAAAGGGCAGAGCCTGGGTTATGTCTGTTTTGTGAGCAGATAGTTGGTTTACAATGCAAATTTTGGTTAGTGGAAAAGGAGAGAATTGAATCTCTACTTTCACTGTGCTCTTGCGCAAATCAAGGTGACCCTCCATTTTGGAGGTGATAATGCATATCACAGAGTCAATGCAAAGAATAGAAATAAGACATGGAAAGCACTTAGAATAGAGCCCTGCATGTGGTTAGTATTGGATAAGTGGTAACCAATATATAAATAAATTGGAAAAGAAGGTTAGAGATTTGAATGCAACATTAAGAAGCTGGGGGGTAAAAATACCAACCTACAACTAACATCTTATACATGTTTCAGTCTCCCAGTCAAGCTGCTGACTGGTGTTAATAAGAAAATCAGTTTGTGCCTGTGTTTTCATTTGTGGTCTGTTTGTACTTGATTGTCCCAGATGGTTTTTCTTTCTCACCAGAGAACTTGGGTTTCAAGAAATGTACTTCACACATCAGTTATTAAACTGATCAAAAATAGGATTGGACCTAAAGCCTTGGTTTTATTAACCAACTTGATTTACCAAGTTCTAGGCCAGAGCCCACAGTTGTTAGGAAAAAGCAAATCAATATTCTTTATAGCTCTCAGAGCTGAAAATCATTGTTTTCAATCAAAGATGTGTGGGTGTTGCAATTTGCAAGTCTAATCGATAGGGACCTATTTCCATTTAGTATTAAATATTAGTATTTTTAACATTTATTTTTTGCTAGAGAAATAATATGTGTTTAGGATACAGATAGAAGGCCTGGTGGCACAGTGGTTAAGAGCTCAGCTGCTAACCAAAAGGTTGGTAGTTTGAACCCACCAGCTGCGTTTCAGGAGAAGCCAGAGGCAGTCTGCTTCCTTAAAGATTTACAGCCTTGAAAACCCTATGGGCCAGGTCTGTTCTGTTCTATAGAGTCACTCTGTGTTAGAATTGACATCAGTGGGTTTGATTTTAGGTTACAGATACAAGAAAAACATATTGAGAAGAAAATAAAAACCACTCACAATCTCTTCAGCCAAATATAACTTATTAAAATTGTAATTCTTTTAAATTTGTTTTATATGTATGTATCAGTAAATTTTCCCCTAAATTAGGGTCATAGTGTAATATTTTCTTCTGTTCTGCTTTTCTACTTCTATCTTGAGTATTTTATGCTGATAATATTCTTAGAAAAATCTGACTTAAATGGCTGCATTGTATGGAATACCATAATTGAACTATTCTATTATTGGGCATTTAATTTTGTAATTCTTTATAATTTTATATAGCGCTGTTTTGAGCATATATATTTGAGCCTATTTCTGATTACTTAACTAGGATAAATTACCAGAGGTGGAATTCCTGTGTCAAAGTAGATAACAGTTTTTAAGGCTCTTGATATATATTATCAATTTCCCTCAAGAAAGCTTTTTATCAATTTTATCTCCAAATAGAAGTGTGTATAATAAGAGTACCTATTCCCTATGGAAGCTCTGGTAGTGTAGTGCCTAAGGCATTTGACTGCTAACCAGAAGGCTGGCGGTTCAAACCCACGAGCCACTCCTCGGAAGGAAGGTTGGGCAATCTACTTCCGTAGTGATACTCCCTCGGAAACCCATGGAGGGGTTGCTGTGATTTGGGTCTGACTCCACGGCAGTGTGTTTGGTTTTGGTTTTGGCATTTCCCTATACTTAACGTCAACATGGGTTATCATGATTCTCTTTGCTGGTATTACAAGTTAATACAATATTTCACTGCAAATTTCATATTTATTTCCTTTTGTGTTTCCCTAATCATTATCTTTCACCTTTTATTACTCATATTAATATATATATATATATATATATATACACACACACACACACATATATTATATATAATATATGTATATATAATTGATCCATAAGAATTCTTTATATAGTAAGGATGTTAATTCTTCATTTGACAAAATATACTGCAATTTCCACCCCACCCCAATTTGTTATATGTCTTTTTATAGTCTTTATATACATCCTATTTTTATTCTACTGGAGATTTTTTTAAAATTTTTTATTGAACTATAAATTTCTACCAATATTAATAATGGAATAGTAAATATTGACACTTATTTTCAAATGCTAAAAAATTTAGTGAATTTTTACTTACTTCCCCCAACCTCACCCAATTTTTATTGAACTAGTATGAGATTTAAAATATAGAAATTTATAAGCAAATTGGTATCTTATCATCACCTTCTCCTTCAACAATTATTTTTAATATTTTCACCTAATTTTGTATCTAGTTTAACAATTATTTTCATTTAATGCTAAGCTTTACTGATTTCATTACAAATCAATATTTTCCTATTTCTTGGGTTCTTAATATAAATTGATTTTTTTGTGGGCTGGAGCACTTGTCTCGCAAAAATTTTCAGGAACGCGCTATGGGAACACTCCCTGAGTTGTTAGCTGTGTAGAGTGTCTTTGGGTTGTTCTTGTATATAACTGAGAATTGACTATTCAAAATGCATATGATATTTTGCTGGTTGTTTTCAGTCTCCCTCTTGCTCTTTCTCTCTGTAGATAAGGTTGGCATTTCAGAAAACTGTATCAAGGCTAACTAGTTCAATACCATTTTAAACCAAGATCCCATTAGTATTTGTATATGAGAAGGCAAATTAAAGAGAAGGCAAATTAAATGAAGAAATCAATGTACTTTTTCAAGGCTGCACAGACGATGTGGAATAAAATCATCAGTTAGTTGCAAGTAATGTAATTTGTGGAACACGAGGGCTCTGCTGTACCTTAACTTTCACCATTTTGCTTTTGGCCATTTTCATAATCAATCACAACACTACCCATAGTTTGAGAGGGAAAGCAGAAGGAAATAAAATTGAACCGTGACGTTTGCCTTCTATTAATATAGAAGGTTAGGAATGCCAAGGATGTTAAATCCAAGACTTGAAAGCTTCATTCTTTCTATACCTATTCAAAGATCTGTGGGTGTAGTGATTTGCAAATCTAATCAATATGGATCTATTTCCATTTAATAGCATAGTGCCTAAGGCACTTGACTGCTAACCAGAAGGCAAGCAGTTCAAACCTACTAGCCACTCCTCCGAAGGAAGGTTGGGCAATCTACTTCCGTAGTGATACCGCCTCAGAAACCCAAGGAGGGGTCGCTGTGAATCAGGACTGACTTGACAGTATATAATAACAACAACATTAAATATTAGTACTTTTAACATTTATTTTTTGCTAGAGAAGTAATACATGTTTAGGTTACAAATAAGAGGCCTGGTGGTTAAGAGCTCAGCTGCTAAACAAAACATTGGTGGTTTGAGCCCACCAGCTGCTCTTCAGGAGAAAGATGAGGCAGTCTGCTTCCATAAGGATTTACAGCCTTGGAAACCCTATGGGCCAGACCCATTCTGTCCTATGGAGTAGCTGTATGTTGGAATTGGGTTTTGTTTTAGGTTACAAATATAAGAACCTATTGTTGTTGTTAGGTGGCTTTGTGTCAGCTTTGACTCATAGCACCCCTATGCACAACAGAACAAAACACTGCCTGATCAATAATATATCCATGTTTCACTGCTTTTCATAATGTATCCAGTGACCAATATTTTAAGAAGTGGATGGCCTTGTCCTTCTTCCCAGTGTATCTTAGTTTGGAAGTTCCCCTGAAACCTCTCCACCATGGGTGACCGTGTTGGTATTTGAAATACTGGTGGCATAGCTTCCAGTCTTACAACACACGAGTCCCCACAGTATAACAAACTGACAGACGAGTGGTGGTGGAACACGTTAGCACGCACAAATTAACTGTGTTTGGACCTACATTTTCTCATTGTAGAAAAATCTTATCTATACTAGTAATTTCACCCTAAAATATAATGGAACCTGAATGCACTGGAAAAGATCTGCCTCTAGGTTAATTTTCCTTTTTCTTATTTGTCTGTCCATTTTTGTCTACTTATTTTAAGTAGGACCACTTTTGGTACCCCACCACTCATCTGTTACTTTGTCATACTGTGGTGGCCTGTGTGTTGCTGTGAGGCTGGAGGCTATACCACCGGTATTTCACATACCACCAGGATCACCCATGGTGGACAAGTTTCAGTGGAACTTCCAGACTAAGATAGACTCAGAAGGAAAGGGCCATCCACTTCTCAAAGAATGAGCCAGTGAAAACTTTATGAATAGCAGTGAATCACTGTCTGATATATTACTGGAAAACTTTATGAATAGCCCTGAAACATTGTCCAATATAGTGCCAGAAGATGAGACCCTCAGGTCGAAAGGCACCCAAAATATGACTGGGGAAGATCTGCCTCCTCAAAGTAAAGCTGACCTTAATGATGTGGATGAAGTAATCTTTCGGGACCTGCATTTGCTGATGTGGCACAACTCAAAATGACAAAAAACAGCTGTAACATCCATTAATAATCAGAATATGGAATGTATGAAGTATGAATTTAGGAAAATTAGGAGTTGTCAAAAATGAAATGGAACACATGAAGATCAGTATCCTAGGTTTTAGTGAGCTAAAATGGACCGGTTTGGGCCATTTTGAAACAGACAACCATATGATCTACTATGCTGGGAATGACACATTGAAGAGGAATGTCATGGCATCCATCATCATAAAGAATGTTTCAAGATCTATCCTGAAGTACAATGCTGTCAGTGATGATATAATATCCATACGCCTACAAGGAAGATCAGTTAATACTACTATTATTCAAATTTACTCAGCAATCACCAAAGCCAAAGATGAGGAAATTTAAGATTTTGACCAACTTCTACAGCCTGAAATTAACCAAACATGCAATCAAGAAATGCTGATTATCACTGGTAATTGGAAAGCAAAAGTTGAAAACAAGTAAGGATCACCTGTAGTTGGAAAATATGGCCTTGGTAATAGAAATAACAGTGGAGATCACATGATAGAATTTTACAAGAGGAATGACTTATTCATTGCCAACACCTCTTCTCAACAACATACATGGCGGCTATACACGTGGACTTCACCAGATGGAGTACACAGGAATCAGATCAACTATATTTGTGGAAAGAGACAAATGGAGAGACTCAATATCTTCAGCCAAGACAAGGCCAGGAGCTGACTGTGGAACAGACCATCAACTGCTCATATGCAAGTTCCAGTTGAAGCTGAAGACAATTAAAAAAGCCCACAAGAGCTGACATATGACATTGAGTATGTCCCTCCTGAATTTAGGGATGATATAAAAAAATAGATTTGATGCATTGAACACCAATGACTGAAAATCAAATGAATTGTGGGATGACATCAAGAACATCATCCATGTACATAGATCAATGGAATAGAATTGAGAACCCAGAAATAGATCCACCGACAGTCAGCTGATCTTTGACAAAGGGCCTATATCCATTAAATGAGAAAGAGAATGTTTGTTTAATAAATGGTGCTGGCAAAATTGGAGATCCATTTGCAGAAAAATGAAACAAGATCTGTACCTCACACCATACACAAAAATGAACTCCAGATGGATCAAAGACTTAAA
>NW_006921595.1:1069110-1070247 GCF_000298275.1 Orycteropus afer afer
TGGATGAACTTGGAGGACATTATGCTGAGTGAAATAAGTCAATCACAAAAGGACAAATATTGTATTAGTCTATTATTATAAAAGTTAAGGAAAGGTTTATCTATGGAAGGAAATTTTCTTTGTTGGTTACCAGGGGTGGGAGGGGAGGGGAGGGGATGGTGTTAGATAGACAGAGATAAGTATTGATTTGGGTGAAGAGAAGGGCAATGTACCAAATGTGAACGACCAATATGGTGGCACTGAGGAAGAGAAAGACGTGGAGAGGTACATGGGAGGTTCAGACAACGGGGATGGACCCTTTTGCACATGCAGTGCTGTGTTGTCAATGAGAGCAAACATGGGTATACAGGTGGATAGATGGGTGGACAGGCTGAACTATTAGGTATGTCTATGAAGCGGGGAGTGTATCTAAGAACATGTATAGGGTTGGCAGACAATGGTCCTATAAGTTTATGTGTAGGATCAGAATTCCCAGGTGTATAGTAGAGCTGACAAGGGGCAAGTTTGTGGTCACTGTTGGTCACAGCCAGCTACCCAGAGGGACTGGGTAGTTGAACCTGTGGGCTTGGGACCATAGTCGCAGGTGACATCAAGCTCAATTGGCATAATATGCTATACAAAACATTGTTCCACCTCCTACTTTGGTGAGTAGCCACTGGGATCTTAAAAGCTAGCAAGCTTCCATCTAGATGCAATGATGGGTCTCTCCTCATCCAGAGCAAAGAAGAATGGAGAAAACCCAAAATTCAAGGAAACAATTAGTCCTAGTAACTGGTACACCGTCCAATCTGCAGCCTATACGACTATGAGACCAGAAGAACTAGATGGTGCCCAGCTACCACTATCATCCACTTGGAAGGGGATTTCTGTAGGGGTTCCTGGATGGAGGGAGAGAACAATGTGGAACAAAACGCAAAATAATTTGGAGAAAAAAAAGGGGGTGGGGACCAGGTTTGCTGGTCTGATAGAGCTTGGTGGAACCACTGAGACTATGCCCCCTAGCTTCCCTTCAGGTCTGGAATTGAACCCACACCTGTGGTTTCCAGCCAAACAAAAGACAGGTATATGAGTTGAACATTTACCTGAGGTAGATACACTCCTTGGTGAGAACAATCATGGGAGAAAGAAGGGCTGCTT
>NW_006921595.1:1071537-1089211 GCF_000298275.1 Orycteropus afer afer
GGGATACTGTGTGGTTTAAAATCAGGAAGGGAGTATATCAGGGTTGTAACCTTTCACTGTACTTGTTCAGTCTGTATGCTGAGCAAATAATCTGAGAAGCTAGACTGTATGAAGAAGAGTATGTCATCAGACTGGAGGAAGACTCATTAACAACCTGTGATATGTGGGCGATGCAACTTTGGGAAAGTGAGGATGACTTGAAGCAGTTACTGATGAAGATTAAAGAGTACAGTCTGTGGTATGGATTACATCTCAACATGTTGTTGTTGTTGTTATTTTGCCATCGAGTTGGCCCGACTCATAGCCACCCCTCCTTGGGTTTCCAAGGCAGTATCACTATGGAAGTAGATTTTCCAACCTTTCTTCCACATCTCAACATGAGGAAAACAAAAATCCTCATAACTGGACCAATGAGCAGCGTCATGATAAATGGAGAAAAGATTGAAGTTGTCAAAGATTTCATTACTTGGTTCCACAGTCAACACCAATTGAAACAGCAGTCAAGAAATCAGACTGATTTGTACTTGGCAGATCTGCTGCAAAAGACCTCTTTAAATGCTGAAGAGCAGAGATATCTCCTTGAAGATTAAGGTGCACCTAACCCAAGCCCTGGTATTTTCAGTTGCCATATATGCATGTGAGAACTGGACAATGAATAAGGAAGACCAAGGAACACTTGATGCTTTTGAGTTGTGGTGTTGGCAAAGAATACTGAAAGTACCATGGACCATCAGAAAAACTAACAAATCTGTCCTGGAAGAAGTCCAGCCAGAATGCTCCTTGGAAGCAAGAATGACCAGACTTCATCTCACATATTTGGTCATGTTGTCAGAAGGGACCATTCCCTGGAGAAGAATATCATACTTGATAAAGTGGAGGGTCAACAAAAAAGGGGAGGGCCCTCAATGAAGTGGATTAACACAGTGGCTGCAATGATGGGCTCAGGTGTAGCAAGGATTGTGAGGCTGGCACAGGACCTGGCAGTGTTTTGTTCTGTTGTACATAGGGTCGCTATGAGTTGGTGCTGACTCGACAGCACTTAACAACAACTTTTAGTGCCATAGAGATGATTACTAATAGCAGATATTTCAAAGATAGAAGGGTGCAGCAAAGTTGAAGACCCTTGCAGAACCACCTGCTGGAACATAATTGGAAAGGAATCATGAGGTGGGACAGACTCTTGTCTGATTTGATTATGATGTCATAATGGCTACAATTTATTAATTTAAATGCTAATTGCCTGATATTAGCTTCAGTTTAGCAAAAACAAGTTTGCTTCTGAAATGTATGCACCTCCTGGTTTTTATATTTTGCTAGATTTCCCATAGAAAATTGGTCTGACTCAGTTGTCAAATGGATTTTTCTTGCTCAGATAATATTTTATGCTCTTTCGTAGCAAGCCATAATTTCACACCTTCAGTTTTTATCAAAATTATTTTCAACGTGGAGATATTTTTTCTGAACATTAAAAGTTTTTCACAGATTAAGTGGAGATTCAGTGACAGGTTTATAAATTATTTTACTTTTTACAAGGCTTTGAGTGTTAATGAATTCTTCCTGTTGCCTTAGTTTCTTTCTCTGTAATAAGGACAGTCATATTTTTAAATTACCTTGATTACTGGTTAAGGCAACTTAGCACCTGTCTAATGGTTAAATCTTTCAGAATAGGGCTTTAGAGTTTATATACTTTCTATTGTTTTTATACTGAAGGTGGAATGTGTGAAAATAAGGTCACATTAGCAGATAGGGTAAATCACACTCGTGTGTACATACGTTTAGTCAACAAGCATTCTGTGGACACCTGCTATATTTCAGACACTGTGCCAAGCACTAGGAATTCAGTGATGAAGATGACATTTTGCCCCTAACCTCGGGGAACTTTATAGGTGCTGTCTGCAGAGAATGCCATCTTGCCTTTGGCTTCTGCAAGGGCATTCTTTCACTCTTCAGTTCTAACTTTCTGTAGAAGTCTGAAGACATATCGCACTATATATTAATCTGTGTTGTTTTATAAAGAAATTTCTCCCTTATCTGTACATTATACATAAGTGCTATTGTGAAGTCTTTAATGTTGTTTTGTTAGGTGCCGACAAGTCAGTTCTGACTCCTGGTGACCCCATGCACAACAGAATGAAATTGCCCAGTACTGTGCCCTATACATAATCATTGCCCATTGTTGCAGTCACTGTGTCAATCTATCTCATTAAGGGTCTTCCTCTCCTTTACCAAGGATGCTGTCCTTCTCCCAGGAATGGTCCTCCCTGAAAGTATGTCCAAAGTATGTAAAACAAAGTCTTGCCATCTTCACTTCTAAGGAGTAGTCTGGCTGTACTTCTTCAATACAGAGTTCGTTCATACCAGCACCATAATTCAAATGTATCACTTCTTCTTGAATACCAAAGGATAAACATGGTAACTTAAATCAGTGCTTCTCATCCCCAATTGCATGTAAGAATAACCTGGAAAGCGTTTAAACTATCCTATACCTGCCCCCTTCCTCCATATTTCATTTGTCTGAAGTAAATCCAGACAGTTGGTTTAGGTGAATGGATGGATCAATGAAGTAATGGATGAATGAAAAATTCATAATATATAAATTTATACATATTATATATATATATATATTATATATATAATTCACATAAATATATAAATTCATAGTATATTTGAGCCAAGCAAACTGTAAGGGCAAGAGAAGTAAAATGAAGCCAGGGGTAATAAAAATCTACACTATACATGCCAAAAAATCCTAGATAGTACAAACAGCTAATAAACAAAAGGTTGGACATTGGAATGCATACAGAGCTTCCTTGGAAGAAAGGCCTGGTCATCTACTTCAGAAAAACTAGCCATTGAAAACTCTCTGAAGCACAGTTCTTCTACTCTGACACACATGGGGTCTCCATGAATTCAAAACAACTGACAGTAACTGGTTTTTAAAGCCTTGTAAGCTTATGAACCTGGACCAGATTTTGACTTTGTATCCTTTAGCACCTAAAACAAAGGGAAACATCATCAGATGTATAACCAATCAGTTGGTGTTCATTGGATTAAAAACATGTTGTTTGGAAAGGCCATCTTTTTCAGGACCAAAACTAACACAAAACCAAAAACCAAACTCATAGCTGTTGAGTCAATTCTGACTCATAGCAACCCCTCCTTGGGTTTCCAAGGCAGTATCTCCATGAAAGTAGATTGCCCACTCCAATAATGAGGTGCATGGCATTTTTAACAACCTAGATAGAAACACATTAATACTTTTCACAAGAGAGGTTGATGGCCTGATATGGAAGGTCTTTTGAGTGAACTGGATGCTATACAGGGTGAGACTCTAGACTCTAAAGAAAATCCCTGGTAGGTGCTCTTCCATATGTGCTACTTACTATAACCCAGGTCCACCCAGTGCCTTCAAGGCCCTGTATGATCTGAATCCTGCCTGCCCTTGTCATCCAACCACATCATCAGTCACTAGACCTTTGCCAACTTTGCTTTAACCATACTGGAAAACTCCAAGTCCCTTGAACTTATCAAGTTCATTACTGCTGCTCAGTCTTTGTATTTGTTGTTTCCTCTGCCTGAAACTCTTTGCTCAGATTATTGTATAACCGACTCTTTGTCATTCAGCTGTTGGGTCAAATGTCACCTTCTCAAAGAAGCCTTCTTTACCTCTTTATCCAAAGTCACCTCCCTCCCCTCTACCGATCATGTTCCCTGGTATTATTCTGTTTTACTTTGGCAAAGCACTTTTCACTATCTGACATTATCACAGTGATTTTTAATTGTTGTCTTTTCTACTGGATCAGTCTCTTATGTTTGCAGCTGCAGCCTCTCTGTGCCTAAAATAGTGTTTGGAACTGTAGGTGCTCCAAAAATATTAGTTGAATGAACTAATATTTTCATAAGTACATGTTCCTATGCAGTTATGCTATATTTTTTATTAAGCATAGAGTCAGACTCTTTCACAATCAAGTTGGAAATAATGTTGGCATTCTCTCATTAAAGGGAAGGACACATGGACCAGGATACCTGACCAAACCAAAGGCCACCTCTCATCTTATGGTTGCTTTGAAGACCACATTTTCGCAAGGCTTAGTTACTCTCTTCCTCTTTAATTTCACAAGCAGTGGCCTGACACTGTGCTGTTCTAATGGTGGTTATTTTCCCTGATTTTTGGTTTACAGTCAGTTGTCTATGTTTAAACTCTTGGTCCTAAGCAAACTTACATAAAGCTCCAATTCTTTCTGTGTGTCTTAGGCAAGCTTTGTAACTTTTCTGAACCTTGGTTTCTACATTTGTAAAGTAATGTTACAATAATAGTAACTATTACTATTAATAATGGTAGTAATAATAATAATAGCTACTTCATAAGGGTGTTTTAATGATGAAAGAAAATAATTTTTGGAAGCACTTAGCATGAAACCAAGCATAGAAAACACACTCAGTAGATGGTATCTGTAACAATATTAATAAAAAATGTCAATTTTAATATTAATTTTTTAGTTATTGTTATCCTTATTATGACTCCCTACTTGAAGTTGATCACCAGGAATCTATATTATTGGTTTCCTGAATATATATGCCATTCTGACTTGAATTAACAAAAAGTATGCCTCTCACTCACTGCCATCAAGTCAGATCCAACTCATAGGGACCCCTCCTTGGGTTTCCGAGGTGGTATCGCTACGGAAGTAGATTGCCCAACCTTCATTCTGAGGAGTGGCTGGTGGGTTTGAACCTCCAGCCTTCTGGTTAGCAGTCATATGCCTTAGGCAATATGCCTAAACACTCAATAAACACCTAAGTCATTTTAGTGTATCAGTTCCCAGTGTGTGTGTGTGTGTGTGTGTGTGTGTATTTCCCTAAAGAAGCAATTCTCCTAATGCCATGACCTCTTTTATCTTTTCTATGCCTTTACTAACTCGCAATGGATGCAGAAGAGAAGGCCAAAAAGGAAGCAGAGGAAAAGGCTCGCCTGGCCGCAGAGGAGAAGCAAAAGGAAATGGAAGCTAAGAGCCAGGCTGAAGAAGGCGCAACTGGCAAAGCTGAGAAAAAGACATCTGGGGAAGTGAAGAATCAAGTCAATGGAACACGCACAAGCAAAAGTGACAACGCTCATGGGAAAAATTCCAAAGCTGAGAAGTCATCTGGAGAAAAGCAGCAGAATGGTGAGTTATCAGTCACCTTCAGAGGAGTAGATTTACAAAGGTGAAAGGCTCCTACCGGGGTGTTAATGATGTGGAAGAGCAAGGTAGTTTTGCAGGCGAATAGAACTGGATTCAAGTCCCAATTGTGCCTCTCACTTCGTGGTAGCTGTGGTCTGGTTATTTAACCTTCCACTGTCTCCGTAAAATGCACATTATAACACTCACAGCATGAGCCTCTTGTGAACCCATAATGATAACAGTAGCAAAAACAATGATAACAACAACAGAAAATAGCACTGGATACTGTTTTAAGTTCTCTCTTTACATTTTTAGTGCCTGGTAGGACCAGATGATCTGCACCAGAGATTTGCTCTAGCTTTTAGGCAGACAGCCTCTGTAAAAGAGAAATGTATAGAAAGCGCTTACCACAGCATTCTCCAGTTATTTTTACAATTAACATATATAAGATTTATAATCAGAAAAAAAAAAAAATAATAATGCATGACTGCTAACCAAAAGGCTGGTGGTTCAAACCCACTAGCCACTCCTTGGAAGGAAGGTTGGGCAATCTACTTCCGTAGTGATACCACCTCGGAAACCCAAGGATGGGTCGCTATAAGTCGGGTCCAACTCGACGGCACATAACAACAACATAGTTGGTGTAGTGCCTAAGGCATTTGACTGCTAACCAGAAGGCTGGTGGTTCAAACACACCAGCCACTCCTAGGAAAGAAGATTGAGCAATTACTTCCATAGAGCTACCTCCTCAGAAACCCAAGGAGGGGTCGCTGTGAGTCAGAAATGACTGGACAGCAGTTCATCATCATCATCATCATCATCATCATCAATATGAAGTTTGCTCATTTAACCTTCATGACCACCCCAGGAAGCAGAGAAGGGTATTGTCCAGACCTGACCAGCCCTTCAGCTGGTAAAGGTAGAGCCAGACTCAAACCAGACAGCTTGGTTCTGGAAACTGCTTGGGACCACTGCACAAAACAGCATGTATCAATCATCTAGTCTACATGCTTAGTCTTAGACTTTTCCATGGATGAAAGAAAGCAGAGGCCACATCCATTATTCTAGGGCACTTGGAAATACTTGTTGGAGCATGGCATTGAAGCTGGACCAAATGTGGGTTGAAATTCCAGCTTCTGCTCTTCACAGATTGGTGAGTTTGAGTACACCTGATGTTGCTTCTTTCCTTGGAGAGTTACTATGAAGATGAGGTTAGATGGCATGTGTAAGCCTCCTTTGCAGGCCTGGTTCATCGTACTGCCCTGTTGGGTCTAGGGCATGATTGGGAGATTGAGGAGTGACACTGGGTGTTCTATTTACAGGTCCCACCAGGCATCCTGTTTAGAAATATTTATTGAATGTCCACTGTGCACTAGGTACTGTGATACATATTGTTGATCTAATAATGAACAAGTATAGTGTCTGCTCTAGTGGAGCTCAAACTTAGAGATGGAGAAAAACAATTAAACAGGAAATTATGATACAGTGAAATAATGGGAGTTCTGGGTGCTAAGTGAACACATAACAAGGGCACAGACACCTAAGTAGGCCTGGGAAACTGGTGGAAAGCTGTTCAGGAATACTTCCTAGAGGAACTGATCCATAGGCCAAGGAAGATATTCCAGGTGGAACAGCATGCACAAAGGCCCAGAAGCAAGAAAACATTTGGTACATTCAGAGAGACCAAAGAAGTTCACTGTGGCTGGGCATGAAATTGGGGCAGTGGGTAGGGTGAAAAGCCAGGGCATATTATGGGTCTTCAACTTAGCTGAACTTCTCATAGCTTTCACCTCAGTCAATTTCCTTTTCCTTCTTGAAATGCATCCCTTCTTGCTTCAGAGACACCACTCTATCCTCATTTACCTCCTTCTTTCCTTCTTTATATTTTCTTCTCAATTTTCTTTGGATTTTCTCCTCCTTAGCATGATTCCCAAATGGTGAGGTTTCTCAGAGTATCATCCTGGACCACTTGTCTTCTTCTTAAGCTCTCTTTTTAGGGAATCTCATCAGTCCCCATGGATTTACATACTATCAAGGTTGATGATTTCCAGAATTTATATCTCTGGTCTATATTTCTGCAAGTTCCAACTGGCAGGTCTATTTTGCTTATTTGACATCTTCCTTTGGTTGTCCTACACCTTCTTCAAATTTAGTGTGTCCATGGTACAACTTGTGATTCCAATTTTCTCATCATTGCAAAGCAGCATTTGTTATCTTGTAGGCAGGGATTTGATCTTCACAGTTAGCTAAATTATTTTTAGTGGCTATTCTAGAAGTTTTTGTTTTTTAAAAAAGAAGACCTATTGTTCTGGGAAAGAAAATTTTGTGACACCCACTAGAAATTATTCCCATGCATTTTCTCAATTTATTCTCAGAAAAATCATTTGAAATAGGCATCCATATCCTCTTTCTGAAGATGGTATAATTGAGGAACAGAGAAGTAAAGGAATTTGCCCAGGGTCACATTAATGATAGTCCTAGAATTTGGAACCAGGGAATTTGATTCCAAGCATTATCCTCTTGACTGATTAGCTTAGCACTTTCACATTGCTGCCTCTGGTTCATAAGTCTTTGGCCAGGTAATTATCCTTACAAATTATTATTATTTTTTTTTTAATTGTGATTTGGGTGAAGATTTACAGAGCAAATTCACTTTCCATACAGCAGTTCACATACACTTTGTCTCATGACACTAACCACAGTTTACCACAATGCAACAGCTCCCCTCCCACCTCCTCCCCACAGTTACCTCTTCCCAGTGTCCATCCCTCCATGAACTTCTGCCTCCAAATGACAAAGAGAGAGAATGTTGACTTTCACCAAAAGAAGCACTTGTTTGCCTTGTATGCAAGTGTGTCATAGTTCAGGAGAATATGTTGCATTTAATAAGAATTTATGGAGCACCTGTTGACATTTTGGTGTAGTGGTTAAGGCCATTCAAACCCACCAGCCACTCTGCAGAAAAAAAGATGAAGCAGTCTGCTTCCATAAAGATTTAAAGATTTACAGCCTTAGAAACACAATGGGGTTCACTATGAGTCATAATCAACTTGACGGCAGTGAGTTTGGTTTGGTTTTTGGTTGTTGGAGTTCTAGAGGACAGTGCAAAGCACTCCTCTCTTCCTCTGAGGGAAGAAGTCTGAACCAACTGAAAGACACAACAGGATCAGAAAGCTGGTGATCAAAATATTGACTCTACTGCGATTAGAGCTGACTTAGAAAATGCATATTTGGTCTGCTGAGCATGCGAGCTTCTTTTCATATATTTGCCCTGAACTGAGCTCACCCAACCAGCACTGGCAGAGCCTGGTGGCTCAGGCCTCACCCCACCCCAGTATCCCAGCAGGCTGCTTCTGGAGTGACAGAAAAAGTGTATCTTGTGGAAAACACATCTTGAAGGGGATGGCTGGACTGAGTTGTGCATCTTCGACTCCTTCCCCAGCTAAGTCACTCCTTCTCAAAGGAAGAGCAGGTCACATGAGGCAAGATGTTTTCTTCCTTACTTCCTACTTCTAAAAGAGTAGATTTAAAGTATGTTTCCCTGAATGGAAGCAAAAGAAATGAGGAGAGGGTATTCCCTCCTCAAGTAATCATAATAACCACCACCATTTATTGAATGCTTAGTATGTGCCAGACACTGTACTTGAGATTTTGCCTACATTAAATGATGAAAACATCATAATGACCCTGTGGGGTAGATACACTTATTCCCATTTTACAGATGAGGAAACTGAGGCTCAGAGAGGTTAAATGACTTGCTTCAGGGCAAGCAACCACTAAGTAGAGATCTCAGGTCAAACTCAGCTCTATGTGAGTCCAAATTCCATGCTCTCTAAGCAGCATTTGCAAGGTTCAATGCCAGCAATGAGGAGAGAGGGATTGGAGATAATAGATTGAGGCACAATTGCTGTCCACAAGGAGTTGGCAAAATGCTAAACATTTTAGGCTTTGCAGACCATATGATCTCTATTACAACTGCTTATCTCTGCTGTATCAGTATAAAAGCAGCCACAAACAATATGTATGCCAATGAGTATGCCTTGTTCCAATAAAACTTTATTTTTGGATACCAAAATTTGAATTTTATAGAATTTTCATGTCACAAATATTTTTCTTCTTCTTCCTCCCCCCAACCATTTAAAAACACAAAAAACATTCTTAGTCTGTGGGCCAGACGAAAACAGCCAGCCAGCCAAGTTTGGTCCATGGGCCACATCTTTTCAACCCCTGATCTAGTCAGTAAGAGAAACCAATGAATACAAACTAGCACATCATGAAGTTATAAATTCTACAAGAAGGGTATGGACTTTGCCACCTCTGAGAGGGCTGAGATGGCAACAATTTATTTTGAAGAAGGAGGAAGGCTTGAAAGGAGCAAAATAGGAGCCTGAGTATTCAACTAGGCTGTGTTGGCTTCCCAACTTCATTTCCCAAAGTAAGCAACAGTCTACCATTTCCTTTAGAAATGAAGTATTAAATGAGAGGTGGGAAAAGAAATCAATTTAGGCAATAACAAGAACAGCTAATGGTGGTTCGGGACTGTATTACAGCCGCCTAATTAAAATGATTTATAACCACACAGAAAGGCTCTTGTGTTTCCCCTGTTTATTGAATAACAGCTCACATCAGCCATTACTCCACATACAACTCATGGAAAATTACCTAATGGATTCTGTTCAAGGAACATCATCAAACAAGAGTGTGTCACTTTCCCGGCACCGTTCTTTGTGTGCCACCCAAGATATGTTACAGGTTTGAGTTGAGGGACACAGGTTAAGTGGAGTTGTAGAGGTTTGGTCTCCTATCAGCAATTATAGGATCCCCTGAGCTTTGGTCTTCCTCCTTCTGCATCTCCCAACCCTGGGAGAGGAGAAGGCAGTCTGACACACTGCAGGCTAGCATCCAGCATATAGAACTCTCCTGCTGACTTCTGGAAGACATCCTAGTCTTGCTGCAGTGGGGAGTAAACCTCCAGTCCAGAGCACTCTGGAAGGTTTAAAGTCAAGTTCAGCAGGGGCATGAAGGCTATTTAGGGCAAAGAAAAAAAACCCACTGCCATCAAGTTGATTCTGACTCATAGAGACTCATAGGATTTCCAAGGCTGTAAATCTTTGCAGAAGTAGATTGCCTCATCTTCCTCCCACAGAGCAGCTGGTGGGTTTGAATGGCCAACCTGGTTAGTAGCCAGATGCTTTAAGCACTGCACCACCAGACTTCCTTCATTTAGGGAAGGAGGATCATTTTTCTGTAAGGAGTTAGTCTGATGGCAGGGTTCAAAATCTGATCATTTCTGGATTTCTTAAAATAGGGACAACTGGTATTTGAACTGCTTCATTGAGCCTCTGAGAAATCTTTCTTTTTGGCCATTGGTGGTGGTAGAGGGTGATGGCCATATGCTCCCTGAAACTCTTGTTTATGCTCTGGGCATTGAAACTCCCCTTCTTCTCCATGCCTCCAGCTAGTTTATGCCATAGTAGAATTAATAATGAGAGAGAAGCTGGAAGGTTTATTTACTCCTATTGTTGTTGTTAGTCGCTGTTGCGTGATTGCAACCTATAGGAATCCATACTGCTCCATAGGGTTTCCAAGGCTGTGACCTTTCAGAAGCAGAATGCCAATGCTGTCTCCCAAAGTGTCTTTGGGTAGATTTGAACTGCCAATCTTTTGGCTAGTAGTTGAGCACTTAATCATTTGTACCATTCAGGGACTCCTCTGTTTACTCCTGATCTAGCCTAAGACCAGTTGCTATCACGTTGACTCCAACTCATGACCTACTCTGTGCGTGTTGGGTAGAACTATGCTCGGTAGGGTTTCAGTGGCTAATTTTTTGGAAGTAGTTCTCCAGGCCTTTCTTCTAAGGTGCCTCTGGGTAGACTTAAACTTCTAACCTCTCAGTTAGCAGCCTAAGGCATTAACCATTTGCACCACCTAAGGACTCTTAACCTACCTTAGGATTTGTTCAGTTTCTTTAAAAATGTTTAATTTGTGGAATATCACCACGAGGGGCAGGGAAGAGTCTTGAATAGTCGAAGTACTTGACTTCTAGAATCACACTGATTTGTATATCCTATGGTGCATTAATTCATGTGTCTGCCTCTTAGGTTCCTCAGTCATAAGTTGCAAGGTCCAGGTCAATTTCCCATAAGGCAATTTAAGCAAAATCACTTTGTAGAAGAATCAGTTGGCCATTTGGTCAAAAACTGTCAAACAAATGACTTAAACTAAATGTATAATAGCCAACAGCAACTGTTTAGCTGCCAGAAATGTAAAGTCAAGGTTAGAGACACGGGCAGCACCAGGAGAGTATGAGAAACACATGGAGCTGCGTTGAATGCTATACACAGCACTGTTGCACTGCCCCGTGGCTGCCAGAATGGCTGCAATGGAGTCATGAAAAATTAAACCTTGGAAAACATTCTTAGTTTTTTGGTGAATTTGGTATTCAGCAAATTCATCATGTAGTGAAATAATCTTTGATGAGTTTATCTACTTTCAAAAGTCATTATCTCTGTATTGTGTTAGAAGACTAATGAAATGATGCATGGAAAGCGTTTAGCTCACTGCATGGCACAAACGAACCGAAACCAAACACACTGCTGTGAAGTCAGATCCGACTCATAGCAACCCCTCCTTGGGTTTCCAAGGTGATATCACTACAGAAGTAGATTGCCCAACCTTCCTTCTGAGGAGTGGCTGGTGGGTTTGAACTGCTAGTCTTCTGGTTAGCACTCAAATGTCTTAGGCACTAGGCCACCAGAGCTCCCACAAAGAGAGTGAAAAATAGGTAACTGTCCCTTTCCTCCTCTTTAGGGCCTAATCACTAAATATCTATTTAATGTCTATAAATGCCTAATTTCAGGTTGTAATTATTATTAGGGTCTTTTTGTGTCAATAAGTACCAGGATTTTAATAGTAATGTATTTTTGGTTTTGCTGCAAGCTAAAAAGAAAGTTGCCATTAGTGAGGCTGGTAAGAAAAATATCCAAAACTTGAAAATAAGACTAAGAAGAGGAGTGTTATGTCTTTTAAATGTCACACTGGCATATTGTTTAACAGACCTGCCCAAGGATTATTTAATTATCTTGAACAACCTTTTTTTTTCTATGATAGGGCAGATAGTTAATACATTCAATTCAGTTTTGAAACTATTCAGCCCTGCTATTGTAATGTGAAAGCAGCCATAGACAGTATGTAAATGATTGGGATGTACTCCAATAAAACTTTATTGCAAAAATAAGTGGTGGGCCACATTGAACCATGGGCCATTGTTTGCCAACCCCAGTTCTAGCAGAGCATACTTGTGCTTGACTTTGATATTTACTAGTTGATTCAAGCCCACATACTATAAGTTATGGTAACTTATAGATTTTGGACTGGAAGAGACAACACCAAAAGGTATGGTTTTATTTCCCTCTATGACATAATCTGTGTCATCTCTAATCTAGCATCCTTATTTTAACATATTTTTTAATGTCTATAAATACTCAGAGGATCTCTGGTAGCATAGTGGCTAAGGCACTTGACTGCTAACCAGAAGGCTAGTGGTTCAAACCCACCAGCCACTCCTCGGAAGGAAGATGGGGCAATCTACTTCTATAGTGATACTTCCCAACTTGACAGCACATAACAACAACAACAACATAAATACTCAGTTCCTTAAATGCTCATGGGACCAGCCTTACTGTCTTACTGGTAACCTCATAACTGAGATAAATTTTTGACATATGTTCATTCTAAATTTGTATGAGAGACATATTTTTTTCATGTTTTGAAAAATTACAGTTAAGGTGGATGGAAAAATTTGGATAGTGGTGATGGTGGACCAATCTGATAAATGTAATTAATGTCATTGAATTGTACATGTAAAAAATGTTGAAATGGTAAATGTTTTGTTGTGTACATTTTGACCATTATAAAAAGAAATAATTAAGAGAAAATATTTGATTGAAAAATAACAATTAAATATTAAACTGGTGTATGTGTGTGTGAGGGAGCTCTGGTGGTGTAGTACCTAAGGCATTTGACTGCTAACCAGAAGGCTGGCAGTTCAAACCTACCAGCCAGGCTTCGGAAAGAAGATCAGGCAATCTACTTCCATAGAGATACCACCTCGGAAACCCAAGGAGAGGTCGCTATGAGTTGAATCGACTTGATGGCAGTGAGTTTTTATTTTTTTGGTTTTATGTGTCTGTGAGTGTGGAGTTTAGTGCAAAGTTATGCTTTTATGTTTATTATACCCTTTCAAATATGTTTTCTTAGCATTATGAAGAATTTACTTCCAACTGTGACCATAACTCAATAAAGTACATATTAAATTATGCTATAACTAAACATATCGGTAAAGATAGTATCATTTCAGTGTCATCATTTGGTGACTTTTTCAGAATTTTGACTTTTCAAGGATAATGATTTCAGCCTCGTTTATGTCATGGACCAAGTTGTACAAAAAGTAAAATAATAACTGTCTGAAATGCATCACATTATAGAATTAAAATTCTATAATGTCTGAGCAGGGAAATGAATAAAAACATTTATTTTGAAAACAACAATAAAATTATGATCAGATGGACTCATTAATTAGCATATCTTTTAGATCTCTGTTTTAGAATAATGTCACTGAGGGATGTACCACATATCACATTCAGTACTTTAAATACTTTATATTAATTTTTTTAAGAGTATATTTTCCATTCAACATCATGTGTGCATTTAGTTTCACTTCCTTTTACCATGTCCAACCCTAACCCAATCCCCTCCCCTCCCTGCCCAGTAACCCTCCCTCTATGCCCCTCATAGTTAGACACTCCTGTCTGTCCTGCATCACCTCCGTGTGAGTGTTGCCCCTCTGGTGCCCTGTGGTCTATTGCTCCACGGGATATATTTCCATAGAGTATGTGGGTATATCTCCCTGAGTTGAGTTGTCTGCATGTACATCTTGTTAACTATTGGGCTGAGAGCCAGCCCCTGGGAGTGAGTTTTATTCTAGATGCAGAATGTATTCCAGGGCCGTAGTATTAGGGGTCTCACCATATTCCATCTGACCAGTAATTCTGGTCATTATTGAGTTTTTGGATTTTGTTCCACATTTTTCCTCCCACTCTATCCTGAATCTCCAGTTTTGATCCTTTTCTTAGTGGTTGGCATTGGTAGCCAGGCACCATCTAGTTCTGGTCTCGAAGGCCATTGTGTCCTAGGGCTGATTGCTTCCAAATGCCCTTGTTTTTTGCACTCTTTTTCACTTCCGATGTTAGGAGACCATTAGGTGCATCTTAGATGGCCGCTTGAAAACTTTTAAGACCCCAGTAGCTACTCACCAAGGTAGGATGAGGAACAAGGCTTTTTATGTATTTTGCTGTGCCAACTGAGTCTGCTGTCCCCCAGTACTATGGTCCTGAGACAGTAGATCTATTGGATCTCTCTCCCATAGTGTCTGGGTGTCTGTGAGGGATAACTCTGTGTTGTCTTCTTTCTGTAAGGATTGCAGGTATTTTGTATCACTGGTATCTGTGCAAGATTAGCCTATGCTGAATCTATCCTTGGTCTAAAGTATACTTCTGCTCACTGACCCCTATCTGGTCCTCTCTGATGTTTATGTGTTTGGTATTAATGGTAATGTGTTATAGTGGGCATGCTGGTTGGTATTAGCATCTGTTGTCTATCTCCTGTGTGCACAATTCAGTGTCCTTCCTTTTCCTAATGTTATCATGGTGGTCTCAGACTCTTTCTGTATATCCCTCCCCTTACCCACATCAGCGTGTGGGCCCCAACTAGCCTGAAATTAATCTCTCCCCTTCCCTTCCCACCCCGAAAACCTAGAATGTGAGTCCCTTTTTGCAAGCAAACACTTCTTTGTCTTTTTATAGTAATGGGCTCATACAGTACTTGTCCTTCCATGACTGACTTATTTCACTTACCGTATTGTCCTCCAGGCTCATCCACATTGTGAGGTGATGTGCGTATCCCTCATTGTTCTTTAATGTAGCACAGTATTCCATTGTGTACCTGTACCATAATTTGGTTATCCACTCATTCATTGATGGCCATTTAGGTTGTTTCCATCTCCTTGCTGGGGTGAATTGTGCTGCAGTGAACATAGGTGTACATATGTCTGTTTGTGTGCTATCTCTCACCTCTTTAGGATATATTCCTAGTAATGGAATTGCTGGGTCAGATGGTACTTCTGTTTTCAATTTTTTAAGGAAACACCATACCATATGCCACAATGGTTGTACCATTTTACAATCCCACCAGCAGTGCACAGGAGTTCCAATCTCTCCACAACCTCGCCAACATTTGCTATTTTCTGACCTGCTGAACTTTGCTATTATTACTGGGATGAAATGATATCTCATCGTTTTGATTTGCATCTCTCTAATGACTAATGATCGTGAGCAGTTTCTCGTATGTTTGTTGGCTGCCTGTATATCTTCTTTGGTGAAGTGTGTCTTCAAGCCTTTTGCCCATTTGTCAATTGGGTTATTTGTCTGTTTGGTGTTGAGGTGTTGAAGTTTTCTATAGATTTTGGAGATAAGTCCTTTATCAGATATGTCATAGGCAAATATTTTCTCCCAATCTGTAGGTTCTCTTTTTCCCCTTTTGACGAAATCTTTCAATGCGCACAAGAATTTAATTTTTAAAAGGTCCCAGTAATGTAGCTTTTCTTCTACTTCCTGTGCATTCTGGGTTATGCTTGCTAGTCTATTTATGCCATAAATTAAGGCCCCCAGATTTGCCCTGTTTTCTCTTTGATGAATTTTATAGGTTTGGGTTTTTTACATTTAAGTCTTTAATCCGGCTTGAGTTTGTTTTTGTATATGGGGTGAAGTATGGGTCTTGTTTCATTTTTCTGCAAGTGGATAGCCAGTTTTGCCAGTACCATTTGTTAAAGAGGCTGTCTCTTCCCCATTTGATGGGTTTTGGACCTTTGTCAAAGATCAGTTGTCCATAGATGGATGGGTCTATATCTGGACTTTCGATTCTGTTCCATTGGTCTGTCTATCATTGTACAAGTACCATGCTGTTTTGACTAATATGGCTGTATAGTAGTTCTTAAGATTCAGGTGTGTGAGACCTCCCACTTTGTTCTTCTTCTTCAGAAGTGCTCTGCTTATCCGAGGTCTCTTTTGTTTCTATATGAAGTTAGTAATTGGTTTTTCCATGTCCTTAAAAAATTTTGTAGAATATGGATTGAGATTACGTTAAATGTGTAGATTGCTTTAGGTAGTATTGACAATTTCACAATATCCAGTCTACCTATCCATGAACAAAGGTTCTTCCATTTATGCAGTCCCTTTGTTGTCTCTTGTAGCAATGTTTTATAGTTTTCTTTGTATAGGTCTTTTGTGTCTCTGGTAAGGTTTATTCCTAGATATTTTATCTTTTTAGTAGCTGTTGTAAATAAGTGGTATTATTTCCCTTATTTCTTTATCAGAGGACTCTTCATTGGTGTAGAGGAATCCAACTGATTTTTATATGTTGACATTGTATCCTACCACTTTGCTGAACCTATTAGTTCCAGTAGATTTTTTTATTGAGTCCCTTGGGTTTTCTATGTACAGGATCATATTGTTCACAAATAGAGATAGTTTTACTCCCTCTTTGCCAATTTGTATGCCTTTTATTTCTCCTTCTTGCCTTATTGCCCTGGCCAGGACTTCCAATACAATGTTAAATAGAAGTGGTGTTAGAGGGCATCCCTATCTGGTTCCCGTTCATAAGGGGAAAGCCTTGAGTCTTCCTCCATTAATAATGATGCTGGCCATTGGCTTTGCATATATGCCTTTTATTATGTTGAGGAATTTCCCTTCTATCCCTATTTTGCTGAGACTTCTGAACAGGAATGGGTGTTGGATTTTATCAGATGCCTTTTCTGCATCAACTGATATAATCATGTGGTTCTTTTCTTTTGTTTTGTTTATGTGGTGGATTACACTGATTGTTTTTCTGATGTTGAACCACCCTTGTAAACCTGGTATGAATCCCACTTGGTCAGGGTGTATTAATTTTTTGATATGTTGTTGGATTCTGTTGGCTAGGATTTTGTTAAAGATTTTTGCATCTATGTTCATGAGGGATATTGGTCTATAGTTTTCCTTTATGGTGGTATCTTTTCCTGGTGTTGGTATTAGTGTTGTGCTTGCTTCATGAAATGAGTTTGGGAGTATTTCATCTTGTTCTGGAATAGCTTGAGTAGTATAGGTGTCAACTCTTCCCTGAATATTTGTTAAACTTCTCCAGTGAAGCCATCAGGGCCAGGACTTTTCTTTGTGGGAAGTTTTTTATGACCTGTTCATTTTCTTCTTTTGTTGTAGGTCTGTTCAAGTATTCTGTCTCTGAGTGGGATAGTTTAGGTAGGTCTTGTGATTCTAGAAACTTATCCATCTCTTCTAGGTTCTCAAATCTGTTGGAGTACAGTTTTTCATAATATTCTGTCAGTGTCTTTTTTATTTCAGTTGGTTCTGTTGTGATGACACCCTTTTTGTTTACAATTCTTGTGATTTGGATCTTCTTTT
>NW_006921595.1:1089386-1090987 GCF_000298275.1 Orycteropus afer afer
TTTTGTTGTGTCCCATAGGTTTTGGCATGATGTGTCTTCATTCTCATTTGTTTCTAGGAATTTTTTAATTTCAGTTTTTATTCGTTCTATTACCCAGTAGTTTTTGAGTAGTGAATTGTTCAGCTTCCACATTTGATGTTTTTTTTTTTTTTCCTTTATCTTCCTATTATTAATTTCTAATTTTATAAAAATGTGGTGTGAGAAGATGCTTTGTAGTATTCCAGTGCTTTTGAATTTATTGAGGCTTGTTTTACGTCCTAACATATGATCTCTTCTGGAGAAGGATCAATATGCACTGGAGAAGAATGTGAATTGTGCTTTTGTTGGCTGGAATGCTCTGTACATGTCTATGAGGTTGAACTCGTTAATAGTATTGTTGAGCTCTTTTGTATCTTTGTTGTGTTTTTTTCCAATTGACCTGTCCCTCTTTGAAAGTGGTGTGGTAAAGTCTCCTACCACTATTCTAGAGTTGTCTATTGTCCTTTTAAATTCAGTTAATATTTGCTTCTTGTATTTTGGAGCATTTTCATTGAGTGCATAAATATTTATTATAGTAACGTGTTCTTTGTCAATTGACCCTTTCACCATCATATAATGTCCTTCTTTGTCTCTTATGATGTTTTTCACCTTAATGTCTATTTTATCAGAAATTAATATTACCACTCCTGCTCTTTTTTGACTACCGTTGGATTGGTATATTTTTTCTACCCCTTAACTCTTAACTTGTTTTTATCATCGTGTCTGAGATGGGTCTCTTGTATGCAGCACATCGTTGGGTCTTCTTTTCTTAACCAGTCTGCCACTCTCTTTCTCTTAATTGGTGCATTCAGTCCATTCACATTGAGTGTAATTAGTGATAGATATGAATTGATTGCTGTCATTCTGTTGCGTTTTTTTGTCAGTTGTTGGTGTTTCCTTGGTCCTTATACTTTTCTGTGCTGAGTTCGATTTGTTGTCAAATGCTTCCCCTCTTTTCTTCTTTATTGTTGGTTTTGTGCTTATTAAACACATGTTTTCCTTCCTTCTGGCTTTGCTTAGCAGGATTGTTAATTTTCTCTGTGGTTACCTTGGAGTGAACTCTTGTCTCTACATCTTTAGAATAGTGCATTCTATGAAGCCGTTGTCCTGTTTTCCACTTCATTTGGAAGTTTGTACCTAGAAGTTATATTCCCTCTAATAGGTTAGTTGCTGTTGTTGTGTGCAGATTGTCATTTGGAAGTTTGTACCTAGAAGTTTTATTCCCTCTAATAGGTTAGTTGCTGTTGTTGTGTGCAGATTGTCATTTGGAAGTTTGTACCTAGAAGTTTTATTCCTTCTAATAAGTTAGTTGCTGTTGTTGTGTGCAGATTGTCTTCCTTGATTTTTAGTGTACAATATTTTATGGTCTTATTTTGAGTTTCTATTTCTGAGTTGGTTTTAGTGTTGATTTCACATATCCTGATTTTGTTGATCTCTGTTGTGGGTTCTCTATTGGAAGGACATCCTTAAGCATTTCTTGTAGGGTTAGTCTGGTTTTCACAAAATCTCTTAATTTCTGTTTGTCAGGGAATGCCTTGATTTCACCCTCATATTTGATGGATAATTTGGTTGGATATAGGTTG
>NW_006921595.1:1091464-1093432 GCF_000298275.1 Orycteropus afer afer
TATGTTGTTTCTTTTCATGTCGTCCCATATAACTCTTAGGTTCTCTTCATTTCTCTTAAATCTTTGTTCTGATTTTTCTTCATACAGGCTGGTGTCCAGGATTTGTCTTCTAGTTGGGATATGCATTCTTTAGCCAGTTCTATTCTATTCATTTGTGCTTCTACTATATTATGTAATTCTGTAATTTTGGTATTCTTCTTCTGCATTTCTAACTGCTGTTTTTGTATGAGTCCTGGTTGTGCATTAATCTTGTTTATTTGTTCTTGAATGATTTTCTTGAGTTCTTCCAGGGAACTGTCTTTGTTCTCTTTGTTTCTGTTTGGGGTTTCCTTAGACTCTTGTAAAGCTCTATAAACATATCTTCTAAATACCTTGTCAGGTAATTTTTTTGCCTCCTCTTCCTCCATGTTTAATGAGACCTTTGTTTGTGATTTTGCTTCTAATGCCTTGGCCTGTTTTTTCATTTGATTTGAGGTTGCCTGTTGTTTCCTAGACATTTTGAGGTTGTCTTTAACTGTTGGTTATGTATTGATTTGTTTTGTCTTGGTTTTATGATTTAATAGGTGAAGCTGGTGGGTTTTTTTGGTTATTAATTCAGGTGTGCTGGGTTGCTTTGCAGTTTTCTTTGTGATGATGGAATCACTGTGTATAATGTGGATATAGGTCTCTATTTGTCATAAAGAGGGTTTAGAATTCAAACTTGGGGGTATTATGGTGGGTGAATGTGATTTTTTTTTATTGGATGAGTGAGGGTATTGGTGGAGGTGGTGGGGTGGAAGAGAGAAAGAAGGGAAGCTCCATGTTGCTAGGGGCAGTTTCTAGGGCTTTGAGTGGGCTGCTAATGATAACGATGTACTGTTATTCACAGGCCCACAGTTCAAGTTCAGCAAGTTCCAGTTCTAGTTGTTAGGGAGTCGCCACTTTCTGCCAGACACAAGCACACACAAAAACCCTGCTCTCAGGGCCCCTCCGGGTCAAAAAGCTGACCCAAGACAACTGGCCCACACTGTAATCTGCCATAGAAGTTCCTCCCAGGGCCCACACACTTGTGGCACTGGCTCATACCATGACCCACTGTGGGAGTTCCCCCTAGGGCCAACACACTTGCGGCATCAGTGTCTCTCCACTTGGGTTTCGGGGTGCTGGGGGGAGGGAAATGTCTGCTCACACCCAGCGGACCCAAGATTACCAACAAAGTCAAGCACCGGTCCCACTGTGCCAAAAAGCTGGCCCGAGCCCTTTCTCATGATCTGCTGCAGGAGTTCCTCCCAGGGCCCACCCACTTGCGGCGTTAATGGTCTCTGCTCAGGTTTCAGCAGTGCTGGAAGTGCTCGCTCACACCCAGCAGACTCAAGTTTTCTGATAAAACCAGGTGCTGAAGGTAGAGCCATTGGGTGAGCACTGGAATACTGTGTGGTGCATCTTCTTCTGATGGCTCTTCTTGCCTGCCGGTCGGTGCTCCCCCACGAAGTTCTCCAGTGGCCTTTCTCTCCTGCCAGTTGGCGCTCTGCATGGCAGACTCCCCTCTTTTGTTATTTTTCCCCTGCCCTTTTCTCCTTTCTAATCCTACTCTCCTGAGTTTGGCACACTCTGATTCAGTGAGCTGTTCAGAGTATCAGAATCCCTATTTCAAATTGCTGCACCTAGTTTTTCAGGCACTAAGTTGCTAGAGGGAATTAACATGGGGATTACTGACCAGACACCATTTTGCCTCCCAGTCCTGCGTTCATTTCCTCCTCATAGTATGCCTATAAGGTAGGTATTGTTCTGTCCACATTGCAGATAGAACACTGATATGCAGGAAAGTGAAATAGCTATTAATTCATACAGTTGACATTTAACTCAGGCTTTTCCTTACTCCACAACCTAACAATAAAGTTGAAAACTACCTTTCTGGAATGATAAATACCATTGCCTTAAGTACTGTCCAGTTTGATAGGAATTTTCAGACTTAATTTCTAAATCATA
>NW_006921595.1:1093702-1095541 GCF_000298275.1 Orycteropus afer afer
CCTTGACAGGCTTAAAGATATTTATAACTTCTCTTCAGCTGTATACATACACTGTCGTGTTTATTACTTTCAGGTGACTTGAAAGATGGTAAAAATAAGTCAGACAAGAAGGATCAATCCAATGTCGGAAATGATTCAAAGAAAACAGATGGTAAGAATATAATTCCCATTAAGTTTTCCATAAAATGTGCAATATAATGCAAGCTTGTTAGAATTACACCTAAAATTGAAGTCATGGTTGTTAATATATCTTTATATTATATCTTGAAAACATACTCTATTACATTTTTAAAGCACCATTTTATTATGCTTTTTTCAGTAATTTATAAATTATTGTTGGATCTTTTCCATTCCACCATGTTTTCTCTATCACAAACGCTTTCTATGCTCTTTCTTTCCCCATATCTACTTTCCATCTTAAGCTTTATAGAAGGTTAATTCTGGACTTGCTGATTGTATTGAAATGGAGTAACACATACTGCTAAAATGTTTACAAGTCTTTGGTCAAGAATTTTGCAGTGTAAATAGGAAAGATTTTATGTTTTCTGCTTTAGCAATTTTTACATTGAATGAGTTATAAACTTTGGTCAGAAGAAAAAAAAATCAGGGATCTCTATAGAATTACAGGTTTTCCCCACTATCTAAAAGTAGAGCGTTCCTATGAAACATTTCATAAGCCAAAATAGAGTAAGTGAAGAATCAATTACCATTAACTTACATGGGAAATATTTTTGAGTGTTCCCTGACTAAAAAAAAACAACCTACCAAATTATACTAAATAACACATAAAACCTAAAATAACACTTAGATATAGTGTTCACAGACAATTCAAAGCTTTGGTGACTTGATGCTGAGTTGCTGAGTGCAGTTCCAGGGGAAAGTTATAGCAACAAAATTCTTCCTGCTTGGGATGCGTGCTGCCTCTTTAAAGGGTCTCTGCAAAACAAATCCTGAACACTAGTTTCACTTTTCGTGTTTTGTTTTATTTCATACAAATGAAAATCCTCTTTGGATTTCTTTTGGTTAATGAAAATAAGTAGGTCTTTCATAAAAGCAAAGTGGCGTAAAACAAACTTTCAAAAAGCAGGGATCCCTGTATCATTAGGTTGGGAGGCCCAAATGCATGCATAGCTGTAGAATAGTTTGGCCAGCAAGGTTTAAATCAAGGCTTTAGATGACTGTCCCAGAGCTAAGTTAGAATGAACCTACATTGTAATGTCCATCATGAACACTGATTTTACTTTTCACAAATAGCATTTCATATGTTCTAGAGCTCTGGTGGCATAGTGCCATTTGACTGCTAACCAGAAGGCTGGCAGTTCAAATCCACCAGCCACCCCTCGGAAAGATTGGGCAATCTACTTCTGTAGTGATACTGCCTCGGAAACCCAAGGAGGGGTCTCCATGAATCAGATCTGACTTGATGGCAGTGAGGAGACCTGAAACCACCACTCATCTGTCAGTTTATCATACTATGGTGACTTGCGTATTGCTATGAGGCTGAAGGTATTGCAAATGCCAGCAGGGTCAGCCATGGTGGACAGGTTTCACAGGAGCTTCCAGACTGGAAAGAAGGAAGGGGCCACCTACTTCTCAAAGTGTTGGCCAGTGAAAACCTTAAGAATAGCAGTGAAACAACATCTGATGTGTTAATGGGAAACTTGATTAATAGCCTTGAAATATTGTCTGATACGGTACCAGAAGATGAGCCCCTCAGGTAGGAAGGCACTCAAAATATGACTGGGGAAGAGCTGACTTCTCAAAGTAGAGTTGACCTTCATGACATGGATGGAGGAAAGCTTTTGGGACCTCCATATGCTGATGGGGCATGACTCAAAA
>NW_006921595.1:1095846-1098250 GCF_000298275.1 Orycteropus afer afer
GCCAACCACTAAAGGCAAAGATGAGGAAATTGAAGATTTTTACCAACTTCTGCAGTCTGAAATTGACCAAATATGTAATCAAGATGTGTTGGTTATTACTGGTAATTGGAATATGAAAGCTGGAACTGAAGAAGAATCACTGGTAGTTGGAAAATATGGCCTTGGTCTTAAAAATGATGCCGGAGATCGCCTGATAGAATTTTGCAAGGCCAGCAACTTATTCATTGCAAATACCCTTTTTCAACAACATAAAAAACATCTATACATGTGGACTTCACCAGATGGAATACACAGGAATCAGACTGACTACATATGTGGAAATAGGCAATGGGGAACCTCAATATCATCAATCAAAACAAGGCCAGAAGCTAATTGTGGAACAGACCATCAATTGCTCATATGCAAGTTTAAGTCTAAGCTGAAGACAATTAAAACAAGTCCACAAGAGCCAAAACATGACCTGGAATATATCCTTCCTGACCAAAAACCAGAAGAATTGTGAGATGACATCAAGAACATCATCCATGAAGAAAGCAAGAGGTCATTAAAAAGATTAGAAAAGAAGACAAGACCAAAATAGATGTCAGAAGAGACTCTGAAACTTGCCCTTGAATGGAGAGTAGCTGAAGCAAATGGAAGAAATGACAAGATAAAAGAGCTGAACAGAAGATTTCAAAGAGCAGCTCGAGCAGACAGAACCAATTACTATAATGAAATGTGTAAAGACCTGGAGTTAGACAACCAGAAGGGAAAAACACACTCAGCATTTCTCAAGCTGAAAGCACTGAGGAAAAAATTTTAAGCTTTGAGTTGCAATATTGAAAGATTCTATAGGCAAAATATTGAATGATGCAGGAAGCATCAAAAGAAGATGGAAGGAATATACAGAGTTACTGTACCAAAAATAATTGGTTGATGTTCAACTATTTCAGAAGGTGGCATATGATCAAGAACCAATGGTACTGAAGAAAGAAGTCCAAGCTGCACTGAAGGAACTGGTGAAAAACAAGGCTCCAGGAACTGAAGAATACCCATTGAAATGTTTCAACAAACAGATGCCATGCTGGAGGCAATTACTTGTCTATGCCAAGTAATTTGGAAGACGGCTACTTGGCCAACTGACAGGAAGAGATCCATATTTGTACCCGGCAGAATGATCAGCAGAATGTGGAAATTATCAAACATTTATATCACCCACAAGTAAAATTTTGCTGAAGATAATTAATAAATGGTTGCTGCACTATATTGACAGGGAACTTTCAGAAATGCAGAAGGGGTCATGGAATGAAAGATATCATTGCTGATGGATCTTGGGTGAAAGCAAAGAATACCAGAAAGATGTTACTTGTGTTTTATTGACTATGCAAAAGCATTGGACTGTGTGGATCATAACAAATTATGGATAACATTGATAATGTGAATTCTAGAACACTCAATTGTTCTCATGAGGAACCAGTACATAGACCAGGAGGCTGATATTGAAACAAAACAAGAGGATACTGCATGGTTTAAAATCAGGAAGGGCATGTGTCAGGGTTGTATCCTTTCACCATACTTATTCATTCTGTATGCTGAGCAAATAATCCAAGAAGCTAGACTATGTGAAGAAGAACACAACATCAGGATTGGAGGAAGACTAATTAACAATCTACAATATGCAGAAGACACAACCATGTTTGCTGAAAGTGAAGATGATTTGAAGCGCTTACTGATGAAGATTAAAGACTACAGTCTGCAGTATGGATTACACCTCAACATAAAGAAAATGAAAAGCCTCACAACTGGACCAATTAGCAACATCATGGAGAAAAGACTGAAGTTGTCAAAGATTTTATATTACTTGGATCCACAGTCAACACCCATGGAAGCAGCAGTCAAGAAATCAGATGGTGTGTTGCACTGCGCAAATCTGCTGCAAAAAGACCTTTTTAAAGTGTTGAAGAATAAGACCACTTTGAAGACTAAGGTGCACCTAACTGAAGCCATGGTATTTTCACTTACCTTATATGCATGTGCAACTGTACAATGAGTAAGGAAGACTGAGGAAGAGTTGATGCTTTTGAGTTGTGCTGTTGGCAAAGAATACTGAAAGTACCATGGACTACCAGAGGAAAGAACAAATCTGTCCTGGAAAAAGTGCAGCCAGAATGTTCCTTGGAAGTGACAATGGCTAGACTTCATCTCACCTACTTTATTATGTTGTCAGAAGGGACCATTCCCTGAAGAAGGTTATGCTTGGTAAAGTAGAGGGTCAGAGAAAAAGGGGAAACCATCAATAAAATGTATTGACATAGTTGCTGGAATGATGGACTCAACTACAGCAAAGATTGTGAGGATAACGCATGACCAGGCAGTGTTTCATTCTGTTGTAGGTAGGGTCGCTACGAGTCAGAGCCGATTCAAT
>NW_006921595.1:1100599-1115412 GCF_000298275.1 Orycteropus afer afer
TTCTCCTCCAACAAATCTTGGACAATTTTCTCAGTGGTTTTATTTTTCTCTTCCTGTTCTGGAATTCCAATGACACATAGGTTATTCCTTTTGATCGTATCCCACATGAACCATAGGCTTTTTTCATTTTGTTTTGATCTTTTTTCTGATTGATCCCTTTCCAAAGAAGTACTCAGGTACTTGTCTTCAATCTCACTAATTCTGTCTTCCATTGCATCAATTCTATTCCTTTGCCCTTCCAATATGTTATCTATTTCTGACAATTTAGTATTAATCTTGTGGATTTCTATCTGTAGATTTAGAATCATTTCTAATTTTTCATTTATTTTGTCAGTTTGTTCTTGTATTTTCTTCCAAAATTCTTCTGGGCTTTTGTCTGTGTTTTCCTTGATCTGTCTCTCAATCCTTCGCAGATACCTAAATATAATTCTTTTGAATTCTTTATCAGGGAGTTCCAATGCTGTGTCTTCCTCGGGGATGTGTTTTGGGTCTGTATCCTCATCCCTTGTTTCTCCTGCTTTATCTTGCTTCTTTGTGTGGACTGTAATGCTCTGTTGTCTCTGAGGTATTGTGACATTTTTGTGTTTATATTAATTGGTGATTATATGTTGGTGTGACTTGCCCACAATTTTCATTTTCTTTGTTTTGTTTGTATATTATTTATGCAGGCAGGGTACTGTGCTGTGCTTCTCTATTCACTAGTTGACAGCACTTATACACTCACCACCTGTCTCCTTTCCTTTGTCAGCCTCTCATATGTCCTTGCCACCCCTGGAAAACAGAGCCTGTTTTTAGGTCCCTGGAATCCAAATGAGAATGCTATCACTTTAAAATCCAAAATGGTTGCCACTTGTAAACATTCAAAATGGCTGTGCCCTTGGTCACTTTAAATATACAAAATGGCCACCACTTGTAAACATTCAAAATGGCTGAGTCCTGTGAACAGCAGAAAGTCCACAACTTAGGTTGTGTCCCTCCTTGGTGTTTCCCTTCCTAGTCATAGGCCATCAGAGCAATTGTCCCTCCAGCCTTGGTGACTGGGACTGATCTTTAGGTCAATTCTCAGGTCCCAACATCACTTGGAAATATTCAGGCTGTTGGTTTCATCAGAGTAGCTGATAGTCCGCAGCTCTGACCTCTGTACTCATTGTTTTTGTTCAAGTTTTTCAACTAGTTGGGGCCTAATCCACTTCTGTATAGTTCCTTTCAAAGCTCAGGGTTCCAGGATTATCTTCTATATCTCTGTCAATTGGTTTTTCTTTCCTTTGTTGAAGAGGGTCTGTGTTGCTTGTCTGCCTATTCCTCCATCTTACCAGAAGTCTTCTAAACTTTTCCTTTTAAGACCATTAGAATAATTCAATCCAGGTGTCTTATAATACCTAAAGAACACACACCTTCAATTTTTTGCCAGCTTGTTTATGCAAATGAATGTACCTAATGAGTATATCTTCCTTTAATGATTTTGACTAAGAAGTGAGTTACACAAAGACAAAATAGAATTTCAGGTGACAGTCTCTCAGCCACACTCCATTATAGGTTCTAAAACCAAACCAAAAACTGCTGTCAAGTCAGATCCGACTTATAGCGATCCCTCCTTGGGTTTCCAAAGCGGTATAACTATGGAAGTAGATTACCCAACCTTCCTTGTGATGAGTGGCTGATGGGTTTGAACCTCCAGCCTGCTGGTTAGCAGTCAAATGCCTTAGACACTATGCCACCAGAGCTCCAGGAGGCTCCTTAGGGTACATCATTAGACCCAAGTCAATGCAAGATGAGACAGAAAATTGTGGGCAAGTCACACCACATATAATCACCAATTAATATAAACACAAAAATGTCACAATACCTCAGAGACAACAGAGCATTACAGTCCACACAAAGAAGCAAGATAAAGCAGGAGAAACAAGGGATGAGGATACAGACCCAAAACACATCCCCAGAATGATGTCTGGTATAAGCCCAGCACCTGAACATGTAGCCCATCCTGAATCCAGCAACTGACCCATCATTCCTTGATTTGAATTCCTACAGGTTAAAGCCAGAATAAACCAAATCCCAAATCTTTAACTTAGGTTTTTGAATCTTGTCTTGGACATTGTTTCTCCAAAAAAACAAACTCACTGCTGTCAAGTCAGATCCGACTCATAGCAACTTCTCCTTGGGTTTCCAAGGTGGTATCACTACAGAAGTAGATTGCCCAATCTTCCTTCCAAGGAGTGGATGGTGGGTTTGAACTGCCAGGCTTCTGGTTAGCAGTCAAATGCTTAGGCACTAGGCTACCAGAACTTAAATTTTATTACCTTTATAAAACCCTTTCTTATTATCTGTACCCATTTAACAAATATTTGAAAGTTTTTCTGGAGGAGAAGAGAGGAGTGTGACAGTGAAGTAGGTATTATATTCTATTACACAAATAAGTATAAAGCTTGATTGTGTAATAACCAAGATTCTTGATCTCAGGCTGCATTAAATAAAGGGGAGACATTTTCTGACATCTATCCATTTTGCCCTCCATACCCTCATACTTTCACTGCCTCGAGTGGGGCCTGGTGTGTCTATATACTTGCAAGTTTGGGTGAAAACATGAATATGAACAACTTTGTATTTTAACTGTATTGATTGACTCACATGACATCAGTCATTATCATTACTTTGGCATCATCAAGAGTTGGATCACAGGGCTCCAGTAACTTGTACTTGATAAAGGTTTTAGATGTCTAAAACCTTTATCAGAACTAAAGTTAATTCTTGGTGGCATGTAGTAGAGAAGAATTTGATCATTCTTACTACCCCATTCCCCTTGGTTATTAAAGTCATCTGCTTTAGAAAATTAAAGAAAAAAAAATGGAATCTGTGGATCAGTAGATATATTTATTTTGAAAAACTATCTATAAATATTCAAACCTACCAGCCAGTCCTCGGAAGGAAGGTTGGACAATCTACGTCCATAGAGGTACTGCCTCAGAAACCCAAGGAGGGGTCGCTATGAGTCGGGTCCAACTCTATGGCACATAACAACAACAGCACATCTATAAATAATGAGATACATTTTGAACATTTATTTTTAATGGATCTCATTAAATCTGTAATGATTGTCTCAAGCATAGCAAAGATTGTGAGTTTGCCACAGGATTGGGCAGTGTTTCATTCTTTGTGCATCGGGTTACTATGAGTCAGAGCCAACTCGTTGGTACCTAGTAACAAAAAACAACATTACAGCTGATGAACAGAGGGAGTTAGTTTGGAAACCATTGATGACTAGCACTCTCTACTCTGGGAAGGAGTATCCAGGCACTATTCAGTGCCCAGTGTGATCAAACCCACCTTGATCTAAAGTTGCAACATTGTGCACATTCAGAGAGAAACCCAATGGAAACTGCTCTGCAGTTGGTTACTCCCAAACTCCCATAAGCTGGGGCTCCCACAAAGGGAAGCAGGGTGTGCTAAAAAGGTAAATTACATGCTAACATAATGAACACATTGCAGTTGTACATTATCTCTGTCAGGTCTCTGAGGTGGTATTTAGTGTCCTGGAGCACTAATTTTCTAACTGACTTCAAAGAATGAATGTCCTTTGAAAGTACCTTCCTTACCCTTAGGGAGAAATGTACTAACATAAAGAGGTCTAGATCTTTGATCCAAGATTCTCACAGTGCTGAAACTTTTCAGCTGTCATTGGGAGACATGCATCATACCAAACAAATGAATTCTTTTTGACTCTTTCTGGCCATGTTTGTAGCAACATAACTTCTTGGACCTGCCAGAAATTATTATAGTTGCTCAGAAATAGAAATTTCTCTTAATATCACTTGACAATGTTAACAAGGCATCCACAACTTTTGTGTCTCTCAAAATGTTGATTATAATTATGCCCGCAGTGTTATTAGCCAAGCCCCAGGAAGTAAGGTCAGCAGAAGTTTCTCTTTCATTGAATCTTCTGGGAATTATAATGATTATGGATATTGACCCATGGAATTTAAAAGTAAATTGAAGAGTATAGAAGTCATGAACAAAAGACAATCTATGGATGTGCACTTACCAATGATGGGACAACAAGAACTAGATTTAATCTCCCACCTGAAGCAAAAACAACAAAGATGCTGAGCATCAGACTTCAGGCAATGATGGACAGTGATCTTTGAGAGATAAAAGTGAATAAAATTATATAGCTATAATTGCTCCCAGATTTCTACCTTGATAGGGTTTCCAGGTAGCATAGGGGTGGGATTGGGAGGGGGCAGTCAGGAGAACTTGGTAAAGTCCCTGAGTTAAGAAATTTTATAAGGAAGAGTTCAGGGAGCCCAAGATGGTTATAATTCACAGGATATAGTACCAGAAAGGAGAGAGCTCCAGAGAAATAGAATTCCAGAGATCTAAAGAGGTACCCCTTTGACTGTTCAGCAGAGACTAGGGAAAGAACCATATGAGAAGATTAGAGGAAACAGTGGCCATGCTTACATAGGAAGGGCAAAAGTGCCCTGTTGAATACCTCATAATCTAAGGGACCCCAGATAGAATATTTATCTTTGTCTTGCCTTAGTAATGGAGAATAATTAGTTCTAGGCTAAATACTGCTCTGGTCTTACCTCCAAACCAAAATAAAATAAAATAAAACCCACCAAACTCACTGCTGTGGAGTTGATTCCAACTTATAGTGACCCCTTCTTGGGTTTCTGAGGTGCTGTCTCTACAGAAGTAGATTGCTCAATCTTCCTTCCGAGAAGTGGCATATGGGTTTGAACTGCCAGCCTTCTGGTTATCAGTTAAATGCCTTAGGCACTATGCCACCAGAAATCCCCTGGTCCCACCTGGCAAATTTTAAAAACTCTAAAAACAAGACCTAAATGGATCAAGGTGTTCCCAAGTAATTTAATTGCATTCCAGAAAAAAGCTCATCCTAGAATAAAGCACAAGCTTAAAATACAAAAATATTCAGCACCCAACAAGGTAAAATTCACAATGTCTGGAATCCAGTCAAAGATTACTTGACATGTAAAGAAGCAAGAAAGCACTGTCCATAATGAGGAGAAAAATCAATTGAAACCAATCTACAACTAGAAAAGACATTAAAATTATCAGAAAGGGGCATTGAAACACTTATTATAACTGTGACTGACATGTTCAAAGAGTTTAAAAGAGAGAGGAAAGATTTAAAAAAAAAAAAAGACCCAAGTTGAAGTTCTAGAAATTAAAACTATAATGTCTAATATAAAAAATAAAATGAATGGTACTAATGGCATTATCCATGATAGGAATGATGGTAAATACACCAGATGATTGGTGTGTAAATTTAAATAATAGTCTTATTAATTGATCTTCCTTATAGGCATGTGGATATTATCCCATTACCGGCAGTGTTGTACTTCAGGATAGATCTTGAAGTGTTCTTTTTGATGATGACTGTTACGTCATTCCTCTTCAATTTGTCATTCCCAGAATAATAGACCATATGATTGTCTGATTCAAAATAGCAATATCAGTCCATTTCAGCTCACTAATTTCTAGGATATTGATCTTTATGCAGTCTATTTGATTTTTGACAACTTTAAATTTTTCTAGATTCATACTTTGTACATTCTACATTCCAATTATTAATGCATGTTTGCAGCTGTTTTTTCTCATTTTGAGTCATGTCACATTGGCAAATATAGGTCCTGAAAGTTTTACTTCAACCATGTCATTAAAGTTGACTCTACTTTGAGGAGGCAGCTCTTTCCTAGTCGTATTTTGAGTGCCTTCCAACCTGAGGGGCTCATCTTCTGGCACTATATCAGACAATAATCTTCTTCTACTCATAGCATTTTCACTGGCCAATATTTTTGGAAGTAGGTTGCCAGATCCTTCTTTCTAGTCAGTCTTAGTCTGGAAGCTTGCTGAAACCTGTCCACCATGGGTGACCCTACGGGTATTTGAAGTACCAATGCTATAGCTTCCAGTATCACATCAATATGCAAGTCACCACAGTACAACAAACTGGAAGACAAGTGGTGGCCAGAATGCTCCTTAGAAGAAAGGATGGCAAGACTTTGTGTCATATACTTTGGACATGTTAATAGGAGGGGCCAGTCCCTGGAGAAGGACATCATTCTTGATAAAGTAGAGGTTTAGTGAAAAAAAAGGAAGGCTCTCAATGAGATGAACTGTTGCAGTGGCTACAACAGTGAGTTCAAACATAGCAATGATTATGAGGATGGTGCAGCACTGGGCATTGTTTTGTTCTATGGTATATGTGGTTGTTGTTAGTTGGAACCAACTTAATGACACCTAAAAACACAATACTGGATAGGATTGCAGAAGGAAATAGTTGTGAAAATATTGTTGTTGTTATGTGCCATCAAGTCAGACCCGACTCATAGCGACCCCTCCTTGGGTTTCCGAGGCAGAATCACTATGGGCGTAGATTGCCCCATCTTCCTTCTGAGGAGTGGCTGGTGGGTTTGAACCGCCAGCCTTCTGGTTAGCAGTCAGATGCCTTAGGCACTATGCTACCAGAACTCCCTGTGAAAATATTAGCAAATAGAAATGATCCAAAGTGAAACATACAGAGGAAAAAAAGAATTGAAATGATTATAAAGAGCATCAGTATGTTGTAGAACACTTTCAAGTGGGCTAATATATGTATAATTGGAGTCCCCAAAGTAGAGGAGAAAGGCAAAAAAAAAATTTTAAGAAATAATGGTTAAGATTTTGCCAAATGATAAAAACAGTAAATCTAAACTATAGGTCCAAGAAGTTCAACAAAGCACAAGCATAAGAAGCATGAAATTAAACCAACGGATATTGTAATCAAATTACTCTAAACCAGTGATGGAAAGAAAATTTTAAAGTGGCCAGGGAGGGAACATATTATATACAGACGGACAAAGATAAAGATGACAGTAAATTTCTTATCAGAAACAATGCAAACAAAAAGACAGTGGTACAATATATTTACAGAACTGAAAGGAAAAAAAAATAAATAAAATAAACCATGAATTCTATATCCAGGAAAAATATCTTTCAGAAACACAGATGAAATAAAAATGTTTTCAAACATACAAAAGCTGAAAGAGTTCATTACCTATAGGCTTACACTACAATAAATGTTAAAGAAAATCAGAAAGGTTTATACCAGGTGGAAATATGCATCTATGCCAAAAAATTGAAGAGCACTGAAAATGGTATTTACATGGATAAATACATAATACTTTTCTTATTATTTAGATACCTAAAAAGATAATTGTTGTTATGTGCTGTTGAGTTGGACCCGACTCATGGCGACCCCTCCTTGGGTTGCCGAGGCAGTATCACTATGGAAGTAGATTGCCCAACCTTTCTTCCAAGGAGTGGCTGGTGGGTTTGAACAGCCAGTCTTCTGGTGAGCAGTCAAGTGCCTTAGTCAAGTACCAGCTCTGGTAGCATAGTGCCTAAGGCATTTGACTGCTAACCAGAAGGCTGGCAGTTCAAACCCACCAGCCACTCCTCGGAAAGAAGGTTGGGCAATCCTACTTCTGTAGTGATACTGCCTTGGCAACTCAAGGAGGGGTCGCCATGAGTCAGGGCTGACTCGACAGCAAACAACAACAACAACAAAAAGATAATAGATTATTTAAACAAAATAATAATAATATGGTGTTTATAGTATGTAAAACTAAAACGCTTGACAACAATAATAGAGACTTAGAGGGAAGAAATAGAAGTATACAATTTTAAGGCTCTTATTTTATGTATAAAGTGGTATAATATCACTGGAAGATAGATAGAGATAGGCTAATGACCTATACTATAAACTCTAAAATAACAACAACAACAAAAAGATATATAGCTAATAAGTTGAGAAAAAAGAGATAAAAATGAAATCATAAAAATCATCAGTTAATCCAAAAGAAGGCAGAAGAAGTAAAAAGGGATCAAAGTACAGGTGACACATACAGACAACAACTAGCAAGATGACAGAGTTAAACGAAAAAAGAAAAAACAAACTCACTGCCATTGAGTTGATTGTGACTCATAGCAATCCTATAGGGCAGAGTAGAACTGCCCTATAGAATTTCCAAGCAGTAAATCTTTATAGAAGCAGATTGCTTCATCTTTCTCCCATGGACTGGGGGGTTAAAGCCACCAACCTCTGTTTAGCAGCCCAGTGCTTTAATCACAGCATCACCTGAGCTCCTGTGATAGCCTTAAACCTAGGCATGTCCATAATCACATTAATATAAGTGGTTTAAACTCCTCAAGTGGAAAGGCAGAAATTTTCAGATGTAAGTCCCAAATATATTCCACCTACAAAAAACTAACTATATATAAATACACAAATATCCTAAAAATAAAAGATTGGAAATTGATATACCATGTTAATACTAATAAAAAGAAAAATTTAAGTGGTTACATTAATATCTGACAAAATGGATTGCAGAGTAATGACCATCATTAGGTTTTTTCATTTAAATTTTTTTTTCACAATGATAACTGGTCCATTCAAGAAAATATAATAATCTTTTACATTTATGTACCAAAATATATGAAGTGAATGGCAAAATGAAATTTAATTAATATTTAGTGAGAAATATGAATGTTATTCCTCTATTAGTAATAGATAGAGTAAGTAGGCATAAAATCAGTTTGACAGAGGGCATCAATATTTTGGAATAGAAGATTAGAACAATACTATTACAAACTTAATCTAATTAATATTTATAGAACATATGATAGTAGGAGAATATACATTCTTTTCAAGTGTAAACAGAACATTTACCAAGATAGACCATATTGTGGGACATAAAACAAGTTTAAATAAATTTAGAGGCTTGAAATCATATCAAATATGATCACATACCACAATGAAATTAAAGTAGAAATCAATATTGGAACTGTCTCTGGAAAATTCTCCAAATATTTGGAAACTAACAGTACACTTCTAAATAATCCTTAAGCCAAAGTAGGTATCAGAATGGAAGTTAGAAAATATTTTGATCTGAATGAAAATAAAAATGCAACTATCAAAATCTATGGCATGATGCTAATGCAGTACATAAAGGGAAATTTACTACACTGCATGCATACATGAAAAAGGAGAAATATCTTGAATCAGTGGCCTCAAATTCTACCTTAACTAGAAAATGAAGGCAAACTAAACCACAAGCAAGTAGAAGAAAGGAGATAATAAAGATCGAATCAGAAATAAATGAAATAGTCCTTAGAACAATCAGCCATGTAAGATCAAAAGGGCAGCATTTGCCCAGGAATAAAGCTCAGAAGGCAGGAAGGGATAGGAAGAAAGACGATTGGAAATGGTGAACACAGAGAGGAAGTGGAAAGAATGCTGTGACATTATGGGGATTGAAATCACTGTTACAAAACAAAATGTGTATCAATTGTTGAAAGGAAAAAGTTTGCTCTGTAAACTTTCACCTAAATCACAATATAAAGTTATAAAAAGAAAAAAGAAAGAAAGAAATGAAATAGAAAATAAAGCAAACAAACAAAAAAATTAGAGAATGTCAATGACATTGATTGATAAAATTCATTAACTTGTCAGACTGGTTAGAGAAAAGAGAGAGAAAATTCATATTATTAGTATCAGAAATGAGAGAAGTTATATCACTATAGACTCTATACATATTAAAAGGAAGATTGGGCAATCTACTTCTGTAGTGATACTGCCTTGAAAACCCAAGGAGGGGTCACTATGAGTTAGGTCTGACTCCATGGCACATAACAACAACAACAAACAAAAATAATATGAACATCTTTATACCAATAAATTTAACAATTTAGATGAAATGGTCAAGTTCCTTAAAAAACAGAATTTCTAAAGCTCATTCAGGAAGAAATGGATAACCTGAATAGTCCTGTATTTATTAAAGAAATTGAATTTGTAGCTACTTTTAAAGAATAAATAATTCCAAAGATAAGACAAAATATTTTTAAAATACATTTTATTGAAATATAATTTATGCACAGTGTAATACACAAAACTAAAGTGACATGGGTCAATGCATTTTTTTTTGCACTGTTCCTTCTCCTCCCCTCCTACCACTGATGACCAACAAAGAAAGTTTCCTTCCATATAATAATGACTTATACTGTATTTGTCCTCTGTGATTGACTTATTTCACTCAGCATAATGTCCTCTAAGTTCATCCACGTTATGTGGTGTTTTGCAGATTCTACATTATTCTTTAATGTTGTGTAGTATTCCATTGTATGTATGTACCATAGTTTGGTTATCCATTAAGAGAAAATATTTTCAAATTATCACAAGAGACCAGCATTACCAGCATACTGAAACCAAAGCCATGCAAAGAAATTATAAGAAAACTATACATGAATATCTCTCATGAACATAGATACAAAAATTCTGAATGTAATTTTTTTACCAAATTGAATTTAGCAATATATGAAAAGAATAATACATTATGACCAAATGGGGTTTATCTTAGTAATGCAAAATGATTTAACATTTTAAAAAAATCAATCTAAATTGATTTTTTAACTAAAAAAGACAACACAAATGGTCATCTTAATAGACACACAAAAAAGGATTTGAAAAAACTCTTACATCACTCTCAACACTCTGGTGTTGGGCATGTAAAATGGCATAACCACTTTGGAATAAAATTTGATATTTTTTTTAAGAAGATAAGCAGATATATACTATATTATCCAACCATTCCACTCCTACATATTTATTCAAAACATAAGAGAACAAATATCCATTCAAAGACTTGTATCCAAATGCCCATAAAAGTTTTATCTGTAATAGCATAAAATGAAAATAATGCAAGTGTTCATCTGCAGGTAAATAGATAAACAAATGTAGTATATCCATATAATGGAATAGTAGTCAGCAAAAAAAAAAAAAAAGGAAGATTATTGATAGAAACAACACAATGAATCTTAAAATAAGTATGCTAAGCGAATGAATCACAAACAACCTGCCCCCCCCCCAAAAAAAAAAAATACTTTCTCTATATAATTCCTTTTGGGAGCTCTGGTAGCATAGTGCCTAAGGCACTTGACTGCTAACCAGAAGGCTGGTGGTTCAAGCCCACCAGCCACTCCTTGGAAGGAAGGTTGGGCAATCTACTTCCATAGTGATACTGCCTTGGAAACCCAAGGAGGGGTCACTGTGAGTCGGGTCTGACTAGACAGCACATAACAACAACAACATAATTTCTTTTATAAAACTCTAGAAAAATGCAAGTGAATGAGTAGTGATACAAAACAAATCAGTGGTTGCTTAGTGATGGAGTTGAATAAAGTGGGTTGAAACTGAGGGCTATAGGGATTGAGCTGTTTGTATTGATAGCACTTCTAAGGGTGAAAGACTCTAATATATATCTATTGGTCACAAATGAATATGCTAAGCTCTGTCGTAGAACACAGATTGGATGCTTTTTTCCTTACTATACTGTCTTAGTCTAAGATCCCCCTCCTATGACATCCCCTACATTCTCTCTCCTACCCATAACCCTGGTGTACAGTAAATGCTTGTTTCATTGTCTGTGTTTCTCATTATACAAGGTTCTAAAAGACATGCAACTTTCCGACTGCTGAAATAGTTTAAAATAAGTATCAGTGGGAACTCTCTTTTGAAATGTTCTTCTGGTCCTTCTGCCTCTGAGTGGTTTTTGCGATCAAACTAGGAAAGAGGATGGCACTTATCCCATGTGCACATTTCATACTGACTAACAAAACAAAGAATAGAGCACTCTCAATGTATCAATATATCTTGTTAAGATACTTACACAAGCATGATCTCATGGACAACATACCCATGGGAAAGGAGGAAGGTTCAAGTTGTCTGCCTCTCATGAGTGCCCCATGTGGGCTTACAGGTGTCAGTGTACATTTCTGAACAGTAATGTGTTTGTATGTGGTTAATATCTTATCTTGTATACCCTTGGATTGCATAGGAGATCCTATAGGTTATTCATAACTTCCTAATAGACAGGTAAATGGCAGGGCACTGTTGGACCTACTGTACAGTTATCCACATACAAACACTTGTTTGAAGATTGATGACTTTTATAGTCAAACATTACTTTTTAGGAATCTCTCTCAAACTCTCCAAAAACAAAAGCAAACAACACAAAACCAGGAGCTTTTTAAAAGTAAAATGACTCCATTGTCTTGATATACATATACATATATGTGTGTGTATATGTGTGTGTGTGTGTGTGTGGTGGTGAGCAATAGATGGAAACTGCAAGCCTGGTGTGTGTGTGTGTGGGGGGGTGCTCTGCAGATTCAGGGAGGCAACCATCAGCAGGATGCCAGTAGGCTGACATGAGTTGTTTGAGTTAGGTTCATCTACAGGGCTTGAGAATCAATGAAAGCACTGGCGCATTCACCATTACTCAGGAGCATGCATTCTATATGTTACACAAACTCTCAGACCATCATCAATTTTCATATCTATATAGATACCTATGTCTTGGTTTTCTCATGTCAGGCAATCATATGGCATTCTTTCTTCCAAATATTTTTCCTTGTGGTGCTCAGGACAATGAACTCAGGCTGTCTTTATACCCCAGAATAAAGAATTGCTCTATTTCACACTCATCAATATCTTTCCTTGTATTGGACACCTCATTTTAGCAACTCGTTGTTCTGATCCCTGCTATTTCTCCCCATGGGACTTCTTGTTTTCACTTGTAACCAAGAACTATTAACAAATAAACAATAACAAAAAACAGTTGCCCTACAGTCAGCTCCAACTTATAGAAATCCCATGTGAGTCAAAGTAGAACAGTGCTTCATAGGGTTTTGAATGGCTGACTTTTGGGGGAGTAGATCAGCATGCCTTTCTTGAGCATTAAGCCCATAGGTGGACTCATACTTCCAACCTTTCAGTTAGCAACTGAGTATGTTAACCATTACACCACCCAGGGACTCTCATGAAGAAGCATTAAAAAAAAAAAAAAAAAAAAAAAAAATTGCCATCAAGTCAATTCTAACTCATCATGATCCTATAGAGAACAGAGAGCTGCTCCATAGGGTTTCCAGGGCTGTAAATCTTTATGAAAGCAGATTGCCACAGCTTTCTCCTACAGAGTGGCTGGGTTCAAACTACCAAGCTTTTTGTTAGTAGCCAAAAGCATTGATCACTGCATCATCAGAGCTCCTTGCATCTGAGTAATGCCTCATTAATTAGATTCTGAATGGTTGTTAAACATGTTGGTTGATATATTTCAGTATCATTTTCTAGCTAATTTTGGAAACTATGCTATGGGTTGGCCTTATTGGATAGGTTGACCCAATTGTGAAGTCAACAATGCTGAAACTCAATTTAATTATTTTTTTGGATGGATTTGGGGGTCTTAAATAATCTATGATATGTGGGTAGAAAATGATCAAACGGGTGAATTAGAAAAACATTTTTGTTCCTTTTACACTTTGGACTTATAGTCTTGTGAATGTGGAAGTACAAAGCCTGTTCCTTACTCATGATTCTAGCACTGTTGAGTCATTGAATCAGAACAGCTCTTCTGGCTACAAATATCCATTTTGATCCAATGTAGTTTTCATATAGTTTTAGGTTCATTGAATGCCCTTGTGCTTTTCAAGGAGGATACATAAGACATCCTTATGGTCAGTTATAAAGGAACAAGATAGCATGAGACTCCAACTATCCTCTTGTAAATTTTTGTGTTATTAAATTTCACATTTGTAGTATCAAAATACTATAAGATACTGCATTTGTGTGTATGTGCATGTGTGATGCAAGTTGGATGCTTTTAAAAAAAAGAAATTGTGTCATACTAAGGAAAACTTTTTAACTCAATTCTGCTTTTTTACATAGCCATTTAGATCTCAGTCTCTTACCAAATAACTACATAGTAGAAATATCAAGTGAAAGTATATTACATACTTTTTGCTAATGACAAAATTAATCTTTTTAAAACAACTTTTCCCTTGCAATTATTAGTATGTCAGCTTTCATTGTTTCACTCTGTCTTCTAGATATTTCATTACACTTGTGTGTATGTGTATAAAATTTCATTAATTTTGTTGTTGATGAGAATATACATAGCAAAACATACACCTATTCGACAGTTTCTACATGTCCCATTTAGTAACACTGATTACGTAATGTACCATTATATTTTTAAAGGATCCTGGTTTGACAGAGGGCATCAATATTTTGGAACTACTGGAGAAAATACGATTTTTCTTAATACTGATGTTCTGAATTTAAAAAAACGAACATTTTATTAATCGTGAAATAAATATTCAATTATTTTGTCACTAGATAAATTATGTTTTGTCAGATTTGGTACAAGAGATTGGAAAAGCATAAGTAGCAACACATTTGTCAAAAGAAATTCTATTATCAGTCCAAAAAAATTCTTTAAAACAACAGCTGCCTTTGAAATAAATATATGCCAAAGCCAGGAACTAGCACTGCCTACATTGTTAAAGCCATTTCTTTTCTAGACACTTGAATGCTAGGAGAGCTGTTAAAAAACGCAATACCAAACAAGTATTAAAACTTTCTCCCTTTATATTTATTTTTTGTTTTCTCCAACAAAGGTCACCCTGCTCTTCAAGTGACAACATCTTTATTTCATAAGTATTAGCCCTCTACAGTATATGGTATTTTTATTCTGTATCCTGGAGCCACAGTGAAAACATGAGAAAAATGTTTGTTTTTTCCTTTCATTTGTTCTGATTCTTTTTTTTTTATTATTATTATTAGGATTTGGGTGAAGATTTACAGAGTAAATTCACTTTTCATACAGCAGTTTACATATACTTTGTCTCATGTCATTGACCAAAATTTACAATGCAGCAGCTCCCCTCCCACTTCCTCCCCATAGTTACCTCCT
>NW_006921595.1:1122477-1131952 GCF_000298275.1 Orycteropus afer afer
GATTATCTTCTGTGTCTGTGTTAATTGGTTTCCCTTTTCTTTGTTGAAGAGGGTCTGTGCAATCCTTCTGCCTAGTCCGCCATCTTGCCCCACCCTGTTCTGATTCTTTTGCTGTTGTTTCAGAACTAATATAATTGAGAAAAACTTGAAGAGCAGTCGAAGTGTTTCAGCCTCACTTTCTTGCTCTGAACAACTTCCTTAGTCTTTATGGCTCTTGATTTTTTGTTGGCTTCAAAAATAGAAGATTGAATGACTGATGAGAAGCAACACTCTTCCATGTAGATAAAGGTGCTTACCTCTGCTCTCACCTGCACCTCCATGAATCGGAGCCTGTGACCCAGCAGAAGAGTTGTGTTAGGAACTGATGCCTAACTTTTAATTTACCTTCTATGAGTAACTTTTAAAATGGCTTTACTTTAATCATGTCTATTCTTCCGTATTATTATTATTATTATTATTATTCTATTTAGCCTTTTACAACTCTTTCTGTTGCTTATTGTATCACTTTGCTGTATTTGTAGAAAGTTGACTCCACAGGGAGACTTACAAACCTGGCTTTCAATCTCACCTTGGTTTTCCGCCAAGTCTGCTTACTTATTTGAGCCAGAATGATAGCTGAATCAGGCTTAAAAAAGAAAACCAAAGGAAAATGAAAACAATGTTTATAGACTTGCCTTAAAGTCCAGGGCAAGATTCTTATGAGGCCTGCTTCATGGATGTTCCACACGTGGCCCAGGAATAAACATGACTGAGAGACACATTTTCAGACTCCAGTCATATTAACTCAAAGTTTAAGCCTCTCCTTAAAATAATTATCTTTCAACAAAATGGTTTTAATATCCATATGCAGCATCTCCACTAACTTGCAGAAGCACTTATGAAGATGAAATAAACAGGGCCACTTTCTTTTAAGTCTCAATCTCCCACTCTCTAACTGCATTCATTGGAACATTCACTATTACTTATCCCCTTGGAGTAAGCACATTTCTGTGAATTCATACAACAGACACTTCAGAATTCAAAGCTACCACAGCTGCCCCTTGGTGAGATGTGGGAAGTCTTTGGACAAGGGATTGGTGACAGAGTGGCAGTTATGGTGACTTAGTTTCTTGAATTTTCTCAAGTTGGGTGATGATATTTTTCATTTTAGTTCCTTCTTCACTCTTAAAAAGGTGGATAAGATTTTACTACATTTTTATGGCTTCCACAAAGGCAACATAGATTTAGAATCAATATAATCCAAAGTGACTATAACAAAAATAGATATGTATTTCGTAAAGACAGTGGGCCTCTTCTGTGCCTTCAGGGCCTTCATGTTCATATATTTTGTAGTATTTGCTGAGGCTTACCCAATTTTACTTTAAATTGACACAAATGCACAAAGCCAAAATACAATAAAGCAGATATAGAACATCTAAAGGTCAAGTGAGAAGTATGGAATGAGGGGAGGAACCCAGGACCGACTTAGAAACATAATAAAGCTGCCTGCATAGCAGGTACTCCTTCCCACAGGAAGTTATCCACAATGGAGCTATTCCTTCACAGGAAATCTCTTCCTGCAGTTCTAGGCACTTTAGGCTAAGTGCCCTAAGAGATTCACAAACTGAAGTTACTAGAGAGAGACTGGATGTTTGGGAAAGCCCAGGACAGTCACAAAGGTCACAGACCCAGCTATAGAACGAACATCTGCCTCTTTTTGTTTTACTGTTGGTTGTACTTAATTAATGACAAGGAGCACAGACAGAGCTTAACACAGACTTCCATCATTTACTCCTTTCTCCACCCCTTTACTTCGTTCCTGAATCAGGAGATAGAGGGGGATGGAGACCCAAACCAGAGGGCAGCATCTCAGCCATGACTAATTGCTGCATAACAGTGGAGAGAAAGGGAAGATTTCCCCTCAGCATGCTTTGAGCATCCCATTAAGACCCTGGGATCCAGCAGTCTGGAGAGCAGACACTACTAAGCTGGGCTGCCTAGAAGAGGAGGTTCACCTGTCCCCCTGGCTCTGAGGCTAACTGGGTTTAACAGTGGCTTTTGTTAGCTGTCCCCAGCCATGTGTCCCTAGCTTCCATCCAACAGTTATTTAGAACTTAAATCCAACTCTTACGTCAGCATAGGAAAATTGGGTTTCTCATTTGAGGGCCTGGAGACATCTCTTAAGGTGGCCAGGACTATGGTGACCATCTAATGGGAGTTTCATTACATATGACCTCAAGCTGAGGATAGCAGGGCCAGGGCACCAAGGAGGAAGTTCTGTCTTGCAATGTCCATGTGGACAAAACTGTATAAACCATCAAAATCCATGGAAAATCTCTAGTCCTTCATTTCAGATTTTGTTTCACCTTCTTCCTTTATTAGCATTTTATTGTGCTAGTATCAAAGTGGGAGCTCTGGTGGCATAGTGCCTAAGACATTTGACTGCTAACCAGAAGGCTGGCTGTTCAAACCCACCAGCCACTCCCGGGAAGGAAGGTTGGCCAATCTACTTCCATAGTGATACTGCCTCAGAAACCGAAGGAGGGGTCGCTATGAGTCCACCAGACTCAATGGCACATAACAACAACAGCAGCACATCACAACAACAACAACAACAACAATAGTATCAAAGTGATTGGTCAGAAGCATTTAACTTCCCTTGTTACTTCTCCCAAATGAGTGGAGGTGCTAATGGAGAGTAAATATACAAAAAGTCAAGACCAGAAAGAAGAGGAACAGCAGGAGGCCTGGGTCAATGGCCCTAGGAAATTAAGAATTGACTGTAATTACCATCCATCAGAAAGTCTCTCCCATTCCCAGCTAGTTTTCTGCCTAATTTCAGCCCAGTTATTTAGGAAAGTATTTTAGTCCTTAAAGTTAAGTGGAAAACTCTCCTTATCCTCTGATGACTCCTAACATCTCTGTAGATGCTATTGTTACTCTTCCTAAAGTCTAAGCCATTTTACTTCTATCCCTTTGGAGTTCTGTAAAAGAAAAGATCCTTTCCAACTAAAAGACATAATGACTTAAGAGAATGCAATACTTATAGGAAACAATAACAGTATTTTTGTTTGTTTTATAATTCTGTCCAAAGCCATCGGTATTATGTAGGGTAGGGTAAAAAAAAAACCCAACCAAAGCAAGATAGTCTATTTCCATTAATCTTAGTCCTGTTTCCACCTTTGTCCTCTTCCTGTATCCCCTCACACTGGGTCCAACAGAGAATTCAGGTGGTTTACCCATCTGCACAGTGATTTTCATTGGGGCATATTTCTTCGAGAAGCTTCTGAGGGTAGGGAAAAAGGTATGAACAAGGAATGCTTTTGGTATAGAAACTGCTGGGGTTGAGTGACTGTTTTCTTACAGTCCCATAGACCCCTGAGGGAAATTGACCAGATCTGGCAGCCAGGGTCATTCCAAGCTACAGAATAAGATGTCTTAATGTCCACATAGGAGCTCTGGTGGCATAGTGCCTAAGGCATTTGACTGCTAAGCAAAAGGCTGGCAGTTCAAACCCACTAGCCACTCCTTGGAAGGAAGGTTGGGCAATCTACTTCCATAGTGATAACTGCCTCAGAAACTTAAGGAGAGGTCACTATGAATTAGCGCCTACTTGACAGCAGTGAGTTTGTTTTGGTTTTTAATGTCCATATAAGGAGCCTGTGGTGGTGTAGTTGATAAGGCATTTGGCTGCTAGCCAGAAGGCCAGAGGTTCAAACCCACCAGCTGCTCCACATAAGGAAGATGGGGTGATCTACTTCTGTAAAGATGTACAGTCTCGGAAACCCAATGGCGACCGCGATGAGTCAGATTCGACTCTATGTCAGTGACTTTCTATTTTTGTTTTCAAGGAGCCCTAGTGGTACAACAGTTATGAGCTCAGCTACTAGCCAAAAGATTGGCAGTTCCAACCCACCCAGCAGCTCCCTGGAAGAAAGACCTGGTGATCTGATCCTCTAAAGAGTACAGCCTAGAAAACCCTATGGGACAGTGTTACTCTGTCACATGGCATCACCATGTGGCAAAATCAGCTTGTCAGCACTTAACAACCATAATGTCCCTATGGAAGTCCCTGGGTGGCACAAATAGTTAAGTGCTTGACTACTTACCCAAAGGTTGGTGATTGGAACCCACCCAGAGATACCTTAGAAGAGAGGCCTGGTGATCTACTTTCAAGGCTGGTCACAGCCTTGAAAACCCTATGGAGCAGTTCTGCTCTGCACACATGGGGTGGAAACAACTCAGTGGCAACTAACAACAACAACAATGTCCACAGTACATGAGCCACATGTTTGAAAATCTAGTTTAAAGCAGCTATTAAGATGTTAAATGTAACCAATGTTTAAAGTTCTCTACTGAGATATTCCCATCATGAGTAGAATGAATTGTGTTACAAAGGAGACAACAATGACCAGTATTGGTGCTTAATTGATCTCCTCCCATTCCCCCCCGCCCATTTTCTTCTCCTCAGACCTGGAGGGTGGAGAGGGGGGAAAGGCAGCATTGACACTCTTCTTTTTCTTTTTCTTTTTTTCAGATTCAGAAGAGTAAAAAACACCTCATATACTATAAAAGAGGCTGCCAATGTCTTGCATCATTTTAGCTGAGCTTCTTCATTCTCCTTCTTCTCCTCCTTCCACAAAGACCCATGTCTGGGGAAGGTGTACAACTTTCAAAACCAAACCCCCTCACACTTGGCCTTCTCACACCATCTCCTCCCAGGGAGGACTCTTTGGGAGTTGGTTTGAGGTCTTAGAACTCTAGGGGGTTTCCCCCTAAGCAAACAAAACAACTTGAGATTTTTGCACAAACAGAAACAAAACATGAAGGGACTTCCTCAGAATCCTTTGCTAATGTCCTGGCTTTCAAGGCACCTCTCTGGCTGATAAGAATGGACATCCTCGATATGCTGAGAAAGGCCTGAAAAAGCCACTGCACACAGTAATTGCCATTTTATTACCGTCAATGTCATTACTTTAACTGTTGTTATTTTCGCACTGGTGACTGATGGTGGATACGTCTATGCTGGCCTTCACCGCAGCCAAGATGACGATTCTAACCTGGTTGTTTCTTTCCTGAGTCAGGAACATTCTTTTTCTCTAACATTCTTTCAGACTTAAAAATTCTTATTATGCTTTTCTTTCCATTTATATGTTATGAAACTCACCTTGTTTTATAAAAGGGGATTATCTAATAGAACTTTTATTTGATGATGCTTAATGTTTTTTTATCTGTGCATTAATTAATATAAAATTGAAAGTTTCAGCGATAGCCATGCTATTCAGTTGGGAAACCTATTGTTTTCTTTGGGTAGCATCTATTACCTAAGGGGTTACTGAGATTTTTACTACTGGCTAGTCCTCTTCGTTGGAATAGCTATAGTTTGACATCATTCCTCTTCTTTTAATTCAAGGAAGTACTTAAGGGAATTGGAATCAGGGAGATACAGTAGATAATTATTTTCATTTTAGAAGGTCTGAAAACACACCAGATAGGAGTTAATTAATACCATGAGTCAAAAATAAGAATAGTAGTTGTGGCATGAAAAGAGAATAGAGACACTTAACTCCCTTGGAACCAAATCAAAAGTAGGATTAAATGGGGCATCATTAAAGTGTGATGTTATGGCTCTGAATGGTGTGATTTTAATAAAAGTGATTGTTTGAGTCCTTCCTAAAATCAAATCACCTGAAGATTCTGGTAATGGAATGGGATTAATGGTAGGAAGAAGGTAGGTGAGCTAGGTGATAGGTTTACCTGTATTCCCAATTGCAAATGTAATTTTTACTCATTGCAAAGAACAAAAATGAACATTTAAAAATATTCTCATTACTAAGGCAAAACATCGGTATTTCTTTAGACAAAAGAAGGAGATTATGTATGTGGTCTACAAGGCTACCTCACTGAAATATTCCCCAACAGAAAGGTTTGAAGAACTATGTTGCAGAGAATGTACAGTAGCAAGCTATTATTTGAGCTGGTTTCTTTTGTCAGCACTTCATTTTGTCTTGTTAATAATACTTATATTTTTTCTATTACTCCTCCTGCTTCCCTAACAGAAACCACAGTAAATAATGTGGTCACAAACTCAAATTAGTTCAGAAGCCTAGTGGGTAAAGTAAATTAAAGCAAGCCATATAATATCAGAATTATTGTGATAAATGCAGTTCATTGTGCAGGACCTTGGTATTAGTGAGACAACAGGGAACAGTAAGGATTATGACAAGTTGGAGAGGATGTGTGCTGTCAAAAGGGGGCAGTCATTAGCTACTGGATTAATGCCCTATAGTAATGGAGATGGGGCATAGGGAGGGTAAGGAGCACTAGGGACAGGTGCAATCTCAAAGTTCTGCCCCCTACAATTTGAGTGCCCAGGGCAATCTCTAAAATTACACCCCACCCCCCACTTTTAAAATGAATAAATGTTGATAGTGATGCATCAGCAGAAATGCCTTTCCCCGTCTTGTCTGGCTGCCTCAGTCAGGTACCACTCATATTTGTGGCACCTTGGAATGTCATTCCACCCTCATCTGGTGCTGCCTTGGACTTATGCCCTGAGGCAAGTTCCTCCTTTCACCCTTTCCTTGCCATCCTCTGGATGTTCTACGATGCTTGAGGAAGCACGTTGGGCCACACCAGGTTAATGGAAACTGTTCGGTGTCACCCCCCCTTCAAGTGGTGCCCAAGACATATGCCATACCTGCCATACCTTAGCTATACCTCTGATAGGGGTCCAGTGTCATTGCCAGATCCTCTGATTTTTCAGACTGGATATCTGGATTTTTATAAACTTTAACCAGTTTTTTAATATCAGCAACTAATTCAAAAAGTTACAAACAGAATATGGCTATTAGCTGCATTCAACACATGGACATCAGTTTGCAAACCATGTTCTTTGAGCCAGTATGATTTTGTAAAGGAATTAGGTACAACCAAGTGGATGTAAAATATTGACCTTGGAACCTTGATCTTTTACCTCATTTTTAGTCTGTATTTTTGTACATGAGTTTTTGAAGCCAGTCAAACTAGAACATCTACATCTTCCCTTTTATAATTTAAGAAGCAAGACTAAATAATATTTGAAAAAGAAACAGGAATATAGCCATTGTTTCCCTAGCACAATAAAGATGGAACTGTTTTCATTAAGTCATTAATTAGCTGAACAAGAATGGCAAGAGAATTTCATCCAGTAAACAACTCTGTTTAGAACTCTCAGTAGAGGGAAACAAAAACATTAAATAACTCTTATTTTTAAATCCATAAAAAATGCTTTGAAAAGACATTGAGTAAAAATACAAAATTATCTATTTAAAAAATATAAAGCAGTGTGTTATTATGCTATGGATTGATCCTGGAGCTGCTAAAATATTAAAACAATTATTCCAAGTCAGTATGAACTGGAAACAACAATATTTCCAAAGCTCCAGCTTATTTCCTATGGCCTTTTAATTCTCCAAGTTGAGCAGCAATATGGTACAGACATTCTTGCACAGATGATGGAATCTTATTCTACTTTATGTATTCACACAGAAAGTAAAGCTTTACCCATCTCAACTAAGAGTTGACAGGTGTGTGGGAAAAGCAATAGGAACATTCCCACCCTGACAAACCCCAAGTTCTACATTTACCAGGTTACTGTTGTTGTTACGTTCCGTCGAGTCGCAGGTAGAGAGTGACAAATGGAGTCAGCCAGTGAGTTTGGATGCCCATGTTGCCAGATAGTTCCACTTTATATTGTGTTCAAGTGATGTGTTTCAGTGGCATAATGACCCATCCTTGGGGAGTTCTGTTTCATCTTTTATTCATGCCAACTATCTTAGGTTATGAGGCCTAATAGCTTATGGCAGCAAGCAGGACACTCATTTCTAACTCATTAAATTGAAATGGATTTTCTTCTACTGTCCATTTCATTCTTTCTTGGAGGTTTTAGAAACTATTGAAAATATCTGACAGGATCCCATTAAGGACTTGATATCCTTAAACAATAAAATGATATCTAAACATCTGCGAACCAAAGGATATTCTTGTTCATTTCATTTGCAGGATGGAAACTGTTATGTTATATTTTCCACATGGAACCTTTAATAAATACAAAAAGTTAAAAGTAAAGAACAACATTATCTTATGATGTGAGCCAGAGAGCAAACAGAAAGATGGAGACCAATCTTGTCATTTATATTTTGGAGGGCCTTTTACTATCACTTCTCTCATGGATCATTTATCTTTAGATAGATAATTTATTTCCTTCTATTCTTTCTTAACCTCTGAGCAGAGACATAGATGATAGAAATTATTTTGTTAGCATCCCCCTGTGGAATGTGGAGGGGAGAAACAAAAGCAAAAACAAAGCACAAAATTCTTCCTCATAATGAGAGATAATTCTGAGATTGAAGCCTATACATATAACATTATATCCCAAATAAAAGGGAGCTAGACAATTCACACACACATGTACACATGCACAGACACCATGGAAACATTCTTCTGAATGTAAAATCACTCCTACAGGAGTTGCAGAACTGATCCACTATGGCACTTGTCACAATCAGGGAACAAATGCACAACTGTCAACCTGAACTCCACTATCCACTTGGGAATGACAACAAAATCCAAATTGATGTGAAAATCTACCCCACACTTTCTATATGCTAAGTACATTGTTAAAGGCTTACTTTTTTTTTTTTTTTTTTTTGAGAGGAGAGAAAATTATTTATTGCAAAGCAGCAGTGCAAGGAGTTAGGGGTGGTTTAGTACTTGGATCTTAACTCCTAAAGGCTTACATTCTAAGTGTATGCAAACATACTCCAGTCACACAAATAGCTTATCATACAAGATGGGAAAATTGCAGGTAATTTGAAGAAAATTGTCAGAGCCAAGTTTATAAAACACACACACACAAAATAAAACTCTATGATCTTTTGAAGAAAACACAAGGAATAGTGACCCCAATTTATTCAAAAAACCAGTGAATTTATTTAGAATCCAAGTTGAAACTTTTTAATTTGAAAATGGAGCCTCTTGGAGCAAATATAAGATTATATATGTGGGAAATCATTGCATTATTTTGCTACGCCAGTATTATCAATTGGTACAGCACTGAACCTGTCAAAATGGGATGTTAAAGAACATAATGTTGTACTAATAATGTTATATTAGATCTTATTCTCGAATAAATTGAAAGTAATTCTTGTAATTTATTGTGATCTGTGATTAAAGACCTCATTATCACTTAGAAAGTGAACTTAATGAACAAAATTGTAATGAACAATGGCAATATTCCTGTGAATATCCAAGAAACACATTAGCTGCCAAGACCAGATACCAGTTTTACCTTATACCTTATACCAGATAAGGTTTCCTCTGATCACAGGCACTGATAGGAAAAGAGGTGACACTAGAATTAGAATGGTACCAGAGCCTTCAATGACATTAGACTATTGATCTGATAAGGGAACTTGGGTCCAGGGAGTGTGTATATATATATATATATATATAT
>NW_006921595.1:1132052-1139601 GCF_000298275.1 Orycteropus afer afer
AGAGAGAGAGAAAAAGAGAGAGAGAGAGAGATTTACTTCAAGGGATTGACTCACACTATTGTGGGGGCTAGTAAGTTCAAAATCCATAGGTCAGGTCACAGGTTGGAGACTTCTGCAGGTTTGTGACCCAAAATCTGTAGGTCAGATGACAGGAATAGTGGAGAGTAGAGAGAGCAAGTTCTGCCCAAATGTCTAGCTTGGGGCCAGATCATACTCTAAGGAAACTCCCTTTTCAACTGACTGATTGATTATATTAGATTACATTATGGAAGATAATTACATTATGCTGCATTAGAGTACATTATGGAACAACAGCTAGTCTAGTGTTTGGCCAGACTACTGGGAACCATAGCCCAGCCAAGTTGACACATAACCTTCATAGTATGCAATAAGCAAGAATTGTTTCATTGAGAGAACTTTTTGTTTTTACCTTAAACAAGGGTGGGATACAGTGGGAGACCTGGCCTGGAAGATACATGAAAGTCAAATTTAAACAATATTAATGTCTGATTATTTTCTTAAATAATGCTCCACCCACCCCCATTTATTTTTCTTCAAAATATTGTCAGGCATAATTTGAGATGAATCCACATTTATTCTGGCTCCGTTCTGAAGTGGAAGTGGATCAACAATGGCAGTGAAATTGGACTCAGCCTTGGTTGCCATCTGCTGAGCCAGGAGATGGTGTGGTGTGTGGACCCTTTCAGCGCACACAGGGCACACTTAATGTTTGTCTCATGGAGCAATCTCTCCATCTCCATGGGTAAATACTGGCTGGAGTGGGCCAGAATCAATGCCATCATTGAGGTCCTTCCCCCTTAGCCATAATTCCTGAACTTCGCCCATGTATCTTCATGAAATCCATCTTCTGATCCCTCAGAAGCCTTTCTTGGTCAGGTTATGGTGCAAGATAACTCATTTAAAATAAAGCTCTTTAAAACCTAATGGCTATGGAATGGCTTTTAGATACATTGCCCTGACAGCACATTGTTGTATATATAGTCTTTGCTTCTCTATCATGATCTGCCTTGTGTAGTACTACTGTCCTTGTCCTTGAGTGGGTAGGTATGTGTGATGGCATGGAAATACAGCCACACACCACTTTACATAGCTTTATAGTAAAAACCCACAGCCATAGGTATTGTCCAGTAAGTGATTCTAGAGATAGAAGTGTAGAGTATGCATTTTCCTTTTTTCTTGCTTTGATGATATTTTTATACAATTTTATATGCTGTAAAATCTTTTTAAAAATATTTGCTATTTTCATTTGTAGGGCTCAGTTAGGTTTTTATCAGCTCTTATGCCCATTTTACAGCCAAATTCTCCCATCGAATTTAAATGTCCTCTCTCTTAATCACCCCCATTTCTTTCCCTTTCCCTTCTTCTCCCATTTTTCTACCTTTAACCGATTGCTTCTTTTGTTTCTGTTCTGGAAACAGAGATCTGTTCTGCTTGCAGTATCATTGTAGCACACAGAAACACAAAATATCTGAGAAAACAAAAGCACCTTATTCTGATGTAATCCACATGAACAAATATCGGGTGCCAAGCGTAGGGTTGGTGTAGGTGGAGAGGAAGGGATAGATTGAAGAAAGGAAACCTTTATGAGACCTCAATTATCCAAAGCAAGGAGGCTAATATAATGTCATTCTTACCTTCCTTCAAGATAGAGCACAATTTTTGCTGTCACAGAGTTTTTGTCCTTAGGAAGATGCTGTGCCCTTTTTATAGGTCTGTAGACTCTGTCCTAAGACAAGCACTGGTCATATGTGAATGGAAAAATATGACCAGCTCATCTCCTCAGCCTTAGATTTGGCTGCTGTTGAGCTAGATTTGTGAACAATGACTCATATTAGGAATGTTTACCAAGACCCAAAATATGGAAGCAAGCAGAGCCAAAACCCCAGACTGCAAGGCAGATCGTGCTGAATAAATAATTCTCTGGAAGAATAAGGAAAAGATTTCTGGTTGTGTTCTGAGAACACTCTTCCCAAAAGGAGCATGGTAAAATGGACTTGCCTTCATTTTACTGCAGTGATAGCATGTGCTTCCATGATGTGAGATGTGTTTCTGGGAGATGAAATGCAGGTTGCATTTAGACATGATAGGATAAGAGAATGACCATCTAAGGAAGGGTGCTTTGTTCCCTGTGTGACTGGTTTGTGCTAAAACAACCTATTAAATAATGGCATACCATCATATCTCCAAATGCAAAAGTAAATCATGGGGATTCATGTGAAAAACAGAATATAGAAACTGTTGTCAAAAATCAAAGATGTGTTTATTGTAAATCTCTCTCGCACAGGTGAGGCTGCAGTCTCTCAATGTATAATTTTCCCCAGCATCTAGTAATGAATAAGTACTTGTATGTTCTTCTGATTACCAAATAAAAACAATGAGTTAACCTCTCAATTGGAATTTGAATAATGAAAAGGCTGTTTTTTTTCTTTTAATGTTTTTCATTGTTGTCCACACTTTGTTCCAGATACAGGAAAAGCTCAGTCAACCATCTGTCCCTTTTGTATTCCTCAAACTGTCACACAATACCCAGGTGGGCAAAGTGCCTTTGACTGCACATTGGAAAATATACATGGTGTATGACTACTGTATCACGTTTCATACCAACGTTTTTGATAATGATAGTGGGGTGATGTTGAGGGATGATAACAATTATTGATGATGAGAGAGGGGGTTTATCAGAAGCCCCTTGGAAGCTAAAAACTCTCAGCATTCATGGAAGCAGGCTAGCTTCCATATTGTTCATCTGTCTCCAGCTATAATGATATGAAGAATTTGCAGATTTGCAATGCTAGAATTTGAATGTTGTTGTTGTTAGGTGCTGTCAACTTGGCTCCAGTTCATAGTAACCCTATGTCCAATAGAACGAAACACTGTCCAGTCTTCTGCCATCCACACAATCCTTGCTGTGCGTGAGCCCATCATTGCAGCCACTGTGTTGGTCCCTCTCATTGAGGGTCTTCCCCGTTTTTGCTGACCCTCTCTACTTTACCAAGCATGATGTCCTTCTCCAGGGACTAATCCCTCTGACCATATGACAAAACGTGCTGGCCATTCTTACTTCTGAGGAGCATTCCAGCTGCACTTCTTCCAAGACAGATTTGTTCATTCTTCTGGCAGTCCATATATATGTTTGTTTTCAGCCACCAACATAAGAAATCTGACCTGACCAGGTATATTATTTTCCTAGGCCTGCCATAGCAAATTATCAAAAAGTAGATGGTTTAAAATAACAAATTTATTCTCTCATATTTTGTGGGGCTTGTTGTTGTTGTTGTTATGTGCCGTCGAGTCGGCCCCGACTCATAGCGACCCCTCCTTGGGTTTCCGAGGCAGTATCACTACAGAAGTAGGATTGCCCAACCTTCCTTCCAAGGAGTGGCTGGTGGGTTTGAACCGCCAGCCATCTGGTTAGCAGGCAAGTGTCTTAGCCACTATGCTACCAGAGCTCCCTTTGTGGGGCTAGAAGTATGAAATCAAAATGTAGGCAAGGTTAGTTCCTTCTGGTGGGCTTTTAGGGAGAGTCTGTCCCATGCCTTCTGGTTTCTAGCTTTTGTCCACAATTCTTGGTGTTCCTTGATTTGCAAATATATCACACCTCTGTCGTCACATGGTTGTCTTCTTGTGCATCTCTTGTCTCTGTGTCTCCTCTCCTCTTCTAAGGACATCAGTTTACAAGGTCACCAATCAGATTGGAGTAGGGCCCACTCAACCTAACTAATTACAAATCTGTGAAGATGCTTTTTCCAAATAAGGTCACATTCACAGGTGGGAGGATAGAACTTGAACCCATAACACCAGAGAGTAGTCACTACCCTTGTTTGTGGGAATCCAAGTGTTACACACTGTGTGACACCTAGGCTGTCTCCTGCAAACCATCCTTTAAGGGGGCGCCTCCTAGTGGTGGTGATGATACCACATCCTCATCCAGGCTGCCTGGGTGCATTATTCCCAAACAGTAACTCCATTGGATAATTACTCTGAGAAATGAGATTGTGATGTTCCCCCAAAGCAGGCATGTTTTCCATCCATTGAAACATGTTTCAATAGATTTTTAATCCCCCCCTTTTTTTTTTCTGAGACAAAACTATAATTTACTCATTTTGGAAAATGTAGAGTAGTATAATGAAGAAAAGGGGCTCTGGTGGCATAGTGGGTAAGGCACTTTACTGCTAACCGGAACGTCAGCAGTTTAAACCCACCAGCTGCTCCGCAGAGGGAAGACTGGGCCAACTACTTCCGTAAAGATTTACAGCCCCAGAAACCCATTGGGGATCGTAATGAGTGTGAAGTGACTGGATGGCAGTCAGGTGGTTTTTTTTTTTTTTTTTTTTAATATGATGAAGAAAATTAAAATCACTTGTAATATCCCTTCTGGAGATTAATCACTGTTAAAACTTTACAGGCTGTTCCTAAATTACAAATGAGCTCAGTTTCTGTTTTTAAGTCGAATTTGTAGTAAGTAGGAACAGTTAGGTACAGCTCGAATAAATGTTAGTCAAAGGTTTGTGTGCCTTTCGGTGCATAAAAAAAAAAAAAAATTAGACAATTCCAGGTACACTAAAAATATCTTTAACATAATAATACAGTAGTAATAATGTTTTGCTGTGCATCGCAAAGTAGTGCGTATTTGTTATTACCAACCATCGTATGATGCCAGTGACGTAGGCAACGAGGACTCACAGGGAGCGGGTTGCAGGCCCGCGCTTAGCCTCACATCCTTCTCTGGCGGCAGCGGCTCTGGATCTAGTCCCTCTCCCGCTCGGACTCTCCCTACCTGCGGTCCCGGGATCCTGGCCCCCAGTTTGGGCTGCCCAGCTGCCTCAGAGTCCGAGACGCAGCCAAGATCAGGCTGGGCTCGACCCGGCATCACCGAGCGGCGCCCGACTGCAGACAAAACCGAAGCAGCGCCTGGCCTGGCGGTGCAGGGCGAAGTCCAGTTCGTGCCTGCAGCCTGCAGATCAGCCCGGGCCCCACCAACCACAGACAGCCCGCGCTGGCTGCTGGGCAGCGGTCGAAGCGCCGTCGCTGCTCGCCCAGTGCGCTCGGCGTGCCGTCATTGCTTTCCAGGCTCCGTTCCAGGCGAACGCCGCGGGGTCCGGAGCGGCTGGGTGCGGAGAGCGTTTGCCAGATGCTGGGGGATAATTTAGGGGCGAGGCGGGAAGCCACTTGGCCCCTACCTATGCATGTTCCTCTGGGTTTGAGCTCAATGAAAGATAGATGGGTCTCTTGGTAACTTAGGTTTATACGTAAATCGGACGTTAGTAACCCAAGACCTGCCTGTACTGTACTTCCTTATGGTCTTTTGCTGTACTTTTTAATATATAGCTGAGTCCATACAGTGCATTTAATTTTGTGTTATGTTTTGTTTACCTAGCTTTGGATGGTAAACACTTTCCCATTTAAAGAAAAAAAAAAAAACATTAATTTCAATGGCAACGCACTATTTTATGGCTTTCTCACAGCTTAATGACGCTCTGCTGTTGAAAGATGAAGTTATGTATTTGCTTTTATATTTTGCCATTCCAAATAGCTTAGCAATGGAGCTCTTTGTACATAGGCTTTATCACCTTTCCGAATATCTCCTTTGGACAAAATTTTATACGTACAATTACTGGTCAAAGTTGTGAACATGTTTCAGACTTCTCATTTGTATGTCCAATTCCAAAGCATATTCAAGTATTGAAACCACCATAACTAAATAGCATATAGTGCTGCGTATCTAAATAACTCTTGTGTTTTTGACCATTGTTCTTTGAAATGCATAACCAATTCACACAAAAGCAAGCATAGTTACTGATGGCACTTGTATTATAGAGGGAAAAATAATGACCATTAAAATGTTATTAAATTCTCTGAATGTGTAGCCCTAGTTTATATATTATTGGAACAGGTTTGAAGACCTAAACTCCTTCAGTAAGTCCAAGAAAAACTTGGACTTCTCTTGATGTTTTTTCAAGATGTAAAGGGACAAAGATAAAGATTTGTTCTGGGCACCAGGCAATAATGGCTTATTGCCCTTGGCCACCATTCAAATGGAGCCAATGGAAGATTTTGACAGATATGCCTATCAATCATGATCAGACGGGTTGTGGTTATCAAAAAGACAGGCATTTGCACTACACTTCCGAGGGGATATCTCTATGGAAGTAGATTGCCCAGTCTTCCTTCTGTGGAAGGCTGGTGGGTTTGAACCGCCAGGCTTCTGATTAGCAGTAAAATGCTTTAGGCACTATGCCACCAGTGATCCCCTTAAAAGAAGGAAGTTGAAAATGGCCAATAGGTTGACGGAAACTTTTCCTACCTCAATCTTTCAACATTCATCTCTGCCTTGTGGGATGTGATTGTATTATAAATAACGTTGGTATTGTTGGGCCATTACTAATGATGACATGTGGTCATAAGGGTTCTCTAAATCACCCTTGCCTCCACAGACTATGGGCTTGACCATGCTAACCTCATTTTGCAGAAGGGAAATTATTTGCTTGAGTGCAAACTGCAAATCATAGGAATTTAGTGCTCACCTCATATGTCCTGAGACTTAGGTATGTGTACTTACCCACAGGCTGGCAGCCTGAGTTCTCACTTCTATCCTCATCTCCAGACTCCTGATGAATTGGATTCATTGCCCTTTAGCTGAACCAACCAACGACATTCATTTGAAATATCTGAAGCTATTCGTTTATCAAAAGATACCTCAAGTCATACCAGCTGCGATGATGACATTTCTGCCCTGAGCTGACAGATTGGGTTGTTTACTCTTTAAACATTCACACGCCCTAGGTCAAGGATGATGTAATTTTTGCCCTTATCTCCCAAAGATAACACTTTAGCTACTTAGCACACATCCATATACAAATATATAACTTTTGAATATCAGCTGATTAATAATACTGTATTGTACTTCATTGTTTGCTAGGCCCTGTCATATGTGTATTTGTATTTGATCATCACAATAATGTCCTGAAATTATGGGAATATTTAATTTTTTTGATGAAGAAAATGAAGCTTAGCAATTCCAGCACTGATGTAGTTTATTCACTTGTTTTTACTTTACCACCTCATTTATTAAATATTTGAAAATTAAAAAATTACATATATTTAATAACTTTAATTAAGAAAAAGAATAAAATCAGATGCAGGAAGTAGAGTTAGTGTAAATAGAGCAAAATGGAGGAAATACTAGTATGCAGATTTGGCTAAATACGCCTGTCTAGCACAGTGGTTAAGCACTCAGCTACTAACTAAAATGTCAGTGGTGTGAACCCACCGGCTGCTCCCTGGGAGAAAGATGTGGCAGTTGACTTCCATAAAGATTAAACCAAACTCACTGCCATCTCATAAGGATCCAACTCATAGGGATCCCTCCTGGGGTTTCTGAGGCAGTATCTCTATGAGCTGGACCTCTGGTAGCATAGTGCCTAAGGCACTTGGTTGCTAACCAGAAGGCTGGTGGTTGGTTCAAACCCACCAGCCACTCCTCAGAAGGAAGATGGGGAAATCTACTTCTGTAGTGATACTGCCTCGGAAA
>NW_006921595.1:1140276-1143784 GCF_000298275.1 Orycteropus afer afer
CCCTCCTTGGGTTTCCTACGTGGTATCTCTATTTCCCAACCTGAAGTCACAAATTGGATTTCAGCTTCCTGGACACCTAACTGAAAATGGAAAGAAATAATTTACAAGGTTCACATTGTCCATGAGGAGAAAGCACACCACTTGTGCACAAGAAAGAATGATGTGATAGATAGAAGAAATGTCTTTTATGAGGAATCCATTAATGTGGTTTCTTACTCATGGCTTCAGTTCAGAATCCTCTAGGAATTTTAAAAAGTATCCATTCCTGGCTCCACCCTATACACCTAAATCAACACTTCTAAGAAATGGCCAGGTGTCAGCATATTTTTTTTTAAGTATATAGATGATTCCATCTATAGCAAAGATTGAAGATCACTGACAATGAACATCAAGTCACATTTGGGAAAGTATCCACGAGTAGTTGTCAGGTGCTGTCAAGTCAGTTTTCAATTCATAGCAAGTCCATGTGACAGAGTAGAACTTCTAGGCTATAATCTTTATGGAAGCAGATCACCAGGTCTTTCTCCTACTAAGCTGCTGGGTGGGTTTGAACCACCAACCTTTCAGTTTGCAGCCAAGCACTTAACCGTAGATTGAAACTTTAGTCCAAGAGCTCTGTGTTGTATGGAACAGCTTGTCCCAATGTTCCCTAGGCCATCTGCGTGTTGGATGTGGTCCAGGTTGTCAAATGTCCAAGATCACAATGCAGATTGGGAGCTTAAGCTAGACCTGAACCTTCCAACTCTGTTTCTCATGTTGTCCCTGCAGTGGGAGTGAGGCAGGATAGAAGGGTTTAGCAAATAAAGCTTAGATAAAGTGGGTATTCTGAATGGAACTTTGAGTAACGTGAGAGGTATTTCTGGAGGCGTAGTGCCTAAGGCACTTGACTGCTAACCAGAAGGCTGGCAGTTGAAACCTACCAGCCACTCCTCAGAAGGAAGGTTGGGCAATCTACTCCTGTAGTGATACCGCCTCAGAAATCCAAAGAGGGGTCGCTATGAGTCAGTCCGACTCAATGGCACATAACACCACCACCACCACCTCAGATAACTGTGAGTCAATGGGAGGTTGCCTCGGAACCGAACCACCCCACTAGTCCCTCAGGGCTGACTGAAGGGCTGGAGAAGTCACCGACATGTTTATTTTATGCCCTGCCTGCAATCCGTTTATGATTCATGAGTAAGAGCGTAGCATGGTGTTCCCCTTTTTCTGATATATTACATCAAACGAACAGGGAAAGAAAAAAAAACAAACAAACTGGCATTTATAGAAGGACCGTTTTTTCACTGACCCAATTAAAAAAACTAAACACTGCCTCCAATCTAAAGCAGTGGTTCTTGACTGGGGATGTCTTTTGTCCCCCAGAGCTCTGGTAGCAGAATCACTGCTCTATCCAGACTAGGGGAGCTCTGGTGGCATAGTGCCTAAGGCATTTGACTGCTAACCAGAAGGCTGGCAGTTCAAACCCACCAGCCACTCCTGGGAAGGAAGGCTGGGCAATCTACTTCTGTAGTGATACTGCCCCGGAAACCCAAAGAGGGGTCGCTATGAGTTAGATCTGACTCCGTGGCAGTGGTTGCGTTGCATAAGGCATGTTTGATTGTATTTTAATGAGCTCTGGTGGTGTTGTGGTTAAAATGCTGGGCTGTCAACCAAAAGGTCAGCAGTTTGAATTCACCTTCTACTCTGCAGGAGAGAAAATGTGGCAGTCTGCTTTCAAACAGATTATAGCCTTGGAAACAAATCCTATGGAGCAGTCCTGCTCTGTCCTATAGGGTTGCTGTGAATCGGAATCTACTAAACCAAATGGGTGAGAAAACTCTATTGATTGTTAGCACTTGAGGGAAGTGGTACTGACATCTAGCGGGGGGAGATGAGGGATGCTGCCAAATGTCCTACAATGCAAAGGACAGCCCCACAACAGAGAATTGTGGACTCAAACGTCAAGAGGGCTGTTCTTGAGGAACCCTGTCCTCCCAGGAAAGTGAGCCATGTGAAAGTCTTGTAAGGGTCAGAATAAATGCATTGAGTAATTGGCAAAACTACAGTGAGGGTGGATCCAGTAGGACACAGGCGGTTCTAGAGGAGCAAGAACGTCTCTGAACTTGAAGGTCAGAGATGTGGTTTTTCATCCTGCAGTGGGTGTCCAGACCAAAGCCACCTTGATGCGTACTCAGGGTCCACCTTTCTTGGTGTAGGAGACAATGGCAGTAGCACCCTCCTGGAGTTGTGAATTAGGCAGCCCTGTACTTGACCTTGACCCATCCTGCACTTTGGATGAATCTTTCCCCTACCTGTTAGACTGAGAGGAAATTAGGTGGCACAGTGTTTAAAGCATTCAGCTGGTAACCAAAAAGTTCAGTGGTTCAAACCCACCAGCCACTCTGCAGAAGAAAGATGAGGCAGTCTGGTTCTGTAAAGATTTACAGCCTTGGACACCCTATGGGGCAGTTCTACTTTGTGTTCTGTAGGATCACTATGAGTCAGAATCAACTCTATGGCAGTGAGTTTAAACCAAAAAAACAAACCCAATGCCATCAAGTCGATTCTGACTCATAGTGCAGTGGGTTTAGTTGTTTTTTATTATTAGACTGAGGATCACTAGACTTATCTGTGGAACTTGTTAAAATGCAGACTTTTGGGCCCATTTTCTGGAGATTCTGCTTCAGTAGATCCAAGAAAAGGTGCTTTGGTGGTATAGTGCCTAAGGCATTCTGACTGCTAACCAGAAGGCTGGCGGTTCAAACCCACCAGTCAATCATCAGAAGGAAGGTTGGGCAATCTACTTTCATAGAGATAGATACTGCCTCAGAAACCCAAGGAGGGGTCACTATGAGTTGGATCCGACTCGATAGCAGTGAGTTTGCTTGTTTTTTTTTTTTGGTTTTTAGATCCAAGAAAGGACTCTGGAATCCATATTTATGAAAATGACTTCAGGGACTCTGAAGCATAGTAAAGCCAAATTTGGATCCTCTGAGTGCCCTGCCAACGCTAACATTCAGAGCATCTTTAAGACCTGGGAAATGAAGGAAAAAAACAAACAAACTCACTGCCCTTGAGTCAGTCCCAACTCATAGTGATCCCTTCTTGGGTTTCTGAGGTGGTATCTCTGCGGAAGTAGATTGCCCAGTCTTCCTTCTGAGGAGTGGCTGGTGGGTTTGAACCGCCAGCCTTCTGGTTAGCAGTCAAATGCCTTAGGCATATGCCAGTCCTGCAAATTCTGTTTGGGGTATAATTTTCTATTTTCTAGTTTTATGCTATTAATGACTACTACTATGACTACTAATAAGGAACTCTGGTAGTGTAGTGCCTAAGGCCTTTGACTGCTAACCACAAGATTGATGGTTCAAACCCACCAGCCCATCCACAGAAGAAAGACTGGGCAATCTACTTCCATAAAGATTTACCACCTCAGAAAGCCAAAGAGGGTCACTATGAGTTGGAACTGACTCTATGACAGTGAGTTTGGAGTGAGTTTTTTTTTTTTTTTTTTATGACTACTGTTGTT
>NW_006921595.1:1143884-1148056 GCF_000298275.1 Orycteropus afer afer
CAACCTTCCTTCCGAGGAGTGGCTGGTGGGTTTGAACCGCCAGCCGTCTGGTTAGCAGGCAAGTGTCTTAGCCACTATGCTACCAGAGCTCCCTTATGACTACTAATACTAGTATTATTGATACTACTATTAATAATAATTTGTGTAACAATAACACAAATTATCCATGGTGATACCCTGCTCTTTAAGACTAAAATGAAGTCATTTCAAACACTACCAAAGGGTATATGTCTACATCTCACTGGGGATTCTGGGGTAAGGAAAGCTTATAGCTTCCGGTTCACCTTCAATCTCAAGATCCTGCCTTCTCTGATGTCCCTCAGTGTACGAGCAGCTTGCTATCTTTATCCATGACTGTGCTGACTAGGACAAGGTTTCCTCAATTAATACAGCTTCCAAGCACACCAGTCCTCTACATGTAAAATAGTCTTAACTAAAAGTTTGGAGAGGTTGAACGGATTTGTAACAGAAATGACTTGACATTGAATCATGTATGTTCTCTGCTTAAGAATCCCCTCTCCATTTCTGCCAGCTCAGGCTTGGGCCATCTGCCCTGTGGCTGCACTCTGGCTTCCAGGCCTCTTTTCCCCACTCTTCCCCTCTGGACAGTTGGGGGGAAAAAAAAACACGGAGTAATATATATATAATAACAGTAATATATATTAATGTGCACACGTGTACACACACACACATACACACATACACACATATGTAAACCCACTGCCATCAAGTCAATTCCTATTCATACCAACCCTATAGGACAGAGTAGAACTGTTCCACAGGGTTTTCAAGACTGTAAATCTTTAGGGAAACAGACTGCCACATCTTTCTCCTGCAGAGTGGTTGGTGGGTTAGAACTGCTGACCTTTCAGTTAGCAGTTGAGCACTTAACCCCTGTGCCACCAGTTTTACATATAAAACTGTTCTACATAAGAAAATTATATCGATATAGATATACACATACATCTATATATTCTATTTTCTTATTTAGAATGATTCAGCCTTCCTTTTACCTAGATTTCTCCTTCCTGATCTCTCCCAGGGGTCTACCTTTTTACTCCTCCATGGCCCATGAAACTATTTATATGAACAAAGATAATCCCCTTTCTAATAGGAACTTTGTTGCCAGGTACTTGGGATGCTCACAAACCCTACTCTCCTCACATTTGTTTAATCTCCTACTGCACACTGAGCATTCTCAGTCAAATTCTTGCTGCATGTACTCAGTTTGCAACTGGATCCAACATGAGCGGTTCTTGAGCACCTTAGTTCCTTTCATCTTCACCAGAACACTTTGATGTAATTGTTATTTTTCTCATTTGCCTTTGGGTTGACTGTGACTCATGGTGACCCCATGTGTGTCAGAGTAGAACTGTGCTCCACAGGGTTTTCAATGGCTCATTTTTTGGAAGTAGATTTCCGGGCTTTCTTCCAGGGCTCCTCTGGGTGGACTCAAACTTCCAACTTTTTGGTTAGCAGCCAAGTGCTTAACCCTTGCACCACTCAGTGACTCCTTTAGGCAGGGGCGGATCACCCAATCAGTAAGGTAAGCATGTGATTAGGGCATCAACCAAACACAGGCACCGGTTATCCAAAACAGAGACCCATAGATGTCTAGCTGACAGGACACAATGAAATGTGAGCACCACAGTGGAATGGAACTGGTGGGACACTAAATGAAATTGATTCCAGCTTTGGTATATGAGAATGTGCTAGTGGAAATGAAGTTCAAAAAGGGTAATGAGGTCACCCACCTGCAAGGTTGTTCAAGCTATGAGGCCCCTACCTTCAACAACTTCCTTGATATCTGTCTCTTAAAGTCCCCGTTTGTGTAAATGAAACTCCTTACTTATCTCAGCAGGTCTCTTGGGAGGATACTATTTCTTTCTAATAAATAAGAGGTGGGGATGGGTTGTTATGGGTTATTGAGTCAAATCCTTGCTACATTTACTCAGTATGCAGCTGGATCTCACATGAACAGTTACTGGATAAATATGGATCACATTAATAGATAACAAGTCTCTGATCCATTTTGAGAGAACCATCTTGTATACCCACATCTGCTGCTCCAGCAACTCTAGCCAGGAGAGCCAGCAAGGCTTTTTGCCATGATCCAAACACTCAGGAATGCTATTTTGTACATCCTGGTAAACAAACAATGGGCACTCCAGTCCCAGATGACTCACAAAAGCAAAGGAATTCAAATAAGCTGAACATTTCAATAAATTCAATCAAGATACTTTTTAACTGTATAGCATTTACATACAGAGTTATATTATAGGTTTTGTAAACAATAATATTCATAACTTTAAAATATGCTTGGCATACACATGGATGCAATAGAGTATACATTTAATGTAATACTAACATGGGTAATAATTTAATATAATATTAACATAGCAAATGTCCAAAAAACTAGAAATATTTGTCTAACATGAAATGTTTTAATTTATGTGTCAAGTAACTTTCATTTTTTATCTCTGTTGTGCAGGACACAGTGGTTGATATTACTCTACACATGCTAATAAACAAAGAATCAAGAGAACACAAAATTCAATAGTTATTTATCCTGCAAAATATGTTTTCTGTTTTGCAATGATGAGTGTTTCTAAATTCATCTTCCAAAAAAGCAAAGGAGGACATTATCAGAATATTACATTCATATTCTCTCAGAATATTTATGCATCTCTGTGTAATAAAATTGAACAATTCCTTAAGGAAGTAAATTAAATAAATGTTTAGATAATAAAAATTATATAAATGTATTTTATTTTCCATTTCCCTTCTGACTTTCTTTTAAGAAATTGGTATTATGACTTGCAAAACAAACTTGCTCATCAGGAAGTGATAATATTATTACATCAATTATTGTAGAAAATGTGGTATATAATAAAAATCTTAGTACCCCACATTCATTACAAATTTTATAATCCAGTTTATCTCATTCTGCTAAAATGGTTTATGCCGCTTTTGTGTTTGATTGCTAATATTACCATCACATTTAAAAATAAGTTACATTATGGATTGCTAAAACACCAATACAGGCACACACACACACAATTACCATTACACGTATATACAGATAATTCACATATACTCTCCGAATGCATGAAGAAGCAGAGGAGGGACCATAGGTTATTAGTGTTTAAGGCCCTCACACACCTTAATCCCGCCCTACCAACAGGGACAAAGCAGGGAGAGACCCTGATTCCTCGGTTCTAAATCTGGAACTTTTCCTTCCATCACAGTAGTTCTCCACCCTGGATGCATATTTGAATCACCTGGGGAGCTTTAAAAATGCTGATGCCAGGGCTCTACCCTAGTACAAAGAAATCAGAACTTTTTGGACAGGACACTTAGGCAACTGTATATTTAAAAGCTTCCCTGATGACTTGAAGGTGCAGCCCTGCTCAGGGATGTGTTGGTTCCAACCTGGAGAATTGAGAACATCACTTGTGTATCATTAAAGGCTGCGTGTGCCACTGGCTTCTCTGAACCACAGGAATATGCTTGTTTCGGCAGTCTCACCCAGCCTTCTTCTAAACATTGTTTTCAGATCCAAACTATTTGGGTCATCTGATAAAGTTTTAGGTGAGCACCCACCTGTCTGGCAAACCTGTTCTCAACTTTCCCTTCCCTAATCCTCTTCTTTCCTTTTTGCAGGCACAAAGCGGCGTTCTCATGGCTCTCCAGCTCCAAGCACCAACTCTGCAAGTCGACTTACCTTGCCAGGTGGGTAAACAGCACCATAACCTTAGTGACTGTAGATAACAAAAAGGTTATCAGGAGTTTCTCAGGAGTTGAGATTATGGGCTGATAAACTGAAAGCCTGGTTCCTTATTTATCCAGTCTATGCTTGTTAGCTAAAGCTCTGTCATCCCAATTTGTGAGATTTTTCAGAGAATGGGCATTATAGATCCATAGTCAGTTCATAATCTCTCAGGCTCACCTCCAGTCTCTCACAATGGAAATAATGGAATCTTACTCTTCCCAGATCAGTCACTTTGATGTTCATTTGGACATGCTGTGGAGGTATTTCTTTGATAGACACATGGTGCAGGGAAGGGAGCATGAACCTTTGGTGAGAAAAAGACCTGGTTCAAATCCCAGCTTTACCCTGTTCAAACTGTGTATGTTCAACTTCTTGGAACTTCCATTTTCTCCTGTCTGAA
>NW_006921595.1:1148513-1234116 GCF_000298275.1 Orycteropus afer afer
CTGTGCATGGGGTCGCTATGAGTCAGAAACGACTCGACGGCACTTAACAACAACAACAACATAAGAGACCCCATGTGTCATTCTGTCTCCAAGCATAGTCTATGACAGTTTAATTTTTGCAGGTAGAACTTGGAATAACCACATTTGTTTTTGGGGAATAAGAAATTATAAAAAGTAAACATGACCATTTATAGGCTGACAACTCCCTATTGATACTAGTGAGTTGTAGTTCCAGGCAACGTGTCTACAGTAGTTTTTGGCCACCAGACCCTGTAACCCTAAGAAGTAACCCTAGTGCTGGTACCAGTGTACTATGGAGGACTTTTAGTTCCTTTTGCTTTGCAGAAGTCAAGCTGTTGCTGACATTCCCTCCTCCTGCCACAGAGCTCACCTGTCCCATCGCTACCACAGCAATCTTCACACTGCCTAGAAGTTCCCTTTTGTTACTGGTCCATTCAGTGACTGTTAATAAAAGGGTTGTTGTTGTTTGTTAGTTTGTTATTTTAAAAAAGCTCCTATTGATTGGTGGTGGAGTCCTTGAGTGGTGCTAACAGTAAAGTGCTCAACTATTTGCAGAAAAGTTGGTGGTTTGAGTCCAACCACAGCAACAAAGAAAGGATAGATAAGCAAAAGGAGCAATCCAAATTGCACATTTTAAACAAACATATCTTCAGTGAGAATTTAAGAAAGAAAGAAAAACTTGATGGATATAGCAAAGGCATGGTGGAACATAGGTAAAAAGAGACTAAATGTTGGAAGATAGTCATGGGCTCTTTACTCCAAGAATAGCACAGAAATGGAACTAAATAAAAAATGAAAGAGCATGAAACATAAAACTCTTAGAAGAAAACATAGGTGTAAATCTTCATGACCTTGAATTGGGCAATGGTTTCTTAGATGTGACCAGCAACACCAACAATAACAATAAAAAAGTTAAATTGGTGTACATCAACATTTAAACATTTTTGTGTATCAACGGAGATTATCAAGAAAAGGAAAAGGCAGCCTACAGAATGAGAGAAAATAATTGCAAATCATATGTGTGATAAGAGTCTAGTATCCAGAATACATAAAGAACTCTTACAACTCAACAATAAAAAGCCATATAACCCAAAGAAGACATAGGCAAAGGAATTGAATAAACATTTTTCCAAAGAATAGATGCAAGTGGCCCATAAGCATGTGAAAAGATACTCAACATCATTAGTCATTATGGAAATGCTAAACAAAATCACAATGATACAACTTCATACCCACTAGGATGACTGTAATAAAAAAGAAGGGCAATAACAAGTGTTGGCAAGATTGTAGAAAAATTGGAACCCTCATATATTACTGGTGGGATTATAAAATGTTACAGCCAATATGCAAGCAATTTGTCATTTCCTCAAAAGATAAACATATGATCCAGCAATTCCACTTCTACCTACATATCCAAGAAAATTGAAAGCATATATTCACACAAAACTGTGTCCATAAATGTTCATATTAGTGTTATTTATAATAGCTAGAAAGTGGGAGCAACTTAAATGTACATTACTGATGGATAAACAAAATGTATGATATGCATACAATGGAATATTATTTGTCAATGAAAATGAATGGGGTTCTGATATGTGCTAAAATGTGGATAAACATTGAAAAGATTATTCTCAGTGAAAGAAGCCATTTACAAAAGGCCACATATTTTATGATTCCACTTAAATGAAATGTCCAGAATACTCAAATTCAGAAAGATAGAAAGTAGATTAATGTATTAGTGTTTGTAAGGGTGGAAGCGTTGGAAAGAGAGAAGAAGGGGAGTGACTTCTAATGTGTATGGGGTTTCTTCTTGGAGTAATAAAAATATTCTATAATTAGATAGTGGTGAGAGTTGCACAACCTCGTGAATATGTTAAAAACCAGAGCATTGTATACTATGAAGGGATAATTTTTCTTTTTTTGTCTAAAATTTTTTTTAAAAAAATATTGTGGTTTGGATGAAAGTTTATAAAATAAATTGGTTTCCATTCAACAGTTTATACATATTTTGTTTCATAACACAATTTGTAATTCCCTCAGCGTACCAGCTCTCTTCCCACTTCCTCCTTGTGTTCCCTGTTTCCATTTGTCCTTCTTTCCTGCTCATTCTTGCCTTCTGGGCTTTGTTTTGGGACAAATGCAGCCCTTTGGTCTCATATAATGTTTTGGTTACCAAGTGCCACTCTGACATTCTTGTCATATACCACAAATGGGATGGCTTTAACAAACAAGAGTTTATTCTCTTACACTTTTGAAGGCTAGAAGTCACCCTAGGGGCTGGGTGAAAGCACCTCGACCTTGGGTTTCAGCTCTGCCTCTTACTCCTGGCCCCCTGAAGCTAGAGGCATCTCTTCACTCAGGCAGCTGCTGGTTGCCGAGGCTGACAAACCCAAGGTCAACAAGTGAAAAGGCACAGTCCCAATATTACCAAATCGCATGGTAGGCCATTGATTCACATCCATTGAAAGCCCCAAGATCGGCAGAGCATGGCAGGCTGCTGCACAATGACTCTGCTACATGCAGGGTTCAAGCGTGCCATAAGCTAGAGACCTTCATCAAAGTTGCTTCTTATATACTGGAAGCAGACCACATCCCTAAAGCAGCAACTCAGCTGCTCCAATAACTTCCACCATGGAGTTAATTACCAATCTTACCATGGGGAATAATTACAGCCAGCTGCCCAGCCACTGAACCAGGCACAGCCAAGTTGACACACAAACTTAACTACCACGTATGGTTATTGTTCTGAGGAGCACTTCCTCACGAGTGTTATTGTTTACTTAATAGGCCTATCTGTGTTTGGCTGAAAGGTGATAGATACCTAAGCGTGGGTTTAGGTTTAGTTCCAGGTTTGAAGGGTCTAAGGGTCCACCAGTCTCTGTCTTTTTTGTGATTTTGAATTTTGTTCTACATTTTCTCCCATTCCGTTCAGAACCTTCTGTGATTCCAATCAGAGCTGTCAGTAGGGGCAGCCAGGCACCATCTACTTCTTCTGTCTCAGGCTGGTGGAAGCTGGGGTTCATGTGGTCTGTTATTCCTTTGTACCAGCTGTTTGTTTGAGTCTTTGATTTTCTTCAGTCTTCATTCTGTACAAGAACAGATTAATAATTGTGCCTAAGAGGGCTTCTGGCTAGCTTTCAAGATCTCAGTCACTACTCACCAAAGTTGAATGTAGAACATTGTTTTTTGAACTATGTATGCCTACATGTCTCCCAAGGCTGTGGTTCTAAGACCCCAAGCTCAGGCCTCATCCCCTCAAGGTATTTGATCATGGCTAAGAACTTCTCATAACTTTGCCCTGTTATATACATGGATATATTTGCAGCATATACAAATGCATATGTAGAAATCTGCCAAAGCTATATATGCTTGTACATTCACCTCCCCATAGCTCTTTATTTGCATATCTGCCTATGTATCCACTTAGAAGTTATTAGTGTTGTTGCAGGATTGTATATGTAATAGAGTTAACCTTTGTTACCTGTAACTCTTGAGTAACTCTCAGTGTGTTGATATCTCTAAAGGGGTAAATTGTATATGAATTCTATGCCACTTTTTTTAAAAAAGGAGATAATGGAGGATAGGTAAAAAGGTTTTACAATGAATCTCTCAGGTAAACACAGGCAGGAAGGGAGAAGTGTGATGTTACATGGTAGGGATTTCAATCAATGTCACAAAACAAAATGTCCATGAATTGTTGAATGGAAAACCCATTTGCTCTGTAAATTTCCCCAAATCACAGTAAAAAGTTTTGGGGAAAAAAATGCAGAAAGGTTGCTAATATATGGCAAAGGAAATTACATGCAAATGTAAAGCTGGCTCTTTGAAAAAAATTCATCCATTTTAATATCTATAAAGCATTGTTGTTTAAATATGTCACAAGATATTTAATAATTACCCCATTAACAGACATTTAGTTGCTTTCCATTTTGTTGGAAATAATGCTTAACAAAATGTTGAGTAAGAAAAGCAAGTTGTAGCAGGATATATAGCATCGGATATAATTTATATTAAGTTTTAAAACAAGCAAAAATGGCATATTTTTATTGATAAAAATATATTCTTAGAAATAATAAACACCAAATTCCAGATGATGGTTTTCTTGTGGGGGACAGGAGGTATCTTGGAAGGATATACTATGTGCTTCAACTATACCTGTGATATTAATCTCTTACAACTTCTTTCTTTTCGAGCAAATATATAAAATAATGAGTTTATTAAAATGTATGCTAGTACATAAGTATTTGTTACATTATTTATACTTTTATGATTGCTTAAACGATTTTATATTAAAGAATGTCCTTTCTTGAGAGAAAAATCTATGGCTATTTTCCAAGGTAATTTTGTTTGGTTTCATGATTTCAAATAGATTTCAAAGAAATGTAATATTCTCCCTTTTGAACCTCTTGGGTGAGGTGGGTTTTGGGATATGAATATTCAGGTGTGAAGAAAATTCTTCAAATAAGATGTGTCAATCTCAAAGCCACCAGAGACCACTTCCTTAAAGGGCTGCTCCTGTGATTTCCAAAATTATGTAAAGGGACATCCTGGAGTTCCAGCACCAGAAAACCACGTTGGGGACATCAGCTTGATTCCTTGGCATGTCTTTAGCAAAGTGACTCTTGTGTGATAAAGTGATAGCACCTGCAGCCAATTCTTCCCTAGAGCCAACTTTGCCTAAAGCCCCCATGGGGTTTATGAACCCAACCAAACTGCATGGGTGGTCCATAAATGTTGGAGACTTGGGAAATGTTGCTCTTGCAGAAGGAACAGCGCACAGCTTCACTACTGGTTGCACTCATAACTGCTCATGATCCAGACTAGTCAGTGACTTACGTCTGAGCAGCTTGCGCAGGGCTCCTCAGTCCCGTCACTTTCCGGAAATGATCCTTAGATGGAAAGGTACCGTACTGTAGACGTTAGTTGACGGATAGCTGATTGCTCCTTGCTGTGTGCTGCTGCTGTAGTGCACGGTAGTGTTGGCAATAGGTGTGGCGCTGCTTCTGAATGCCACTGCCTGCTGTAGAATGAGTTTATGTGTTTAGATGCCTGCTGGCTCACAATAACATTGTTATGTGTCCTGTTTTAGGGGACTACGGATAAAACCTCCATCAAGAGGATTTCTCAGAAGAGAACTGACCAGCTCTGAGGTCCGAAGGCATTTTAGGAACCTTATATTTTTCTTACTGAAACCAAATATTGAGTGTGTTTTCAAAAATGATCATCTCTGATCTCCCTATACATACTTCAATATGTAGTACACACCCACCAAATACCAGGAACAATGCTAGGCCCTTAATACGTATTATTTCATTTGATCCTCACAACAATCTTCTAAGGAAGGTATTATTGTCTCCATTTCACAGATTAGGAAACTGAGGCACAAATGGATTAAATAACTTGCCCAAAGTTAGCAGTTGGAAGGCAAAAGAGTGAACATTTAAAGAGCCACTTTCACTCCCAAACCTGGGCTCTTTGCTCTGAGATTCATTGCTAGTGAGAAAGGTTCATGTCAAGTAGTCCACGGTTTAACTGCTTTTTGTTCCCACATGTAGTCACACATGTAGGATTAGATCAGTCACCATGCATAAATTTCAAGCATATAGTTGGGATCCTGCCCTGTCTTTTAAGTGATGAGAGAGTGATCTGTCTGCAACTCTTTTACCTTAAGTTCAGTATAAAGGATGGCATTTGTCATCTTTTCTGTGCACTGGATTAGAGCTCACTTGTTATGTGTTGATTTTGCATTTCAGAGCTCTAAACCCCTGAAGAAATTCATCTTTACAGCCTTGTTCCCATAGGGGTCATTGTTAGTGGGACAAAGGACACAGAGCACCTGATTTAGCTTAGATTTCTCATGTTACATGCACATGTGGAAAACTGCACTTGATGAGAAAAATCAAACAGAAGACTTCGTTTGTATGAGCTCCAAAATTGTTTTCTCTATTGAAACAGCAAGAACCATTTTGTGCTTGCCAGGGCAAACAAGATGCAAATGGAGATGTAAATTAAAGTTTATCATCCCCTTGCTAGAAGGCTTTCTTATTCTTCTTTTATATATTCTTTTATATATATTCTTCTTTTATATATATCCTTGTTGGCTAAGGAAAGAGGTAGTTTTCCAACCTTAGTTAATGGCTTCTCCCCTTTCACTTATTTGTGTCTGGGAGGTTAAAAATGATCCCTCAGTGCCTCTGCATATATGGTGAGACCTGTAGACATGAGATGCATTTGTAGCATTTATGCGAAACAAAGATGATTGCAACTTAATAGGAAAAGAACTTGCTGACATTCTTCTTTAACAAACATAGGCAGCAAATCTAGGTATCGAGACATTACTAAACAGAGAAGAAATATTAGGCTCTCTAAATTCCAATCAACTTTGCCACCTGGTGTGTATTCTACATGATTCATTTTTTTTTTTTTTTTTATGAAGTGGGAGATTTATGAAGGTTTCTGAGTTAGATGGGGTGTAGTTTATTCATTCATTAAATAATTTTCAGCACCTGCTGTTATCAGTAGGCACTCTGGTGGTTGCTAACCAGAAGGTCAATGGTTCAAACCCATCAGCTGCTCCATGGAAGGAAGATGAGGCAATCTATTTCTGTAGAGATTTACAGCCTTGAAAATGCAATGGAGGTCACTTTTATTCAGAATCTACTTGATGGTAGTGGGTTTGCTTTTTGGTTTACTGTTGGTTATCAGTACTGTACTTGATAGGTACTGTCCCTATGTGCATGAAGTCTATAGCTAGGACTGAATTGTCTATGGGGTAAGGCATGAAGAACCATCTAAGTATGTACAAGACTAGGAATTGGCTTCCTATGAAGATAACTCAATGAGTTATAGCTCAGCATAAAAAAAATACAAAGAGCCTTAAGAATCAAAACAGACCTTATCATTTTCTCAATTATTCCAAGGGAACTGAACCCCTTCCAGCCCACCTGGTTATCTAAGTCATACTTCCCATTTGGGATTTTGGCACACCTTGACATTCCTGGTTAGGTGTTGCTCAAAGTGATTACATGAACCCTCATATTTTTAAACTGCATAAATATTTTAGAATGTGGAAGAGAGATTTTTGCTTTTCTTAGAATGGAACTTGATTTCAGTTATCTAATTTTAGTTATCTAGTGCTACTATAACAAAAATAACACAAGTGGGTGATTTTAACAAACAGAACTTTATCTTCTCACAGTTAGGGGACTAGAAGTCTAAATTCAGGGCACTGGCTCAGAGAAAGGCCCTCTCGTCTGCCCAATGTGGGGAAAAATTCTTGTCTCAGCTTCTAGCTAGTCATCCTTGAGTTCCTGGCCTACCTCCTTCATCTTCGTATTCCATGGATCTTTCCCCTATGTCTCCTTCTTTTGTACTTAATCTACTCTTTTATATCTCAAAAGTGATTGGCTTAGTATATATCCTACACTGGTAGGGCCTCATTAACATAACAAAACTGTTTCTAAATGGCATTACATCCACATCTATAGGGATTAGGATTTATAACGCATATTTTTTGGGGGACAAAATTCAATCTATTACATTTTTACTCTTAACGCAGTCAGATATCATGAACATCCTCTTTGTTTTTGAAGTGTTAGATTTATATTGTAAGTATTGGCTGACTTTCAGAGCTGGTTCTTCTTGTAGTGGATTTTCTGACAATCTTCAAATGATAACATCAAATTTGGTTCCCCAGACAAAAGAATGTTTTTGTATTTCCCAGAAGCTTTTGTCTTTATGGTAGAGCCAAAGTGAAAAACAAAATATAGTGGATAGAAGAGAGAAAAAAAAATGGGTAGTTTTGAAGACCAAAGTAAGTTTAACAGATGCATGAAAGGACTCGCCCCAGCCAACGCCTTGTCATGATCAAAATATAACAGCAGCATCGGCCGACTCCTTACAGTTTATAGAACCCTGTTAGTGTGTGCACAGTATTAGTATTACCTCTTTCGCGAATATGAGGAAGATTATGAGAGATTAAAACAGTAGTTCTCAAACTTGTTTGAAGAACGAGATTATGTAAACCAAACAAACCCCATTGCCGTCAAATGCATTCCGACTCATAGTGACCCCATAGGATTGAGTGAACCGTCCCGTAGGGTTTTCAAGGCTGTAATCTTTATGGAGGCAGACTGCCACATCTTCCTCTCATGGAGCTAGTCATGGGTTAGAACCACCTACCTTTTAGTTAGCAGCCAACCATTTAACTACTGCATCACTAGAGCTCCTTTGGGATTATCTAGAGAACTTTAACAATTTCTGAGGTCTCAATATTATCCTAGAAATTCTGCTTTAATTAACATGGGATGTACAACCTGAACATCGAGATTTTTGAAAGCTCCCCAGATGGTTCTCATATGCAGCTGAGACTGAGAACCACTGAGTTTGAAATAATTTCATTCAAGATCATGTCCTGTGGTCATCGGGCTTGACTTCATGTCTCCTCTGGCCTAATTTTCAGAATACAGGCAGTTCTAGGGTTATGAACATTCCCCTTTAATGTTATGTAAATTTGTCCTCACTTTGAAAGGATGAAACTAACCCCTTCAGGCAACAAATTCTTCATTACAATCACCTTCACTTTTTAAATATGAAATCATTGTAAAGGCTTGAGAGTCTTTTCTTGTACTAAAAAAAATAGAAGGTGTTCTGGTGGCAGAGTGGTTAAAGCATTCGACTGCTAACCAAAAGGTCAATGGTTTGAACCCACCAGATTCTCCTCTATTGGAGAAAGATGAGGCAGTGTGCTTCCGTAAAGATTTTACCCACTCACTGCCATAGAGTTGATTCTGACTCATATCGACCTCATTGGGCTGTATGATCTTTATGGAAGTAGATTGCCTTATCTTTCTGCTGCGGAGCAGCTGGTGGGTGTGAACCACTGAACTTCTGGTTAGCAGCCAAATGTCTTACCCACTGTACCACCAGAGCTCCTTCCATACACATTTACAGTCTTGGAAATATTAAGGCTAAATAAGAACTGTATACACCTGAACCAATATATGACATAACTACAAATTCTTAAAGACACATTTAGTAAGGGATCTCATTCTTAACCCCCGGGGACTTCCAGTATCTGTTAACAGTACAATATAGCCTTGTAAGTGAGGAAAGAAACAAAATCAATTACTTAAGTGAACAAAATCAATTACTTAAGTGACTTATAAATCAGAAAGTTTATGATGTTCCAGCCTCAGTCATTACCACACATTTTATTAAGGGGGTTGATTTGCTTTTGCTTTGTTGCTGTTGTTAGGTGCCGTGGAGTTGACTCCAACTCATAGTGACCCTATGTACAACAGAATGAAACAGGCTCCAACTCATAGTGACCCCTATGTACAACAGAATGAAACACTGCCTGGTTCTGTGCCAGCCTCACAGTCCTTGCTATACCTGAGACCACTGTTGCAGCCAATGTGTCAATCCATCCTGTTGGGGGCCTGCCTCTTTTTTGCTGACCTTCTACTTTACAAAGAATGATACCTTTCTCCAAAGAATGGTCCCTTCTGACAACATGACCAAAGTAGGTGAGATGAAGCCTGGCCATTTTCGCATCCAAGAGGCATTCTAGCTGCACTTCTTCCAGGACAGATTTGTTAGCTTTTTTAGCAGTCCATGGTACCTTCAGTATTCTTTGGCAACACCAGAACTCAAAAGCATCAACTCTTCTTCTGTCTTCCTTATTCCTTGTCCTGCTCTCACATGATTGTAAGGCTTTTGCTTTAGGGGAACCTTGATTAGAGTTACTAACAAGGGTATTCAAGCATCCAGTTTATGACACAGATATACACTCAAATTTGTTGTTGTTGTTGTTATGTGCCGTCGAGTCAGCCCTGACTCATAGCGACCCCTCCTTGGGTTTCCGAGGCAGTATCACTACGGAAGTAGGATTGCCCAACCTTCCTTCCGAGGAGTGGCTGGTGGGTTTGAACCGCCAGCCTTCTGGTGAGCAGGCAAGTGTCTTAGCCACTATGCTACCAGAGCTCCCATACACTCATACACTCAAATAGTGAGAGTATAAATGAGGTATGATTTTCCCTTGACTCCTTTAACTTATTATGGTAGTTATTAAAACTTACTCTGAACTTTGGGCCAAAGTTATTTTAAGTATGGGTGGAAAAGTCTAGAGTAAGACTGCTTGGATTTGAATGTAGACAGCACCCCCCACCCCAAACACACACATACTAGCTGTGTGATCTTTGGTGAGTTACTTAAGCTCTTTATGCCTCAGTTTCCACACCTATAAAGCAGGTGATAATATTCCTTGCCTCATAGGACTGTAATGAAGATTAAAGGCTAAATCATGTTAAATTCTTAGCATCGTACCCAGTTAGTACAATGTACAGTAGCTATTACAGGCAGTCCCCAGGTTACGAACAAGATCTGTTCCTAAGTGTATTTTTAAGTCAAATTTGTAGGTAAGATGGAACAAGTACATATGGATCTTATATAGCCAAATGTACATAACATTAAAGGGCAAGTACAAATTGTCTGAGAGTCAGATATTCATAACTCAGGGATTCACTGTATAATTATTTTACCATCAAACCAAAAAAACAAACTCATTGCCATTGAGTCCATTCTGACTCATAGTGATCCCCATTCGGTTTCCAAGGCTGTAAATCTTTACAGAAGTAGACTGCCCATCTTCCTCCTGCAGAACGGCTGGTGGGTTTGAACTACTGACCTTTTGGTTAGCAGCCAAATGCCTTATCCACTGAAAATCATGGGCTTTGTTCTTGCATTGTTCCATCGTCAGTGAAGCTGATGTTAACATTCCAATCCCTTGCCATTCAAAACCCAAGAATGATTGTGTGCATTTTTATAAGAACTTTCCATCAGTTTTCAGGCAGATACCACAAATAGATACTGATTTTAGAAATGCAATGTATGGCAATGGTATTTTACTTTTCATGTAAAACCACATTTAAGAGGCAATAAAAGGATTATTTTTTATTTTGTTAGTTTACTTTATGTGTTGTCTATGTTGGTGTGTATGTATAAATGCTGATAGAAAATGTGCATAGATGGAAATGTCTTCTCCAAAGATCCTATCATGGCTTTTTTTGGGGGGGGGAGGGGAGGTGGGAGGGAAGAGAAGAAAACAGATGTCTAACACTTTTTTTTTCAGTAAAGCTGCCAATATTAGAATTTATTTGCAGGCTAGGAGTAAGCCAAGTTGGTGCCATTTGAGGTAAGGCTCAAAAATTCAGAAATTCTCCATATGAAGAGGCCACCATACTTCAGTGTGGTGGTTCCAAAAGATCTCACTGGAGTCACCAAGAATCCAGGGTTTAGAGACTGATTCTAATGAAAATCATTATGAACCTCAGGAGAATTAAGACAGGCCAGAGATTAGATGAGGACTAGTGACTATTTTCCCTGCCCCCCCCCATTTAGTATAAACTGTGAGTAAATTGGAATGCTCAGTGAATTAATCTAGTTTTCTGCTGAAGATTCTATGAATTGCTTTCTGATAAAGAGGATTCCCCAGCCAAATAAAACTGAGGAAAACTACATACCATTGGCTATTCTTAGAGAGCATAATTCACATTGCCTTTATTTAAGGCTCTGAGAAGTCCTGTCTTAAAGGTGCTAGTTCAAGTTTGGTTTTTTTGGTTACTGTCCAGTGGAATTCCGACTCATGAGGACCCCATGTGTGTAGAGTTAACTATTCCATAGGAATTTCAAGGCCGTGAACTTTCAGAAATAGATCAACAGGCCCTTCTTTTGAGCAGCCACTGAACGAGTTCGAACTGCCTATATTTTAGTTAGTAGTTGAGCACTTAACCCATTGCACCACCTAGGGACTCCTTGGGAAGCAAGAGAGTAAGATAAATAACCTTACTCAAGGAACATAACTCTTATTTATATTTTAATAAATAACAGCTAACAAATATAGTAAATGGTATATGAGTATACCAATCTATTTTCTGGAGAAGAATAATCCTATGCAAGAGACTTCTACCCCCACTGCCCTCCCACAAAAAAGGAGCCACTGTGTTAAATGGTCTCGGAGAGAGAGGAGAGAGTGAGAAAGATAACTAAAGATATGATGGTGGTGGCAGAGGAAGAAGGGAAAGTCTAGACAACTTTGAGAGGTATTGTGGTATTTAGGAGTTAAACAGACAAGTATTAAAACTTCCTAAAAAAGCAACTCTTACATTTAAAAAAAAAAAACTAAACTAAACTAACAACATTGTGTGTGATTCTAAAATCAAGAATGATGACGTGTCGATTTTGGTCTCACTTGCTTTCCCTGAAACGAAAACCAAACTCACTGCTATGGAGTTGGTCCAACATATAGTGACCCCTCCTTGGGTTTCCCAGGTGGTATCACTATGGAAGTACATTGCCCAACCATCCTTCCGGGAATGGCTGGTGGGTGTGAACCACCAGCCTTGTGTTTAGCAGGCAAATGCTGTAGGCACTATGCCACCAGAGTTCCCTTTCTTTCCCTAAGCACATTTGAAAGTAACATAGATAATGAACTTCCCAATTTCAGTATCTGTGCAGAGATATGCGTGTTTGTCAAAATCTTCATTAGCCAATTAGAAATTGCTTTAATTCAAGATGAGAGCAGACTTTTTGAATGTGCCTCCAAAGGAAAAAAGTGTCCAGCTAGCTGATAATCAAGCCTATGGGAGTGGCCTGTTCTTGGTTTTGGTTCTTCTCTACAGAGGGAGGATTCTAACACTGTTGGCGAGGTTCAGCTGTGGAAAGTATCAACCATTGAAAAGGGGAAGGTTAGATCCCTTCCAATACCTCCAGAATAACCTGAAGACGATGAAGCAGAGTCCTTGGGAGCCCACACCAGCAACCCAGAAGAATGGTCCACATTAAATTCAAGATGGCGCCCTCATCCCTGACTGCTGTTTTGCCCTGTCATCAAATCAGGTTCCCCTGCAGAGTGGGAAAGGCAATGAATGCATACAAAACAGCACTTCATGAATTTTTCCTCCACATTTTGAATGGTGACAGCAGGCATATAAGCATTTCCACAATCTCAGTTGGGAGCCGATCTCTATCAGCAGGTTCAACTCTATTTGCAGTGACTCCAGTGGCAAGGAGAGTTTTTGTTCTGACAGTCAGAATTCCAGCAAACGGTAAATGTTTCTTCATGCTGAGAAGTGGGAAATTCAATAATACTTTGGCTGGGTTCATGCTGAGTAGCAAAAATGGGATGAATATGGAAAGGGACTGCGGCTTGAAGAGCAGTAAATCACCCAGCCCAGACATTTGCAACAACCAGCTTTTAATTTGAAACCCTCTCTTGTCTCCACTCCATTCTCTGGGGGAACAGAGCTGTTTTTATATTTGTTCCTAGAGTGTTTTGTGCCTGACCCCTTGTTTGCCCTAAGAAACAGAATTAAGCTCTCTGAGATCTTAAATACATAGATATAGATATATATTCTTCTGCATATATTTTATTATGTCACTACAGGACCATTTGCTGGAAGGTCTTTATTATATGTTGTTATTTTTATTTGTTGCTGACCAGTCAATTCCAACTCATGACAGTTCCATGTGTGCAGAGTAGAATTGCTCTATATGATTTTCAGTGGTGGCTGTGCTCTTTTGCAAGACACCAAGTCTGTCTTTTGAGGTGCCTTCCGGATGGGTTTGAACCACAAAACTTTCAGGTAATGGTAGAGCATTTAACCATTTGTGCCACCCAGGATCTCCTAAGATAACTCAAAAAGCAAAGTCGATGTGAGTATTAGAGAACTTGTAGTAATATCATCATTTATTATATGTAAACACTTTTCTGTAAGTCAGTCATAAGTTTCAGAGCATGTTATTAGAATGGAAGCCCATAAAGGCAGGGATTGCTGTGTTGTTCATTACTGCATCAGCAGCACACAGTAGGCACTCTAAGAAGTAAATGACTGTTCATCTGTAGGCTGTGACAAGTGTACTAAGTTATGGGCTCTCTGAGATGTCTAGTACTAAAATCCAAGTGAATGCAGTCCTACCATCTCTCTATTATATATGAATTTTTAGTGTAGCTCTAATATATATTTCTATAGAAGACATTTTCACAGTATGTTTTCTTTTAAAAAATGTATGTTACTAAAACCTGATCATAAAAGAAAAATTAGAAAATATAAACAACCAAGAAGAAATAAAACATCAGCCGTGTTTAGACCACTGAGACATAACCGTTTTATGATTTAACTGTATGTTCCTCCAGATTTTCATATGTATCTAGTGCCTAAGGCACTTGATTGCTAACCAGAAGGTTGGTGGTTCAAACCCACCAGCCACTCCTCAGAAGGAATGTTGGGCAATCTACTTCCGTAGTGATATCGCCTCGGAAACCCAAGGAGGGGTCACTATGAGTCGGGTCTGACTCAACAGCACATAACAACAACAACAACAATATTTATATATTTTTACAATAATATTTAAAAATATTACATGAAACTATATTAATGGAAGACCATATAGATTTTTTTTTTTTTTATTTTTTAGTATACAGTGAAACCTGTGAGAATCAGAACTTGATGGGACTGCCTGCCTTGTTTTTCTAGGTCTTACAAGTTCTCCACCTTTGACAGCTTGCAGTCTTACCACTTTTCTTTGGCTTTCTATTAGTGGAAAGTTTTCCTTCTCTGACAGTTTTCTGCCTTGCACAAGTTCCAACTTTCACAGGTTTTTCTGTCACGTCATGGTAGTATATTTTAAGAATGTAAATTCACTGCCATTGAGTCTGATCCTACTCATAGTGATCCCTTCCTCAGGTTTCCAAGGCAGTATCACTATGGAAGTAGATTGCCCCACCTTCCTTCCAAGAAGTGGCTGGTGGGTTTGAACTGCCAGCCTCTGGTTAACAGTCAAATGCCTTAGGCACTACGCTACCAGAGCTCCACAAGGGCAGCCTCTGTGAAATAACAGAGCGGCTTTCCCAGCCTGACCCTTTAAGAGGACACACCTGTTTATAACACATTCTTGCTGACCTTTAAAGATGCTCCTCCATGAGAGCTAACATTTGACACACCAGTTTGGCACCAGCTCTGTGCCTTCACATTACCTCCAACCTGTTTATTATTATTATCATTTAACCTATTTATACTTTTATTCTTTTACATTGTCTCATTGGTTGAGCACTTCCCAACAGAATCAAGAAGGGGAAGAAGTAGGGCAAGTGGAATGGGTGAGGAAGAGAAAGTACTCAACCTTCCTCTGTTTATGAATCTGCAGGTTAGGTGATATACCTTACCATTATTAATACTATTACTCCCAACTTAAGTTCATCCTTTATTCATATAACCTTAGATTTTACCTAATGTCCTTTTTCTGCCCCAGGATCCCACTCAGGATACCACATACTATTTAGTTATCAAGTTTTCTTTGCCTCTTCTTGGCTGTGACAATTCCTTACACTTCTTTTGTTTTTCAATGATTTTGACAGTTTAGGGGAGGACTGGTAAACTATTTTGTAGAGTGGTCTTTAATTGGAATTCTTATGATTGTTTTCATGATTGGACTGTGGTTTTGTATTTTGGGAAGGAAGACCACAGAGTTGAAGTACTATTTTCATCACATCATATAAAAGGTATATACTATCAATAGGACATATCACTATTAGTGTTAATCTTGATCTCCTAACTGAGGTAGTACTTGTCAGGTCCCTCCAGGGTACAACTACTCTTTTTCTCCCTTTTCATACTGTACTCTTTGGAAGGATTCACTAAATGCTACCCACACTTAGGGAGTGGGAAGTTATGCTTCACCTCCTTCAGGACAGAGTATTTACATAAATTATTTGGAATTCTCCTGCATGGATATTTTTGTATTCTCCCACAATTATTTATTTAATCATTTATTTATAAAAATACGAACTGGTGGGCATTTATTTTGCCCTTTGGTTTGTAATCTAATTCTGCCTTATCTGTTTAGTTGCTCAAATTGTTCCAGCTTTGCACATTAAGAGCTCTTATAGTTCACCCCCAGGTCCCATCATTACAGATTTTGTCTTTGCTTTGTTTTTGATCATATTCTTACTTTCTTGCAATATAAGATGCTTCAAGCTCATCTTGTATAATTTCCTGCCATTGTCTTAGAGTCAGCCATTTCTCTAGAACCCTGGTTTCTTTCTTTCCTTTTTTTTTTTTTTGCTTGGAGCTGATTCCTTCCATCTTTGTTTTGAATATGTATAGTCAAATACACAATTACCTTTTCAGGAAGAAATCTCTTTTATGAAATCATACAAGGTATGTACCTCAAAAAGGATTTCTTCAACAAAATTTTTACTAGAGTATTCAAATGATATTCACGTTTTAAAGCAATCATGTGGATGCTGTTGTCACAGATATATGGTAACCATCCCACTAGCCTATGTAGTCTATGTTGGTTTTTTGTGTGCCATGGAGTCAATTTCAACTCATAGTGACCCTGTAGGATAGAACTGCTCCATAAGTAGAGCCCTAAGTTTTTTTGTTTTGTTTTGTTTTTTTTCCCCTCAATTGGAGAATGTTATTAAATCAAAAGCTGGTGTCACTGCTTCGAGACCCTCTCAACTGATAAAGTAAGGACATATGTGTGTGTATACTAACTCATGTATATACACAGAGCTATAAATATTTCTAGTGTAACCACTTGTTAAGCTAACTATGAGTCCATACTGATGTCTCCAATAATAATCCATTATCACATGGATCATTCTAGCCTTCTCCCTTTGCTTATCAATAAACTCCCAGTCTAACAGTAAGAAACCTGACTCCCACCATCCACCACCATTCACTTCTTTTGTTGTTGAATTTCACTACACATGTTTAGTGGTATCAGAATTATTAACTTGCTCTGCCTTGGGAAACAAATTTATCAACTGGAATATAGTGCTTATGTACAACATTTTTGGCCTTTAATCTTACAGACACCACTCATTTCCAAAGTTACTTAAAACCAAAAACCAAACCCACTGTCATCAAGTCAATTCCAACTTATAGTGACCCTATGGGACAGAATAGAAATGCCCCAGACTGCCTCATTTTTGTTCTATAGACTGACTGGTGAGTTCGAACTGCCAACCTTTTGGTTAGCAGCTGAATTTAGGTCAGCCTTCCCCCTCACACACCTTCAGTGAGTTTCCTCCTACATTTGTAACGCAGCTGGCTTATTTTGTTACATTCTGCATTCCATACTGGAATACGTCAACCTTGTTAAGTTTTTTAAAATTCATACATTAAGGTTCAATCTTTGTACTTTCTAGTCCTGTGTGTTATGACAAATGCATAGTATCACCTATCAACCATTACAATGTCATACAGAATAGTTTCCTCACCCTAAAAATCTCCTGCACTTCACTTATTCAGCCCTCCCTGCAGCCCTTGAATCCTTGACAATCACTGATTTTTTTTTTTTTTCTGGAAACATCTTTATTGTTTTGCCTTTTCCAGAATGTCATATAGTTGGGTCATATAGTACATAGCTTTTTTTAATATAATGGCTTATTTCGCTTAGCAATATGCTTTTAAGGTTCATCTATGTCTTTGTATGGCTTAATATAGTTCATTTCATTTCTATTTACTGGATTATATTCCCTTATGTGGATTATGATAATTTTTTATCCATTCACTTATTGAAGGACATCTTGATTGCTTCCAGTTTTTGGTGATTATAAGTAAAGCTTCTATGAAATTTCATATGCAGTTTTTTGTGTGGGCATAACTTTTCAAAGCAGTTGGGTAAATACATAGGAGCATAATTGCTGGATCATAGCATAAGATTGTGTTATATTTACCTTTGTAAGACACTACCAAACTGTCTTCCAAAGTGAGTGGACCATTTTGTATTTCCACCATGAATGAAAGTGCCTGTTGTTCTGCGTCCTCCTCGGCATGTTGGTGTTGTCAGTGTTCTGGGTTTTAGTCATTCTGATAGATATGTAGTAGTATCTCATTGTGTTTTAATTTACAATTCCCTAATGAGAAATTATTTTGAGCATCTTTTCATATACTTACTTGCCATCTGTATAACTGTCTTGGTGAGGAGTCTGTTCATTTCTTTTGCCATTTTGTAATTGGCTTGTTTGTTTCCTTAATGGTGAATTTTAAGAGTTCTTTGAGTATTTCAGATAGAAAACCTTTATCAGATATGTATTTTGTACATATTTTCTAAATGATGTGTTTTTTTTTCCCTAGCACTTCAGGCTTGCATGCCACTTTCCAAACCTAAAAACTTACCTACATTGTTAAATGCTGGGTATGATATGGCTCTGCTCATTCATGTTTATTTTGTTACTGTTCCCAAAATGATCCCAATGCTCCCTCATGCTTGCCTGATGCCTTTTAAAAAAAAAAAAAAAATGTGTGTGTATACTTAAAAGTCAAAGAACCTTCATGTTCTGGAGTCAATGCTTTCTATTTTTAGGGATTCTTTGTCTTTATTTGAGTGTGTGATTAAAGTGATAATGTTAAATTTTTAATGTTAATTAAAGTGATAATTCATCTATCTGTAATATGGTTCTCAATGGGAATCCAACCTTGTTTCTTTCCTGTTTTTGGAGGAAACAGACAGGTCTAGGCACTAGGATTCTTGCCATAGTATTTATATCATGCCATGCCATTATTGAGGCTAACAGTTGTCTGTCTTCCTTTCCATGGTCTCCAGTCATCAAGCCTCCTTTACGCCATTTTAAACGCCCTGCTTATGCATCTAGCTCCTATGCACCTTCAGTTCCAAAGAAAACCGATGAACACCCTGTGAGGTACAAGATGCTGGACCAGAGGATCAAAATGAAAAAGATTCAGAACATCTCACATAACTGGAACAGAAAATAGGTCAAGAGAAGGAATGAAGGAGATCCCTACCTATCTGCTTCTCCACTCTCACCAGCAACTCCAGAATGCCTCCAAGACCCTCTTAGAGACCATTGGGGCTGGTCCAATCATGGTTGACTCCACCAAGGCAATGTGAAGGCTGTATATGATTTCCCCCTTTGTTGTTATGTTATAAATTCGTTGATCACCAGATTTGGGGTCAGTCTAGAGTCCAGCAGCAAACCAGTAAGAGGGTTGTCTAATGTGGCTTTTACTGGCATAGATAGCTCTTTCAAGGTGTAAATTGCACCACAATTAAAATGATACAACCTGTTCAGAAAACTTGAAATGCCTTCCATTGCCACTGTTTTCATCCCTGGATATTGACTTGTCCCAAGAAAAATGTTAGTTTAATAAACATCAGAGTAAAAATAATCATCAGAGTAAAAAAATGTCCTTCTAAGAACATCTTTTCCAATTTTAAATTTTCAAAATTTAAATAGAGCAAACATTTAACTTTCAAAGTAAATGCATTCATTCAAAACAAAATTGTACTTTAAAGGGAAAAGAAGACTGATGAATTGTGGTGTTCACGAATCTTTCTGAACTCAGCCTTGACAAAGCAGATCAAAGTGAAAAAAAAAAAAAAAAAGAAAGAAAGACTCATTTGTGGTTCTCATCATGTACCTTGTGCCCAATAGCCTCATTGGGAGTTTGTAGGAGATGCATTTTGACTCAGCTTTCTTCTAATTGTTCACTTTTATCCATAGTAGACAATGCTAGAAATCAAAGGTATGGTCACGCCTCAAAGATTCACCCAGGAGATGTCGATTTGGTCTTGTAGGTCCTGGAGCAGAAGGATGTAAGACCCTGTACCTATCCTAAAGCCCTTATTCCCATATTTTCCCATTAAGGTTGGATTTGCCTTTAAGTAAAATTTCAGATCATTTCTTCAACAAGCCCCATATTGGAGGCCCTATGAAGTCCCAATGCTCTTGTTGAATTGGAATGAGCTATTGGTGGAATAGAAGGTTCTGTAGCTAATCCACCTCTCTCTACGGTGGCATTTGTAGGCTTTTTCCTTCTCTCTCTAGAGTTTTTACTCTGAGACCCAATCACAGAAATGACAAGGTTCAAGGCTAGAAATAGCCTTGGGTCCCTTCAGAAACAGCCTGGTGCAGTGAAATATCTAGGTTTATTGGTAAATAGGTCTGATCCCCAATCTTTGTCCTGTTGATAATTAGTTGCAGGTCTCAGACTAATAGCATAATCTTTAAAAGCTTCAGTTGGCCTAACTAGAAAGTGGAATTCATAACACCCACTGTGCATCATGTTAATGATCATGATCATGTTAATGTATGTTTTGAGTGCTAGTGCTGAACCTGGTGATAAATAGCCCAAGCGATGTAGCTATGAGTCCTCTACGCCTAAAACAGATTCCCAGGACATTCCCACGTAGAAGGGAATGGGCCTTCATGGCTACACCATTTGAGACTTGATTGTAAAGGATTTAGTGTCCTCTCCTCTTCTTCCCTACATTTCATTTCCAATGAACCGCAGTTATGCAAGTTGAGCCAACTTCAGAATTTAGTGCCCATCATGCTTCTGCGCAATTTATGTACAATGTGCTTTATGATGGCATTTCAGGGGCATATAATTACCACACAAAAAATCACTGTGGCTTTTTGTTAGGGAAGCAATTGTAATTGTTAGCACCCTGCTTGGTGCCTGGGCAAGCAGACTCATTTGCAACCTTGTAGTGTCTATTCCAAAGAGCTCTGGTGTGCAGTGGTTAATGCATTCAGCTGCTAACCAAATGTTTGGTGGTTCAAACCCACCAGATGCTCTTCAGGAGAAAGGAGACATTCTGCTTCTATAAAGATTTACAGCCTTGGAAACCCTATGGGGCATTTCTACTCTGTCCTATAGGGTCAGTATGAGTCAGAATAGGTTTGATGGCAGTACATTTGTCTGTTCCACCTGGATTAGGTTAACCCAGCAGATCATTGCTACATATTTATAGATGCATTAGTGATTCCTGCACAGAACAGTTCGACCAAACAATGAAACTGCCTTGGAGTAGTGGCCTCCTTATTACTCAATGGAATGCACGGATGGTGTTATCTGTCTCTCAATACTTCAGTCTTAAAGGTTTTGTATGACTGTGCTTCTTGATGTCGGAAGCCATGATCCTAGGGAAGAGAGTTGGCTTCTTCTGTATTTTTTGTCTCAAGATGTTATTTTTCAAACTTTGCTAATATTTTCATTGAGCTAATGTACAGATATTAAGATTCTGCATTGCTGGTAAAATGCCTACCATGGCTGTTGCATGATGGATTGTATAGAAAATAACAGACTATATTCTTACAGCAAATAAAAAGATGCTTTTAAAGGACTTTCTTATAGATGAGTCATCATTTTTCTTTTCTGGGATTCATTTGAAAGAGCTAGATTTCCCCTAACTTTGGCACTATTCAATTCTGAATAATACCTTGTCAAGGTGAATAGTGTAACTTATCCTTTACAGTTTGCCTTCTGATTGTGTCAGTGATAGCTTTTTCATTAAAACCTCCTCTCTACATCACTGACCCAAGAAATTCATTTGTTAGTGTGAGTAAGCCAGCACAGCATCTAATCAGTAGGTGATCACCAATATTACCACCCTCCATTTATAGCATTCTAAGCTGAGCTGTATAGCTAGTGGTTAAGAGCTAGGACTTGAAGTTAGAAAAGCCTATAATTAAATCCTGGCTCTGCCTTTTGTTTTCTCTGTGGTCTTTACCAAGTTAAATAATCTCTCTAAACTCTAGTTTCTTCCACTGTAAAAGGAGGATAACAATAATATTTGACTTGACAAAGAAGGGCTGGGCATATAGTAAAGATTTGATAAATATTTGCAGTTATTGCTTGGAGAGAGAGAGAAGTATGGTAAAGAGAAATCAGACTTCCAATTCAAAAGCAATGACCAGTTCTATGTTAATCTCTTCCATTTCAGTGAAAAAGAGTTAATAATTTAGTCATGTATTACCCACCTGACTGATTCCATGTTGTCCAGGTTTCTGTGTCACCCTACTCTTTACTCTTTAATGAATATTCCTACATAAGTAGGAAACTCGATATTCCCACCTCCAATGTTCTCTTTACAAGGTCCCTACACCTTTGGAGTTCTTGAACTTGCATCTATTAGGGTTATCCTTCATTCCCTGACCAATTCCTTGCATCTCATTTCCTGCAATTGTTGACCTTCATTCTATTCCTATTCACCCCATTTCATCTCCACACCCACTTTTTTTACTCTCCCCAACCTCCGCTAAGGAGCTCTAGTGGTATAGTGAGTAAGGTTCAAACCCACCAGCTGCTCTGTGGGAGGAAGTTGAGGCAATTTAATTCCATAAAGATGTACAAGCTTGGAAACCCAATGGAGATGGTTATGAGTCAGAATCGACCGGATGGCAGTGGCAAGCTCCAGTAACACACATCTATTATATAGAATAGACTTTAATCTAGAGGCTTTGGATGATGGCATAGCAGGAGCCACTACTTAAATTTCAAATCAAACAATAGCAGCAACAATATCAGCTAGCCTCCCTTTGTAGAATTTCTCACTGGCTGTGTCTTCCTTCTACCAAGACCTTTCTCCTCCAGTCTTGAACCCTGAGATCCCTGTGACTCTGTGCAGAGCAGTCCATCTCTTACTCTACACAACTCATGGGCTCCTTCACAGCTTATGAACTCACTCTCCCAAACAAGTGGCATTTATTCTGGGTCTTGCTTCTGTAAGCACAAAGAACAGACAGAAGTGGAAATTTCTCTCTTTGTGTTGTTGTTGTTAGGTGCCGTCAGGTTGTTTCCGACTCATAGAGACCCCATGCACAGCAGAATGAAACACTGTCTGATCCTGTGCCAGCTCCACGATCCCTGCTATACTTGAGCCCATCATTGCAGCCACTGTGTCAATCCATCTTGTTGAAGGCCTCCTCCTCTTTCGTCAACCCTCCACCCTACCAAGCATGACATCCTTCTTCAAGGAATGGTCCCTCTGACAACATGACCAAAATGGGTGAGACGAAGTCTGGCCATTCTCACTATCAAGGAGCATTTCAGGTGCACTTCCTCCAGAACAAATCTGTTAGTTCTTTTAACAGTCCATGGTACTTACAGCATTCTTTGCCAGCACCACAACTCAAAAGCATCAACTCTTTTTCTGTCTTCCTTATTCATTGTTCAGCTCTCACATGCATATGAGGCAATTGGAAATATCATGGCTTCTGTCAGGCGCAACTTAGTTCTCAAGGAGACATCCTTGCTCCTCAGCATTTGAAACAGTTCCTTCACGGTTGACTTTACCAATGCTACACGTCGTCTAATGTCCTGACTGCTGCTTCCATTGGCATTGATTGTAGAACCAAGCAATGTGAATTCTTTGACAACCTCAATCTTCTCTCCATTTATTGTGATGCTGCTCATTGGTCCAGTTGAGGATTTTTGTTTTCTTTATATTGAGAAAACAGGTTGATTTCTCAGATTGATTTCTCTCTTTAAGGCAATACAATTCTTAACCAAGCCTTCTCCACTCACTAGTCCCTGTAAGAAAAACCCAAACCCATGGTCATCGAGTCGATTCTGACTCATAGTGACCCTATAAGACAGGGTAGAACTGCCTCTATAGGGTTTCCAAAGCTGTAAATCTTTAAGGAAACAGATTGCCTTGTCTTTCTTCCACAGAATGGCTGGTGCATTCGAACCGCTGATCTTTTGGTTAACAGTCAAATACTTTAATCACTACACTACCAGAGCTCCTTCCCTGCAAGAAAAGGGCAGTATAAATATCTTCTTCCCAGGATAAGTCTTTAGGAGTTCTGTTTTTTCCCCTATCTAGTCATCATAGCAGAAGCCTTGGTGATTCAGTGGTAGACTCCTCATCTTCCATGTGGGAGGCCCATTTGATTCTTAGTCAATGTACCTCATATGCAGCCACCACCTATCTGTCTGTGGGAGCCTGTATGTTGCTATGATACTGAAAAGGTTTCAGCAGAGTTCTACACTAAGAGGAACCAGGAAGAAAGACCTGGAAATTAGCCAATGAAGACCCTATAGATCACACCATTCCAGCTTTAACTGATCATGGGACTGATGCAGGACCAGACAATGTTTTGTTCCATTGTGTGTGGAGTCACCATGATTTGTGAGCCTACTAAACAGCTCCTAATAGTTATGATAGCAACCTCACAGTGTAGCAATAGTGACTATTACTAATAGGTGCTCAGAGAGTGCTAATTCTCTTCATTCCTATCTCTTCCCACTACAAGCCAGTTAAGGTTCATTATGAGCATAGCCACTGAGCTTTTGAAACAGGAGAGGCTTGCAGTACTCCTGGAGCTCTGGTGGCATAGTAGTTAAAGCATTCAGCTGTTAATCACAAGGTCAGTGGTTTGAACCCACCAGCCACTCCATGGGTGAAAGATGAGGCAGTATGCTTTTGTAAAGATGGCTTCTCAGGAGAAAGACTTGGAGATTTACTTCCATAAAGATTACAACCAAGAAAACCCTATGGGGAACTTCTACACTGTCACATAGGGTTTCTATGAGTCAAAATCAACTGGACAGCACATAACAACAACAAGACAGATGGAAGGCCACCTATTCATCTACAAGGTTTGAGTTTGTCTTTCCATCAGTTGACAACTTCACTTGATCAATTACATATTTTTTTTCAATACATTTGTAAGTTTAAAAAAATTCCATTGAGTCAAGATCTTGGTTTATTGAGACTCTGTCAAATTCAGTTAGAAGTGAGTATGCCTTAGGGCTAGGGTACAGGGTGAGCAAAGGATTAAAGACTTAGCTTCCAGACTTTACACACAGCAAGGCGAGCTGAGGCAAGAAAGGGCCTTGCAACAGCATGGGTGAGAAAGTGGGCCTTGCTCCTGATGAGCACTGTTTTTAAAACTAATCTAGGTGGCTTATGAACATTCAATATACTTTTTTTTTTTAAGTTATTATTGTGATTTGGGTGAAAGTTTACCAAGCAAATTCATTTTCCACACAGCAGTTCATGCACATTTTGCTTCATGACATTGACTGCAATTCCCCACAAAGAAACAGGTCTCTTCGCACTTCCTCCCAGTGTCCTTCCCTCCCATACACTGCCGTCCCTGCCCAAGCTATCTCCTTGTGCAAACACTGCCTTTTTGTTATCCCGTGATCGATGGTTCCAAGGAGTGTATCTGCCTGATGTAAAGGTTTACCCCATATGCCTGTCTATTGCTTGGCTAGAAGCCACAGAAGTGAGTTCAGTTCTAGACCTAAAGAGTAACTAGGGGCCATAGTCTCAGGGTCTCACCAGGTTCTATCAGACCAGCACAGCTAGTCTTTTTTTCTTTTTTTTTAAATGATTTTGAGTTCTGTTCCACCCTGTTCTCCCACTCTATTCAGATCTCCTGCACCAATCCCCCTCCAAGTGGTTGACAGTGGTAGCCAGGCACCATCTGGTCTCATGGTCATATAGGCTGAGTATCGCATGGTCTACTAGTCCCTTGGACTAATTGTTTTCCACATGTGTTTTGTTTTTTTTCATCCTTCTTTGCTCTGAAAAGGTTTCAGCAGAGTTCTAGACTAAGAGGAACAATGCATGGATGAGGAACAACCCACCATTGCATCTAGATGGGCTCTTGCAAGCTTTTAAGACCAAAGTAGGATGTAGAACAATGCTTTTGTGTAGTATGTTATGCCAATTGACCTTGATGTCCCCTGTGACCATGATCCTGAGCCCACAGATCCAACTTCTCACTCCTTCAGGGTACCTAGCTATGGCCAAGAAGCCACTACAATCTTGTCTCTCATCAGCTCTACTACACACACAAACATTCTTGTAGCACGTACAAATATGCATGTAGAAACATCATCTGCCAACTCTATACATGCTCATGGGCACACTCCCCTTTGCCTAGACATACCTGATCATTCAGCCTGTCCACCCACCTCCACCCATGCCATCATTGACAACATAGTATCATATTCAAAAAGCATAAAAAGCTCTTTTTTGGGAATTGCAAATGATAATAACAATGGAATACTATTCTCACCTGCATGTTTAAATGTTCATCTTGGATTCTGTGTGGATTTTCTATGCTGTTGTAGTTGTTGTTAGGTGCCATTGACTCAAAATGATTATTTTCTCAACAGAACCAAACACTGCCTGGTCCTGTGCCAGCCTCACTATCCTTGCTCATCGTTGCAGCCACTGTGTCAATCTGTCTCTTTGAGGGCCTTCTCCTTTTTCATCAACCCTCACTTTACCAAGCATGACATCTCTTTCCAGAGAATGGTCCCTTCTGACAACATGACCAAAGTAAGTGGGATGAAGCCTGGCCATTCTTGCTTCCAAGAAGCATTCTGGCTGCAATTGTTCCAGGACAGATTTGTTAGTTCTTTTAGTAGTCCATGGTACTCTCAGTACTCTTTGCCAAAACCACAATTCAAAAGCATCAACTCTTCTTTGGTCTTCCTTATTCATTGTCCAGCTCTCACATGCATATAAGGCAATTGAAAATACCATGGCTTTGGTTAGCTGCACCTTAGTCTTCAAGGAGACATCTTTGCTCTTCAACACTTGAAAGAGGTGTTTTGCAGCAGATTTGCCCAATGCAATACATCACCTGATGTCTTGACTGCTGCTTCCATTAGTGTTGATTATAGAACCAAATAACATGAACTCCTTGACAACTTCAATCTTTTCTCCATGTATCATGATGCTGCTTATTGGTCTAGTTGTGAAGATTTTTATTTTCTTTATATTGAGATGTAATCCATACTGCAGAATGTAGCCTTTAATCTTCATCAGTAAATGCTTCAGGTCATCCTCACTTCCACAAGCAAAGTTGTGTTGTCTGTGTATCATAGGTTGTTAATGAGTCTTCCTCCAATCCTGATGCCAGATTCTTCTTCATATAGTTCAGCTTCTCAGATTAGTTGCTCAGCATACAGATTGAACAAGTATGGTGAAAAATACAACCTTAACACATTCCCTTCCTGATTTTAAACCATGCCTTATACCCTTATACTGTTTGAACGACAGTCTCCTGGTCTATGTACAGGTTCCACATGAGTACAATTAAGTGTTCTGGAATTTCCATTCTTCCCAATGTTACCCATAATTTGTTATGATCCATACAATCAAATACTTTTGCATAGTCAACAAAACACAAGTAAACACCTTTCTGGTTTTCTTTGTTTTCAACCAGGATCCATCTGCCATTAGCAATGTTATCCCTTGTTCCATGTCCTCTTTTGACTCCAGTTTGCACCTCTGGAAGTTCTCTGTCAATATACTGCTGCAACTGTTTTTGAATTCTCTTCAATAAGATTTTACTTGCATGTGATATTAATGACATGGTTCAATAATTTCCACATTCTATGGGATGACCTTTCTTTGGAATATGTACAAATATGGATCTCTTCCAGTCAGTTGTCCAGGTAGCTGTCTTCCAAATCTCTTGGCATAGCCAAGTGAGTGCCTCCAGTGCAGCATCCGTTTGTTGAAACATCTCAATGGGTATTCCGTCAATTTCTGGAGCCTTGTTTCTCACCAATTCCTTCAGTGCAGCTGTGACTTCTTCCTTCAATACCATTGGTTCTTGTTCATGTGCCACCTCCTGAAATAGATGAATATGACCAATTCTTTTTGGTACATTGACTTTGTGTATTCCTTCCATCTTCTTTTGATGTTTCCTACATCATTCAATATCTTGCCCATAGAATCTTTCAATATTGCAACCCAAGGCTTAAATTTTTTCCTCAGTTATTTCAGCTTAAGCAATGCTGAGTGTGCTCTTCCCTTTTGTTTTTCTAACTCCAGGTCTTTGCACGTTTCATTGTAATAATTGACTTTGTCTTCTCAAGCTACTCTTTGAAATCTTCTGTGTAGCTCTTTTATCTTGTCATTTCTACCATTTCCTTTAGCTACCCTCTGCTCAAGGGCAAGTTTGAGAGTCTCTTCTAACATCCATTTTTGTGTTTTCTTTTTTCCTACCTTTTTAATGACCTTTTGCTTTCTTCATAGATGATGTTCTTGATGTCATCCCAAAATTCCTGTGGTTTTGGGTCATTTGTATTCAATGTATCAAATTTATTCTTTAGATGGCCTCTAAATTCAGAAGGGATATAATCAAGTCCATATTTTGGCTCTTGTGGATGCCATTTAATTATCTTCAACTTCAACTTGAACTTGCATATGAGCAATTGATGGTCTGTTCCATAATCAGCTCCTGGTCTTGTTTTGGCTGAAGATATTGAGCATCTCCAACACCTCTTACCACAAATGTAGTCAATTTGATACCTGTGTACTCCGTCTGGTGAAGTCTGCGTGTGTAACCACCATTTGTGTTGTTGAAAAAAGGTATTCTCAATGAATAAGTCGTTGGTCTTGCAAAATTCTATTATGTGATCTCCAACCATATTCCTATCACCAAGGCCATATTTTCTAACTACTAGTGATTCTTTGTTACCAACTTTTGTATTTCAATCACCAGTGATAATCAATACATCTTGGTTGCATGTTCAGTCAATTTGAGACTGCAGAAGTTGATAAAAATCTTCAATTTCCTCCTCTTTGGCTTTGGTGGTTTGTGCATAAATTTGAATAATAGTAGTATTAAGTAGTCTTCCTTATAGGCATATGGATATTATCCTATCACTGACAGCATGGTACTTCAGATAGATCTGGAAACATTCTTTGTGATGATGAATGCCATGCCATTCCTCTTCAATTTGTCATTCCTGACATAGTAGATCATGTGATTGTCTGAGTCAAAATGGCCAACACCAGTCCATTTCAGCTCACTGATGCCTAGGATATTGATGTTATGTGTTCATTTCATTTTTGATGACAACTTCCCATTTTCCTAGATTCATACTCTGTATATTCCATGTTCTGATTTTTAATGGATGTGTGCAGCTGTTTTTTTTTTCTCATTTTGAGTTGTGCCACATCAATGAATGGAGACCCCAAAAGCTTTACTCTATCCATTTAATTAAGATCAGCTCTACTCTGAGGAGGCAGCTCTTCCCCAGTTGTATCTTGAGTGCCCTCTGACCTGAGGGGCCCATCTTCTGGCACTATATTGGACAATGTTTCAGTGGCTATTTATGAAATTTTCCAGTAATATATCAGAGAGTATTCCACTGCTATTCATAAGGTTTCCACTGGCCAATTCTTTGAGCAGTGGATAGTTTCTTCTTCTGAGTCTGTCTTAGTCTGGAAGCTCTGCTGAAACCTGTCCACCATGGGTAACGCTGCTGGCATTTGAAATACCAGTGGCATACCCTTCAGCCTCATGCTGAATGGTTTGAAAAGGTGAAAGAGAGCACAAAGTGAGTAGAGCAGTTTGGAACAGCTAAGAGAGACAAACTTGTTTGTCAGTTTGTTCTGTGGTGGTTTGCGTGTTTTCTGTGATGCTGAAGTCTATGCCAACAGTGAATTTTCTATGGCATACTTCGTTAAGCTCAGTTGGGTAAGAGACTCAGCTGATCTGTGCTTATAGAAACACCTTGTCCAAAATCTGTCATTATGAATTGATTCATGTATGTCCATTGCCCTTGTAGCACTATCTCTTATGACTCACTGTATAAAGAAAGATTTCAGACTTTAATACACAAATGTAAAAGGATACTGAATAATTATAACAACTGAGGCCCAATTGTCCAATCAGAGCTACTGAAATTTTAGAACACTGCTCTAGCATAATAGGTTTTAAATTCAGTTAATATTTTTTGAGAACATTCTAGTTCCAGGCACTTTAAGATATATTTGTCTTTAACAAATCTTCATGGGAAGATATATTAACCTCATTGATGATTAGTAAATTGAGGCTCCCAAACCAAAAAGTACAAAGCCACTCCCATTGAATCGATTCTGACTCATAGCGACCCTATAGACAGAGCAGAAATGCCCATAGCACTTCGAAGGCTGTAAATCTTTACAGAAGCAGACTGCCTTATCCTCCTGTGGAGTGGCTTGTGGGTCCAAAACATTGTTTTGATTAGCAGCCATATGCTTTAACCACTGCACCATCAAAGTGTTTCAAAATTGAAGCTCAGAAGTTTTAAATTATTTGCAGAAGTGTGGAGAGCTTGCAAGAAAGGTAGAGAGGAGATGCAACTGCAGGTCTTTGCACTGTTATATATTTTTCTCATACCATGTTGTTCCTACAGATGTTCTTTGTACACTTCGTTGTTGAGCCTCCTCCTCACAAATCTTTTTCAACCATCCTTATGTTATTCCAAGATGGAATCAGGTAACATTAGCATGATCCTTCCTAACACTGAGAGCAGACATCACTAATTAATCACAATACCTTTTCTCACAATGCCTAAGGCATCTGACTGCTAACCAGAAGACTGGTGATTCATACCTACCAGCCACTCTGTGGAAGCAAGACTGGACAATCTACTTCCCTAAAGATTTACCGCCTTGAAACCAAATGGGGGTCACTATGAGTCGGAATCAACTCGATGGCAGTGGGTTTGGGTTTTTTTGTGTTGTTTTGTTTTTTTCTCACCCAGCCCAGACAAAAGCCTTCCCAACACAGAGCTCTGGGCAATTGGTTCCAATCAATTGGAGTTTTCATTCTGTTAAAATAAATTTATCTTCCTAAATGAAGATATAACCTAGTTTTGCTTTAACCTAATGCTCTGCTGTATTTTTAAAATATCTTTTCATGTGTCAAAATCTCAGTTAATTCAGAAAAAGAATATTTTTCAAGACTGAAATGTCCTATTTTCATAAAATTATATATATATAAATGTATTTAAAGACTACTTAGCTGCTCATAAAGCTCTGCTGCCTCTTTAATAATCAAAATTCCTTAAAAAGAATGTGGCTCCTGCCCTAAGAGCCTCTTGGGCATCTGAGGCTCTGTTCCATAAGCATTGTATCCAAGGAGGCTCCATTATAACCAAGAATTTTGGAAACAAATATCAGATTGTTATCTCACTATTTCCTAAAATAGGCTAAAAAATGACTTGGACGATGTTGTGTTAGACAATACAGTTGTGTTTTCAATAAACAGTCTCCCATCAGAAATGAATTTGAATGTTAATAAGTCAAATAAAAAGAGTGACACTGAAAATTCTCTTTGCCTCACTGATTTTTGGAAATGAGGTTGAAGCCATGGTGAACCTCTGGCACAAGGACGTTGGTAAGGCACCAGACCAAAACCCTTTGCCATTGAATTGATTCGGATTCACAAGAGACCCATAGGGCAGAATAGAGAAGCTCTGGTAGCATAGTGCCTAAGGCACTTGACTGCTCACCAGAAGGCTGGCGGTTCAAACCCACCAGCCACTCCTCGGAAGAAAGGTTGGGCAATCCTACTTCCGTAGTGATACTGCCTCGGAAACCCAAGGAGAGGGGGTCGTTATGAGTCGGGGCCAACTTGACGGCAAACAACAACAACAACAACAACATAGGGTTTCCCAGGAGCCCTAGTAGCGTAGTGCCTAAGGCATTTGACTGCTAACCAGAAGGCTGGTGGTTCAAACCCACCAGCCACTCCTCGGAAGAAAGGTTGGGCAATCCTACTTCCGTAGTGATACTGCCTCGGAAACCCAAGGAGAGGTCGCTATGAGTCGGGGCCGACTCGACGGCAAACAACAACAACAACAACAACATAGGGTTTCCCAGGAGCCCTAGCAGCGTAGTGCCTAAGGCATTTGACTGCTAACCAGAAGGCTGGTGGTTCAAACCCACCAGCTACTCCTCGGAAGGAAGGTTGGGCAATCTATTTCTGTAGTGATACTGCCTCGAAAATCCAAGGAGGGGTCTTTATAAGTCAGATCCGACTCAACTGCAGGGAGTTTGGTTTTTTGGCAACCAGACTACATCGCCCTGACTTCTTATACTCTACTGCCACCTATTGTATTTTAGAAGCATGTACTCTTGGCTGAATTCTAAAGCAAAAACCAAAAACTTTTGAGGTGAAGTCAACGTCACTCACAGTGACCTCATGTGTTTCAGATAGGACTGTACTCCAAAAGGTTTTCCATGGCTATGCCCTTTTGGAGGCACACTGGTGGTGTAGTGGTTAAGTCATTTGGCTGCTAAGCAAAAAGGTGGGTGGTTCCAACCCACCAGCCCCTCCTTGGAAGAAGGATGAGGCAGTCGGCTTCTGTTAAAAATTTCCAGCCTTGGAAACCCAATGGGGCTGCTAAGAGTCAGAATCGACTCCATAGCAATGAGTTTGTTTTTTAGTTTGCTGCCCTTTGGGAAACAGATTCACAGAAATTTCTTCCAAGGCACCTCTGGGTATATTTGAACTGCCAACCTCTCAGTTAGTAGCCTAGAACTCAACTGAGTCAACAAGGGATGGCTGTTGAGTTCCAGAGGATCAATAGTGATAGTATTTAGCTGAATTAATTTTGAAGCTTCTTAGAGTTCTAGAAGGTAGGAACACTATTTCTGATACGTTTCTGTATATGACTATCTGTGTAAATGTCATCAAACATAGGGCTTAAGTTCTGGAATAGTCCTATTGTTGCAAATAATAATAAATGCATGCTAGGAAATATAATCCTATGGAGAAAATAGAGTTTGGGGAGACACACTATAGAAATCCTAATAAATATAATAGAGACAGAACTGTAAATAATAACAATATTTGTGACATTTTACATATGGAAATAAATAACAAGGCTACATTACTGTTAGGAGCTCTGATAGTGTAGTACCTAACGCACTTGACTGCTAACCAGAAGGCTGGTGGTTCAAACTCACCAGCCACTCCTCAGAAGGCAGGTTGGGCAATCTATTTCCGTAGTGATACTGCCTCAGAAACTCAAGGAGGGGTCGCTATGAGTCGGGGCTGACTCAATGGCACATAACAACAACAACAACACGGTATTGTTATAAGAGCTAACACTCCCAGCTACTAACTTAAAGGTTTAAAGTTCAAGTCCAACCTCAGGCACCTTGGAAGAAAGGCCTGGAGTTCTACTTCAAAATATTAGCTACGAAAACACTATGGAGCACAGTTCTACTCTCCCACTTTTGGGTTCACCATGAGCTGGAGTCGACTAGACAACGATGGGTTTTTTTTTTTTCTTTGTTTTGTGGAGTGGGAGAGGGCGAGATAAGAAATGAGAAGCTACATGAAAGTACAGACCAGTTCAGGAAGGTCAGTTTCAGGATAGAGAATAAAGTGAAAAATTAGGATGAACGTGAGAAAATAAGGTGAACAGTTACGTCAGGTAAATACACTCCTTACAACGATCAATCATGGGAGATCAAGGGTAGTAACTCCACAGGGAGACAGCTCAGGGGGCAGGAACACATAGGAAAGAAGGACATAGGGAAGAGGTAACTACAGGGAGGAAGTGGGAAGAGAGTTGTTACATTGTGGGGTTTGCAGTCAATATCATGAAACAGAATGTCTACGATTTGCTGTATGGAAAATGAACTTGCTCTGTAAGCTTTTACCCAAATCACAATAAAATTTAAAAAAAAAAAAAAAGCAAAAATTCCCACTTTCTCTGTTGATACTTCATTTGCAAAAAAAAAAAAAAAAATAGGAAATGGAGTCACTTAGTTTGTCCTGTATCTATGTGATCTTTGGAAAGTCTTTACAAATTCCCAGGTAGGCATGCCTTGTTTGAAGACTGCTGTTTGGTTGTGAATAATATAATGCTGCTTAATTCACAGTGGGTATTTCATGTTGTATATTTTTTCCAAACACTGATTTCCAAAAATTTGAACTGTTCTATGGAAGTAGACATTTTTTATACTAATATGAAGAACCATTACCGCAGATAACCAATTTTTTTTTTTCCATTTCTTAGATACCATGATCCTAAGTAGCTTTGTTCTTTTATTTATAGGTAAGCTTATTACCTATTGTCCATCCTATGACAACCCAGATGGAGAACACACAATGCATAGCAAACAGAAGATAACTTTTAGTTTTCAATCAACTCATAAATTGAATTCCATTTCTAAGATTAGTGGCATTTGGAATTCATTACAAATTTTTTTAGACCCCTTTGGAGCATTTTATTGGATTATGGAATAAAATAACAGATTGAGTGAAGAATGCAAAGGGCTAGTCATTAAAACTGCCAGAAGGGCATTTTAAATTCCAAATCTGATCAAGTCACTTCCTCTCCTTAAAACTCTGGTGGCTTTCCACTGCTTTCAGGACAGAGTCTGAGCATCCAACAATAAGGTGTCCTCTGTAATCTGGCCCTTCCAGTTTCTTACGCTTTTACACATGCATAGTGAGCTCTAGTGAGCATTGATAAATGCCAACAGTATCAGGACTCACAGCCTTTGTGTGCACTATTCCCTCTACTGGGAAGGATTTACTGGTTTGGGTTGGCTAGAGAGCCAAGATGGCAGGCAGGTGGGGAAGGAGCCTACCAGTTAGAGGCAGTGCATGGGGCATGGTTCTGGGACGACAGAGCTGATTGGGATCTTATGGACTGGACAGAGAATAACAGTCACTGGGAGTCAAGGTTATAGTCCAAGAGGCTCTCAATGCTGTTCAATGGGAAGAGGGAGACAGGATGAGGTGATCCAAGGACTCAGGAGCTTCCCACTCTGTGGTTGTGCTCTTAGGGGCCCTGTACTCCCTAATCCATCACCATTATGGGACTTACTCAGTGGCTCCATGGCTTCCAGGCTGAGTGATCTTGAACAAGTGACTTAATCTTTTAATTAACCATTTCCTTATCTATTAATGGTACATAACAGTAACGGGACTGATTCTATTATAAAATGAGCATATTAAGTTCACAGCACAGTGCTGGGCACAAGGTTAGTTAGTGCTCAATAAATGACTATGTTCTGATCAAGATTATGAGGACTTTGAAGAGCTTTCACAGAATAAGAACATTATCTGTCTCCTATAGCATAGAATTCTAGGGGCCCTGGGAGGTCTCTTGCCCCTTGCCTTCTCCATAATTTTTTCCTGGACTGGCTAGTGTTTAGCTGAGGCTTTGTCCTCTTTATTTAAAGAACAATCACTATGAAAATTTGCTGTAGAGAAGTGAGTTAGCATGTGTGTATGTAAGCACATGATCTGAAAGTTACGGTTGATGCCAGTCCCTACCCTCTTAAAGTTCAGCTGCCATTGAGTCCATTTCTACTCATGGTGGCTCCATGTGTGTCAGAGTAGAACGGTGCTCCATATGCTTTTCAAAGGTTGCTTTTTTGGAACCAGATCACCAGGTCTTTCTTCCAAGGTACCTCTGGGTAACTTTGAACTTCCAACCTTTAGGTTTTCAGCCAAGCACATTAATCATTTGTACTACCCAGAGACTTTACTGACCACCTAGTGAATAAGACATCTTTGAAAAGATCTTGTTTGTACAATGTGAGTAGGAAATAGCCACTGGGTTTTGAAGTCCAGGATTTGAGGATGGGGTAGGCAGGTGGTAGCATTCATAGGGGGTGAGATAGGTATAAATATATGCATGTGTATAGGAGGAGATGGGGTGTAATCAGAAGGAGAGCTGACTATATCCAAAGGAACAAATGCTCCCATTTGGAGCATTTCTTGTGAGTAAGGCACTTTGTGGGGAGCACTTACATGTTAGTTTATTATGTTCTCATCACATCATGAGGCAGGAATTATGCCTGGCTTACACAAGAGAAAGCTGAGGTTAAGATAGTTCAGTGCCCTTCCTGAAGCTACGTAACTGGTACTTGGTGAAGCTTGAGTTTGAACACAGGCAGTGGCACCACTAGGGTTGGTGTCACCCTAATGTGGCAACTCATGGTGTCACACCCCCTCAATGGACCTCCTGAACCCATCCGTGCAGAATCCTTAGTAAGGTTTATCATCAATTTTAATCATAAAATAATACGTGATGTTATTGTAAATTGCTTAAATGTAGTATTTCTTAGATTATATGAATACTAGCAACAAAATAGTTTTGTAAATCTCTCAATTACATTGAGTTATAACATTATTGGTAATTGAGCAGAAGTCTATATTTATTTTTCTCTTTTTTTTCTTTAATTACTACTTCATTCTCAAAGAAGTTATTGATATAGTTTCACAAATACTAATTATCCCAGTATTGTAGCTAAAACTCTGGAAAATCTGACAAAAATTAGCAATTATATAAACACCAGACAGCAACAAAAACAAAAGCATGTGCTTGGAGTATGTGCCAATGAAACCACGTGATTTGAAGTATCATTTTTCATTGGATAATAATGACGGTGCTGACCAGAGCACATTATGTTGTTGTTATGTGCCATTGAGTGGGACCTGACTCATAGCGACCCCTCCTTGGGTTGCCAAGGCAGTATCACTACGGAAGTAGATTGCCCAACTTTCCTTCCCAGGAGTGGCTGGTGGGTTTGAACCGCCTGCCTTCTGGTTAGCAGTCAAATGCCTTAGGCACTATGTTACCAGAGCTCCCCAGAGCACATTAGAAGTTTCAAAAAGTAAATTAGCATAAAGTTTTAACCTTGTAGGTATATTGATACATGTAAACTGGACTTATGAAAAGTGTTTTTTATTGTTGTTGTTACAACTAACTACAAGGATTTTTGTGTGTGTGTATTTTTTTTTTTAATTTTTTATTGTGATCTGGGTAAAAGTTTACTGAGTAAATTCACTTTCCATACAGCAGCTCACATGCACTTTGTCTCATGACTTTGACTACAATTTCCCACAATGCAACAGCTCCCCTCCCACTTCTTCCGCATAGTTACCTGTTCCCTGTGTCCTTTCCTCCCATGCATTCCTGGCCCTCAAGCTGTCTCCCTGTGCATACACAACCTCTCTATTCTCCCATGATTGAGCTCTCCAAGGAGTGTATCTACCTAACATAAATGTTCAGCTCATATGCCTGCCCTTTGTTTGGTTGGAAGCCACAGGAGTGGGTTCAATTCCAGACCTGAAAGGCACCTAGGGGCCATAGTCTCAGTGGTTCCACCAAGCTCTATCAGACCAGCAAACCTGGTCCTTTATTTTTTTTTAATGATTTTGAGTTTTGTTCCACATTGTTCTCCCACTCTGTCCAGGATCTCCTACATAGATCCCCCTCTGAGTGGTTGACAGTGGTAGCTGGCACCATCTAGTTCTTCTGGTCTCATAGTCATATAGGCTGAGGACTGCATGGCGTACCAGTTGCTTAGACCAATTGTTTCCACGTGTCTTTGGTTTCCTTCATTCTTCTTTGCTCTGGATGAGGAGAGACCTATCATTGCATCTAGCTGACCTCTTGCAAGCTTTTAAGAACCAACTACAGGGATATTTTTATAAAAAATAATAAAATTCTGCTGAAACACTGCACAAAACTGTTATATACAGTCATTTTTGTGCCACCCCCTCTAACAGGGTCACTTGGTACAGTCCACACCCCTTCTACCCTTTAGCTTTCACCACTGAACACAGGTCTGCCTAAGCCCAAGCAGCTGCTTCTTCCTGCCAGCTCATGACCTCCCCGAGGAACCATTGGGTTTGCTTCTTGCTTGACCTACTGAGTCCTCTCTGTGAAGTATTTGGTACTGTGGAAATGACTCCCCTTAAGATGGCCTCTCTGAAATACCTCCCCTCATAGCCATGTTGCTTTTCAGGCAGAACATGTTTCAAATGAGGATGTGTTCATCCCTCCTTTTTATTACTCCTTCTCAACTCACACAACCTCTTTTCCTGGGTTTGCCATGTTTCTGCCAGGCTAGAAGAAAGTGTGAACTGACACACCCCCAAGGACCTCACTCTCATTACCAGGGCACCTGGTCAGGCTATATGATGGGGATGGGGAGGAGGTGGAACACAGATGGGGTCTAGGCAGAGAAAGGCCCGCTCACGAGAAAGGAAACAAATTTTTATTGAATATTTACCATGTTTTCCAGCCTTCACGCTGTCACATTTAATGTATATAACAGTCCAGTGGGACAAATCAAAAAGACCAAACCTACTGCCATTGAGTCTACTCTGCTTATGGGAACTTCATGTGTTACACGGTAGAACTGCTCCATAGGGCTTTGTTGGCTGTAATCTTTAAAAGAGCAGTTTGTCAGGACTTTCTTCTATGGAGCCACTTGGTGGGTTTGAACCACCAACTTTTGGGTTAGTAGTTGAGTACAAACCACTTGTACTGCCCAGAGAACTATCCTGTGAGGCAAGCAGAGCTTAAATGTCCTGCTCATCTACCCCCTTATTAATGATGACCAAAGTCAGACTACTTCAGAATGCTTATTGCAAAAGAAAAAAAATGTGAGCTTAGGTTTTCAATTTATTTTATATGCCATGATATCATTGGTGCGAGGAATGATGTTTCAGGTCAGAGAGTGAATCCTATTATTATTTTGGGGAAGATTCACCTGAACTACTGAAGAGTCAAATTTTTGATTCTAGGTTTTGAAAATGAACGGTTTTATTGTATACAAAAACAAAGAGATTCAAACTAGGTTAATGGTGGTAGTGCTCACCTACTTTTTTCCTGAAGCTATGGTTGGAGTTAGAAGATTTGTTATAACAAATGCATACTTTAAAATCAGAGTATTTGCTACATTAAGTGGACTCTTAAAATGGCTAAAGGCAGGCTGCTCTGGTCTCAGCCTCCTGCGTCTTGTTATACCACCATCACCCTTGGCCATGTTCCATTCCTTCTTATCTTCTTAGGTCCTTCTTCCGAACAAGCTATTCTCACTTATTAGAAATATCAACCTGGTTCTTAATCCCTCTCTTTCTCTTTATACACACACACACACACACACACACAAATATTTATTGTGCATTCATAATTTAACTCTATTATATTTTAATCTCTGAGAAAAAAAAAAGCTTTAAAAATAAAAAATAAACCTCTGTCTTGTCAAAATGATCACAGAAACCTGAATCATGAGTGTGTGTTGAGCCTTGACCAAGGGCCATTGAGTGGCCTTGCATTGAGTACTGCAATGTGGCAATATCTCCAGCAGGTGGAGATGGTGTGTAGGAAGAAAAGGTGCGCTCTAGGCCAATTGCTTCCAGGATAAAGAGGAAGGAAGGCTGGCTCCAGACATTCCGTTGAAGGTCAGCAAATGCTTAATGGAAGGCTTCTAGCCTCCAGGTACTGCCCTGGGTGTGCAGTGAGTTCACAAGAGGTTAGGCAGAGTTTCCCCGCCTTGGGGAACTCAGTCTTTGTGTGTCAAGCAGGGTCATCGTGCTGCTCTTGAGAAACAACCTAGAAACAAAAACAAATCCCACAGCAAGTTCTTTCTTCTCCACTCACGAGCCTGTAGTGTTTACTTAGTTGCTGGGACAAAAAAGTCCCTAGGGTAAACCTGGAATCCCTGGGTGGTGAGAATGGTTAATGGCATGGCTGCTAACTGAAAGCTTGGAGGTTCAGGTTCACCCAGAGGCATCTCAGAAGAAAGGCGTGATAATCTACTTCTGAAAAATCAGCCATAGAAACCTTATAGAGTGCAGTTGCTGTGAGTCGGTTGACTCGTCAGCAGCTGGTTAAGTCAAGCTAACACGTTTCCAGGCAGTATTCTTTGGTATACTTGGGAAGAGGGTATGTATTTGCGTTTCCTTCACTATTGGAAGGTGCTCTTCACTCCAGTAACAGTATATAGAATTCTATTTCTTCTGTATTTGTAACCTTTCAAAACTTCATAAAAAGAATACAAATAACCTGCCCTACGGCCACAGACCCAGGAAGCAAAAAGAAGCTATCCTTTATTGACCTTCTGCTCTGGGGCAGACATTCTGCTTTTTAAGCATATATAACTTGGCCCTTATTACCCCCAGAAGGTAGGGACAACCTCACTTGACACTGAGGAAACTGAGGCTCAAAGTTTAGAATATTATCCAAGATTAATAGCTAGGATGTGTCAGGAGAGGGACCTGAATTTTGACTCTATGTGGTATGGTGAGGAGATAGCAAGTTCTGAGAGTTTGGTGGTGCAGTGCCTAAGACATTTGACTGCTAACCAGTCAAACATAAAGGCCACTCCATGGAAGGAAGATGAGGCAATCTATTTCTGTAAAGATTTACTGTCTTGGAAATCCAGTAGGGTTCACTATGAGTTGGAATTGATTTGATGCCAATGAGTTTGTTTTTTGTTTGGTTATTCTTATGAAAAGGAGCTCTGTTGGTAGTGGGTAAGGCATTTGGATGCTAACCGGAAGGCTGGCAGTTTAAGCCCACCAGCTTCTCTGTAGGAGGCAATCTACTTCCATAAGGATTTGGTGTTGTTATGTGCCATCGAGTTGGCCCCAACTCATAGCGACCCCTCCTTGGGTTTCCTAGGCAGTATCACTACGGAAGTAGGATTGCCCAACCTTCCTTCCGAGGAGTGGCTGGTGGGTTTGAACCGCCAGCCTTCTGGTTAGCAGTCAAGTGCTTTAGCCACTATGCTACCAGAGCTCCTTCCATAAGGATTACAACCTTGGAAATCCAGTGGGGATGGCAATGAGTGGGGATGATGTGATGGCAATGGGTTTATCCTTGTGAAAGTTAAATGCAGCACTTTTCAAATGTTGATCAAGTGTGTGGGAATCCCCTGCAGCTCTTGTAACAGTGAAATTCTGGGTGGGGCAGGGAATTGTCCATCTCTAAGAGCTCCTGGGTGATACCAAAGTGTTGTTTGGCTGGAGGACCTCCTTACACTTTGACTAGCAAGGCTTTCATCTGCAAATTTTATGCTGTCCCAGTTCAGTTTTTCTTGATGGGCTCTAGGTCAAAAAAAATTTGTATTTCATTTATTAAGTCATTAGGTGGAAACAACTAGGTAAGTGTTTATGTTCTAAGAACTTAGTAGCTGGTTGAAAAAATAATGCAGATAAATTGAAAGAAAACTGTATTGTCGTTGTTGTTGTTGTTATGTGCCATTGAGTAGGCTCCAATTCATAGCAATCCTCTGTACAACAGAACAGAACACTACCTGTCCCCATGCCAACGTCACAATGCTTGCTATACCTGAGCCCATTGTTGCAGCCACCGTGTCAATTCATCTTGTTCAGGGTCTTCTCCTTTTTTGCTGGCCCTCCACTTCTGTATATAAACTATAACTAATAGGATATATGCCACTGGGCCCTGAACAACTTCTCCAATCATAGCATTAGATTGGACACTGACATCCTAATTTCCTGTTCCATGTGGATTTTTTTGTGTGATATCTACTTTTTATAACTCAATAGCAGCAGCCAAAAAGCCAGCCTCAAAAAGATAAGATGTCGTTAAAAGGAATTTAGTGCACTCCTATGTTGAAGCTATGAACTACCTAGGACTTGTAGTTTATATGGTGTCTGACAAATGATAAATATTATTGTTATTTCTCTTAAAATTTAATAATCCTCTGTGCATCTCAATGAATAATTTGGGACCAGTGGCTTAGCTGCACTCTGCCTTGTATTAAAGAATAGCCCTGTGGAGTAGCAGAGAGAGCTTTGGGTTAAAAGCCAAGAGACTCTTCCACTAAATTACTGAATGACCTTGGCATGGTGCCAAGGTCATGGGGCCCTTTTCTGAATAGAGAGGGACCACATTAACTATTAAGATCATTCAGATATAGTATCTATGATTCTAATTATCTATAAACATGTCTCATCTCCCCATGAGATTAAGCCCTCAGACATAGTAGAGGCTTTATCTTACTCAGCATCAAATTCCAACGTCCTTCCTCATAGTAGTTGCTCTGTAAAGAATCTTATAAAAATGCCTTTTGAAAGCATTTTAATCAATTTCCTGTGAGCAGTTTTTATTATTTCTTTAATATCCAAAATATTAGTTATACGAGAGAAGCCAGCATTTTTGTAGTAGGTAGCTCTGGTGGCACAGTGGTTAAGCACTCAGGTGCTAATCAAAAGGTTAGCAGTTAGTTTTATTTTTGTAGTAACTATTAAAAGGAAATGAGAGTGCAGAGTGGAGACTTTTGTATCATAGAATATGCCAGAAGGGCGAGACTATACATGATGGACAAGGAGTCACAGACAAAAGGTCTGGATATCAATTTTTGAACAACTGTGTACTAGCTATTGAATTTTGACAAATCATTTGAGTCTCTGTAGTTGACTTTATCCATTTAATAGGTGTCATATTAGCTCCTTTCTGCCTATGGAGTGAGAGTATCAAAAAAAGATACTGAATGTGAAAACACTTTGCGAATTAGGAAGCCCAGTCACTACCACCATTGTCAGCTTCCAAAAGCCATAATCAAAGTGTAGAGATCCCTCCTCAATGTCACTACTTTAATTATGGGCTCAGATGTTATCCAGGTAAATGGAACAAAGCCATTAGAAGACAAAGAGACAATCTATATCCATTAGAGAGGTAACAAAGTAGACATCATAAATCAATTTATTTCATAAATATTGACACGTCCTTTGGGACTAGGACTTTCACAAAAGAAAATGGACACTGGTAGAATGCCAAGTATTCTTATTTTTCCTTGGGACAACCTTGAGGATTGGCCTTCCCTTAGGGATGGAAACTCTAAACTCAAAGTCTGATACATTTCCTTAACATGATTAAACCACTTTCCAACCTCACCTCAGTATCAGGCTGAATCACTTTTTCTTCCCACCTAACTCATCAAGACCACCACCTTTCCCACCACACACTGTTGATGAGCCTCAACCTTGACCAACCCTCTCTTTTGAGAATCAAACTGAGAAAATTCATCAATTAATTCTAAGGGTCTTTGGCTGGGATGTCTTTTATTCCCCATTGGGTTTACAGTTTCCCATTATTGATTGCTTCCACTTGAACTGTCAGATATAAAATGGACCAAGCACACCTTGTGAGAATGAAGAAATGTAAGTGTGTGGGTGTCCAAAAATGACTGAAGCCCTGAAAAATAACCTAAAGCAGACATTTATCATAATTCAACTGGAAAAACCCTGAAATGAATGAAACCAAATGACAGAAAAAACTCAGAAATGAGAACATTCCTAGGAAAGTGTCTTAGGAAAATGAAGTACTGAAGTTCCTCCTCCAACACTCAATGTCTGGGCTTTCTGGCCACAAGTAATGAATGGGAACATCTGAGTGGGTGTGGAGAACACCTGAGTGGGTGTGGAGAACATCTGCATGCAGGTACTCACTGTGAGGTGATCAATCTTTGGGTTGATATATGCTTTTTATCAACATTTCCTCCTCCAGTGGGATGCGTCCCTTTTGAGTCACAGCCTACTTTGTCTAATTCAGAACTGGAGGAGATGATGGAGCTCTAGGAAAATAAACAATGAAGACAGTCATGGGGCAAAAATAATGCCCCCTTTCTCAGCTGTCCCCAACTCTCTCTGCCAGAATATGGGCCAGATCAGAGGTTAACTTGGAGGAAAGTTGGCACCATTCAAGGAGTCTTGTGCAAAAGATATTCCTAAAAATATTTTATATGCTTATTGAAAAGTCTTGTCAATTTTTTCCCCTATGTATTGTGCTTAGTTTTATTAGGAGGTGATTTCTAGTCAGCAGTTGGTTGTGGCATCTGGGAAGAACCAAGCTATCTGACCCATTGGCTCCCAGCCTACCTTTCCCATCTGCATGAGTCCTTCCAATTCCTTGGACCCTGCTGTGTTGCAGTCCCTGATATCCCTCCCTGCCTCCCTTAGGGTCTGACTCCCAGGCTACTCCCACTATGCATCCTGAGTGAGTTCTGTAAAACACAAATCACCTCATCTATTTCTTCCTGTAATATCAGTCAAAGACTTCCCATTGATGTGAGGATAATGTTCAATTTCCTTTGTTGGCCTACCAGGCCCTCCAGGATTTGTCTACCTGTATATCACATAACAACAACAACAACAACAACATATCAGTTTCTAGTCTTATTTCCTGCCATTCACCTTCCCTATCCACCTTGCATTTTCTGATCTAGTAGTTACTAGAATAAGTGCTCCAGGCTATTTTAGTTTTCCATTTTTCACTGTTTCCTTTCCCTGCAGTGGCTTTCATTCTTTTGTTCACTGAAGAACTCTTATTCATCCTTCAAACCCTTAATGACATCATCTTTAAGTTTCTTTTTTTTTTTGGTCAACTCTCTTCCTTCCAAGTACAGTAAAACTCACCCTCTCCTGTGTGACCTCTGTGCCTTAATGAATCTCTGTTGTTGTATTTATTTATTTACATGTTTGTCTTCCATTGCTCACCAAGGATAAACATTGTTTACCCTCTATATCAGCGGTGGTGGCATAGCACCTAAGGCGTTTGACTCCTAACCAGAGGCTGGCAGTTCAAACCCACCAGTCTCTTCTTGGAAGGAAGATTGGGCAATCTACTTCCACAGAGATATTGCTTCGGAAACCCAATGAGGGGTCGCTATGAGTTGAAATCGGCTCAGGGGCAGTGAGTTCGGTTTTGGTTATATCAGCGGTAACTAGTAAAGGGCTTGGCACAAAATAGGCATTCACTGATCAATGAAAAAATTAAATTAACACTTTGTAAATATTGTGATTGAGTTTGAGTAAGATGGGAAGGGTGGCTGGCATGGCACTTGGAGAAATAAGGAGACCTGTGGTGTCACCTGGAACCTGATGATGTGGGTGAGGAAGAGGTAAAGTGAAGGGAGCAGAAAGTGCACCCAAGAAATGAGATTGGAGGTCAATCTTTCTGAAATACTTCTATTGCACTGAAATACTGATATTAGTATGTATGTGTGTGTGTGAATTTGTGTAGCACAGTGTTTGGTGGTGAGCCTCCCCATTAGTGCAAACAAGGATACAGCCCTCAAGAGGGAAGTGGTGGGAGGGAAGGGAGGTGAACTAAGATTGAATTAATGACCAAAAGAGCACAATCTCCTTTACTTGTCATATCAGCTTAGTAAGAAAGGTATAATCAACTCATTTTTATAGACAAAGACAGTGACATGAAGAGAGGTTAAGTAACTTGCCTACAGAATGTATTGCTAATATCTGACTGAGCTGTTATTCATACCTCCTGGGTCTGGTTCTAAAGCTCCCCATTGTACCATATCCTCCCTACACGGATATTTGTGCTCTCAAATTATGTTTTCATTTCTTGTATGCACAATGATCTTGAGGATGGTTAAACATGTTTTGCTGCTCAAAGGAGCATCAATCAGAAATATTTGTCTCATGTAACTATAGACCTTGGGTTAAAGGGAGAAGTTCTTCCAAGCTTCTTTGCCAACCATCCCTCACTTACCTGATGCTGTTCTCTTCTGGCATTGAGTTTATGATTTAAAATCAGCCTCTAGTCAGCTATGTGGGCAGGTGGTGGTCCTGCCTTTCTCTATTTCCCTGTGTGTGAGCAGCACTGCCTTTACATGCCACAGGATGAATTACCTGCTGGTACTTTTAGATTCAGAATCAGCAGGTATCCCTCAGCTAAATTTCCTGCTATTGTTAATTATAGAAGGGTCAATACACAGAGGTACAAATGCTAAAAAATGCAAAACGTATCTTATTTTTTCTCACATCTGAGTCTGCACTGAGTGCTTACTCTCTGTAGGCTTGTGGTATATTAAGAATTGGAGTTTTTATGAAATTTGTTAAGTATTGCTGGAGCAAAGCCCTCAGTTAGGAGAAACAGGCTTCATTAAATTAAACTGACTCAAAAAAGACCAAACACAACCCACTGCCATTGAGTTGATTGTCACTCATAGCAACTCCCATTAGGTTTTCAAGGTGGTAAATCTTCATGGAAGTAGACTGCCACATCTTCCTTCCATGGAGAAGCTGGTGGATTTGAACTGCCAACCTACTGGTTAGAAGACGAATGCCTTATGCACTGCACCACCAGAGCATCTGGTTCTGTGGGTAAGGGCAGCCATTTCTGAGAAGGCCCCAAGTGGAAGATTAGCTTTATGCAATGGCAAGAACAAAGACAGTTAACTTTTTATGAAGATCTTCTAATTTTATTTTGTGTATCCTTTGTGCCAGACCCAGTGCTAGGAAGTTTCACATATAATTGTACATTTAATCTTCATAACAGCCTAGCAAAGTCTGTCCTTACCATTATTTTTCCCAATGAGTAAGTGAGACACAGAGATGTAAAGATATTTACCTGTCTAAGGCCAAACACCAAGTCAATGGTGTACAGGTTGAAATGGAATTGGGTCTACATGATTACCAAGTCTGGAAAGATTCATCACCATAGGATATGACATATATTCCTTTCCTTTGATCCCTCTTCACCTTTGCTCATGTGTCCATGTGTCTAAAATGCCTTTTCTTCTTCCCGTTCTCTCTTTCTCTGCTAAGTGATTCAAAACAAGTTCAAATATTTTTGCCTCCTCTGTGAATTTTCCTAAGACCTCCCTGATAGCATTTACCTCTCCCCTACTCTCTGGGTTCCAGAGCTGATTTTATTAGGCACCTGGCATAGTGTGTCATCAATATTTGCATGGCACCTTCTTCAGGATAGTATTAGCTCATCTCTGAACCCTCAGTACCTGGAAAACTGTAGGTGATCCTTAAATGTCAGAGCCATGGGTAAATAAATACATTAATGAAGCTGTATAAATTCTAGAACTTAAGAATAGAAAACTGATTATAAGGACTATGAAATAACTTCCAAAATATCATAATAAATAACAAAACTGGGTAAGACAATGCTGAATTTCTCATGCTTTGGGGGTTTGGTTGGGCTGGAATGACCCTTATTAGTCAATGGGAGAAACAGGCTTTGGTGCTCCTGGGGCTGACAAATTGTCCCTTAGGGGGCCTGGTTGTCTTCACCCAAGAGAGAGGCAGTGACTTGTTTTCTGTCCCAGACGATAGATGGCAGCTCTAGGCTCCCCTGGCCCACTGGCCCTAAGATTAATGCCTAAAGTATCTGTGCATCTCAAGAACTTAGAAAAAGATCCTTATCCAAGGTGGCCTTTGAGAGACCAAGGTGTCGGACAGCTTCTAGAGAACCTCAGCATGGCTGATGACTGCTTAAGGATTTCTTGTCTGCGTTGGGTCCTTACAAATCCGGTGATTATGACTGAAACATAATTAGATACAAATGACATTTTGTAAAAATTGTTGACTTATATGCATACATTTCCAATGTTGTCTCAAAAAACTAAAAGAAGACCACACTTAGAGTCAGGAAGCTGGTGTCTTAAATATGTTATTGGCTAGTTATTGACTTTGGGCAAATTATTTACTTTCCATCTCTGTTCCTTAATTTTCTCCCCTGTAAAATGAAGAGATGGACATTATGCATCAAGAAGCTTAAAAATACCTACACTATTTGTCTCAGGAATTCTGCTTCTATGATTCTTACTTGAGGAAATAACCAATATTGGTGGAAAAATACCATGGTGCACATCACAGTGTTATTAACCATATTGAGAACCTGGAAAAGAATTAAGGGTCCAAAGTTAGGGTCAAATGATATATGATACCTTATTTAAATGGAATATAATGTAACTATTAAAAGAGGAAATTTAAAAAGCATGTATGAAACATAGTTGAGAGTTTATTATGTATTGTATCAATGCCATCCAACAGAAGATCACCAAAAGCATACTTGAACTTGAAAAAATTAGATTTATTACTCATTATATTGAAGAATAGGGAATTGTGGAGCATCTCAATAGGAGGGTGTTCCAAAGGATTTACAGGATTCGGGCTTTTGGTGGACAATTTGGGGAGGGTTTTAGAAAGTAAGGCTTTTCTCTGAATTAGATGCTCTCAAGAAGTAAATTCTCTGATTGGGTCTTTTAATGAACTTTATTTAGAAGAGAAGACTAGATCAAAGGTAAAGTTTTAATTGGTAAAGAAGCATTAGTCTCTCATATTAGCCAAGATGAGGAATGCTTAGTTTGCTCATTTTGTGGATTGGGAAATGTTCAGGTCTTTGTGTTCACACATAATTTTGGAGTTGTCTTATTTTTGTGTCAATCTATCATGGTCATAGAGTGGTCTTGTCTGATATTGATGGCCCGTGAAATTGTTTTTGTTCCACAGGAGAACACTATGGCCCCCTGGAAGCTCCAGGCTGGTTGCTTGATAGTAGAGGCTACTTTTCTTGTTCTGAAAGGTTAATTTTAAAAGCACAGTGAAAAATTGAGTATACAAAATATAAAATGCAATATCAAAAGTATTACTCTTAACTTTGTAAAGGCTATATGAAAAGAAATACACTACATGCACATCATAATCAAATTAGCAAGGTGAGATAAACATAGTTTTTTCTTTCTTTCTTTCTGCTTTTTAGGATTTCTCTCTTTTTTTCAAATCAAAAGGCGCTTTTAAAGAATAAAATAAACTATAGATGGCAGTTAGATACAATGGTAAACCCAGTAAAAATAAATAGTTGTGGAACCTGACCTCCATCCCCTATTTTGTTATTTTTAGTTTTTAATTTTGAGATATGTAGACACTCATGTAGTTGTAAAAAGTAGTAGAGAGATGTCTCATTTACTTTTTACTCTTCCTCCATTGCTAACATTTTGAATAACTATAGTATGTTTTCTCAACCCAAAAATTGACATAGATACAATTCAGTCTCTTTTGACTCCCACATTTGAAGAATCAAGGTTCTTTCATTCCTGATGGACAGTCCTTAGAACCAGGTGGAAAAAGGGATAAACTAGCAGTATTACTTTTGTAGAAAAGCAATACCAGCCCATGCTCTATGGCTGATCTGAGCTCAGAATGTTCTACATTGTATCTCTCCTCTTGATGAGGGATCAGCTTAGCTGCCACAAGTCTCCTGTGCCAAAGTAAGTTTGGTTTCCTAATTTTGAATGGACTTTTGCCAGAAATTAGAATAAAATCGTGATGTGAAAACTCATCTGTACAGCCTGGGTCACTCTTGTTTGCCTGTATGGTGGTTGATGAAAACACCAGTGTAGAGTGATCTTTCATAACAGTAATTGCTAATGGCCAGTACACTGGACATGGTAGGCAGTGTCACAAAGCAGACTCCTATGGGCCTGAACAGATGAATGATGCACAAGGCAAGTGGGAGATGCAGTAATGGTGGCAAATCTTAAATCTTTCCATACAAACTAGGTCCTAGGAAGATACAAAGGAAAGGAGAGAAATTTTAAATGCCTCGTATGCATTAGATTTTTTGTATAAAAGCTCAAGTAATGTGAAAATGGTATTTTCCTGTCTCAGTTTTGCCTGAGGCTCCACAAGTTTAGCACAAAACAGTATATTTGTTATATTGTATTCCAAAGTGCTAATTCACCAAATTGCTAATAGGACTTTCTAAGTGGCTAGTGAAAATAAAAAGTCTTGTACCCTTAATCCATCACCCAGGACCCCTGGTGGTGCAACAGTTAAGCGCTAGCTCAGCTGAGAACCAAATGTTTGCCCATTCGAACTCACCTAGCAACTCTGAGGGGAGAGACCTGGTGATCTGCTTCTATATAGATTACATCAAAGACAATTATGGGGCAGCTCTATTCTGTCACATGGGGTTGCCAGGAGTAGGAACTGACTAGACAGCATCCAGCAACAATAGCAGCCTATCCCCCACTGTATGGGTAATTTAAATGGAAAAAGTTTAGGAGGTCAAGAGAGAGTCTTTGGATATTTTTCTACATCCTACTTTGGTGAGTAGTGCCTGGGGTCTTAAAAGCTTGTGAGTGGCCATCGGAAGTTCAATTATTGATCTCTCCTTATCAGGAACAAAGAAAAGTGGAGAAAATAAAAGATACAGGAAACAATTAGTCCAAGGGACTAGGGGACCATGTGAACCTCAGCATCCACACCCTGAGACCAGAAGAACTCGATGGCGCCTGGCTACTATGCCAGCCTCTCTGAGGGATCACAATAGGAGATCCTGGATAGAGTGGGAGAAAAATGTGGAATAAATATCAAAATAATAAAAAAGACTAGTCTTATAGGTCTGATAGAGACTGGTGGAACTGCTAAAAATATAGCCATTAGACACACTTCAAGCCTGGAACTGAACTCATTCCTGTGGCTCAACTTTTAGCCAAATAATAGACAGGCCTCTGAGATGAATAATAACACCAGGAAGGTGTGCACTTCTTAGAACAACCACACATAAGAAATCAAAAGGGCAGCACTTGCCGGGGGTGAAGCTGAGAAGCAGGAACGGATAGGAAAGGACAAAGGGAAATGGTAACCCCAGAGAGGAAGTAGGAAGAGTGGGGTTGCATTTTAGGGATTGTAACCAATGTCACAAAATGAAATGTGTATAAACTGTTGAATGGAAAAACCAATTTACTTTGCAAATTCTCACCCAAGTCACAATAAAAATTAATAATAATAGTAATAATAAAAACAGAGAGAGAGTGAGTCTTCGGATATATTTCTCAGGGAAAAGAAAATGTTTTTAGAGCTGATATTGTACTCTCTGGGTTTGGAAGATGTTTAAAGCTGCTATTTCCTATAATGAGAAACTTTAGTAGGTTTCTCAGAATCTTTTTTACTGGAAAATTCCAATTGTAATTTCCATGGAAGGTCAGAATCTGAGGCTATAGGGCATTAGAGCTAAGGAGAGAATGAGCAAGAAAAGACAGACCACATCTCTTCCCTGTCAGGTGGGTCAAGGGAAGGAAGATGCTTTGAATTGGTTTTCAGATTGAAATTATGACTTAAAAAAACTATTGTGGTAAAAATACACATAACAAAAAATATACCATCTCAATAATTTCTGCATGTGTAATTAAGTGACTTTGATTACATTCTTCAACTTGTACAGCCATTCTCTCTAACCTTTTCCAAATCATTCCACCACCATTAACATAAACTCTAAGCAAATATTGCTCCTTTCCCCCTTTCTCCCATCCCTGGTAACCATTTTGGTTTCTATATATATTTGCTTACTTCATACAAGTGAGTTCCTGCAGTATTTCTCCTTTTGCAATTGAATTATGTCATTAAACATGAAGTTTTCAAGGCTCATCTATGTTTTCACATTCATCAAGACATAGTTTCTCTTTATGATGGAGTAATATCTCAGTGTATGTATATTCCACATTTGGTTTATCCATTAATCTGTTTATGGACATTTTGGTTGTTTTCAACTTTTTGCTATTGTGAGAAGTTCTGTAATGAACATTGGTATACAGGTTGAAACTCTTCTTTCATTGGATAAGCCTTTTAATACCTGAAAATGAGTCTTAATGACCATACTGTGAATGTTCTTATAAATAATTAGAGGTGAATGGAAAGCTATGACATCTTTCCAAGGCTTCACCAAGTGGGAGAGGACATATGTGAGGTAGAGCATGTTGAAAACAAAGGTAGGACAAATAAAAGTTGTTTCTATCTGTACCAAGTTAAGACTGTTCATTAAGACAGTGACATGTGTAACAGTTAATAGCAGTAAGATGGCCATGTGACATGGGAGTTTGGCTCTATTTCCTGAACCCAACACTGAAGATGCCCCAGAAATAAGAAGGAGGTTGAAAGGTCTAAGAAAATAATGGAAAGTTAGTGGGAGACCCTTAGAGAGATTAAAGGTGGTAGGAACCTGGTTAGTGTGTGGGTATGTGTGTATTATACGGGGTGGGTAGAGAAGAGCAACACAAAGCCAGAAAGGCCAGGATGCTGTGGATGAGCATCAGCTAAGGAAGAGCTTTTCAGCTGTGCCTCTTTTTATGCCATAGGAGCCCTGGTGACACAGTGGTTAAGCATTTAGCTTTAACTGAAAGGTCAGCAACTAGAATCCATCAGCTGCTCCGTGGGAAAAGGATGTAGCCATCTGCTTCTGCAAAGATTGCAACCTTGTAAACCCTATGGGGCATTCTACTCTGTCTTACAGGCTTGCTATGAGTTGGAATTGGGAGCTCTGGTAGCGTAGTGCCTAAGGCACTTGACTGTTAACCAGAAGGCTGGTGGTTCAAACTCACCAGCCACTCCTCGGAACGAAGATTGGGCAATCTACTTCTGTAGTGATACTGCCTTGGAAACCCATGGAGGGGTCGTTATGAGTCGAGTCTGACTTGACGGCACATAACAACAACATGAGTTGGAATTAACTCAGTGGCAGAAATTTTTTTTTTTAATTCCATACCCCATTATCCATAATTATTATGTGAATAATTGCTCGCTCCACATGCATTCTGTGGCAGGAAAAAAAAAAAAAACAGCATTAGTCGAGATAGTGGAGAAAATAGAGGATCATGTTCATGTATGGCTGGTGTGTGGAACAGATGATGGCAGTTGTAGACTGACTTGCCTTCGCCTGGGTGTTCCTTCTTCCCTAGGTATGTCTCCCATTCTGAGAACTGGCTCATTACAAATGTGGGGGAAACTCCCAGAGATAAAGGGAGTTTCCCTGAGGCAAAGAGTCACTTGGTGAGGAGTACTACACAGAAATAAACACCTTGTTTTTTTTTTTAATTTTAATCTTTTTTTCTCCAACAGTTTCTATATGTATAATTCAGTGACATTAATTACATCTTTCATATTGTGTAAACATTATCACTGTCCTTTTCTAAATTATTCTACCACAATTAATATAAATTCAATGTTTCTTAAGCAAAAACTTCCCCTTCCACCTCCCTCCACTTTGGTTTCTATATATATTTGCTTGTTTCATGTAAGTGAGATGATACAGTATTTGTCCTTATTTTTATTTTTTGTAACTGACTTTGATGTTTTCAAAGTACATGCATGCTGTGGCATGGATTAGGACTTTATTTCTCTTTATGCCTGAACAGTATTCCACATTTTGTTTATCCATTCATCTGTTGATGGACATTTCAGTTGTTTCCACATTTTGGATATTGTGAAATGTGCTGCAATGATCATTGACATATGGATTTCTGTTTGCATTTCTGCTTTCACTTCTTCTAGGCATATATTTATGATTGCAATTGCTGGGAACATGTTCTAGTTTGATACCAGAGGGACCCACAGTCAGTCTTCTCTGTTCCCCAAACCATGAAGAGGAGACCAACTAGGCTTAGGCTTAAGTTGTTCCCCTGGTACAAATTATAAGCTAAGGTAGCTGTTATACCCTAGGGAGTATGAGCTCACATATAGAAAAAGAGGAAAAGAACAGAGGAGTACACCTATTGTTAAAACAAACAAACCAAAAACCATCAAACTGGGAAACTTACATACCCAAAAAACCACCAAGCTCACTGGCGTTGAGTCAATTTTACTCATAGCGACCCCTCTTTTGGTTTCCGAGACACTATCACTACGGAAGTAGATTGCCCAATCTTCCTTCTGAGGACAGGCAGGTGGGTTTGAACCGCCAGGCTTGTGCTTAGCAGTCAAATGCCTTAGGCACTAGATAAAGCAAATCAAATGGACCAGCAGAACATGATTTCTATATAACCATAACAAGTATCCTCAAAAAGATAAGGAGAGATATTGGTAGCATGAAGTGGGAGCAAGTAATTAAAAACAATTGGATAAGAAAAATGTAAAAGTTGACGTAAAGCACTCAGTAGATGAGTTAAAGAGCAGAATGGATAAAGGCAAAGAGAAAATCAGTGAACTGAAAGATAAGGTTGAGGATTGCTCCCAGAAGACAGTAAGAAAAGGGTGAAGATATGAGAAAATATATTACACATTAAGAGATATTTAGGAGAGAAGGACTGTCAGTATCTGTCTAATAGGAAGCCTAGAAGGAAGAAGAAAATAGAGCGAATGAACTTGAAAAAAAAAACGATAGAGAATTTTCCTGATTTAAATGATATTCTTCATCACTTTGGGAGCTCTGGTGGCAGAGTGCCTAAGGGATTTGATTGCTAACCAGAAGGCTGGTGGGTCAAACCCACCAGCCACTCCTTGGAAGGAAGGTTGGACAATCTACTTCTGTAGTGAGTGATACCACCTCGGAAACCCAAGGAGGGGTCACTATGAGTCAGATCCAACTTGATGGCAGTGAGTTTAGTTTTGGTTTGTCATCATTTCACTCCATACTCACCACCCTTAGCCCATGATTTCTGCACTGCAACGATTCTGGATTACTATGAAGTCTTCTAAGAAGTCTTGCTCATTCTTAGGGGGCATGACATCTGCTCTTTGCTGAGACCCCCTTTCTACCCCTCCTGATTCTTTACCTGGTGAATTCTCAGACATCCTCCGGATCTCAGTTGGCACATCACTCCTTCAAGAAAGACTTTGCTTGCTGCTCCTCTACCCACCCTGACTAGGCCAGGCCCCCTTGCAATAAGCTCCAATAACTGTAGTATGGCCAGTATTTGTATTTAAGTAATTAAATTTTCTTTTTGATATCTACTGGAAGACTGCAGACTCCCTGTGGGCAAGGTCAATCTATTTTTTAACACTGTTTCTGCAGTGTCTAGTTCTGTGCACAGTAAATATTTGCTGAATGAATGTGTCCAATAGAACATATGAGTTAAAGACCATAGAGGCAGTCAGGTTGGCAAGAGCTTGGGTTCAGAGCTGACATGTTGAGAGGGAAGTGAGAGAAGGATGCTTACAATAGTAACTGAAATGTTGGCAATGGAACATGCAGGAGGGTGGGAGAGAAACGGAGGGTGGCTAAGATCATAAGAGTGAGGCTGAAGCACACTGGAAGAGGTTGAGAAACCCAAGGGATAGAATTGAGAGAGAAATTGAGAACAGCCCAATACAAAAGTGATCAATTAGAGAAAGCCCTTATCAGAAGAGAGACAAGAATACTTTCTGAAGGGTTTTAGTGACACAATGACCAGGGTTCAAATCCCAGAAGCTATTTTCTAGCTGTGAGTCTTGGGCCAATCATTTATTTTCTGAAACTTCTTCTCTTTCTTAATCTCAGGGAGTGGGATTGATGTTAGGGTGAGATGAGAGTTCACTTGTGAAAGCATCTGGCATAGGGTAGTTATTCAGGAAATATCATTTCCCTCCAGTCCCCTCTCCTTTTGGTTTACCCATCTTTGTGCAACCACAGAAGTGGCTGGACATTTAGCCTGTCTCTTTCAAGGCCAAAAGAGCTTCTGCATGTGTTTATATTGGGGTTAAACCTTCTTGACCAGAAACTTCCCAAGCATTGCAATTACACCTATCCCACCCCAGCATTTTGGTTATTTAACCTCTAGTATATAACCTGAAGTTTCTACCCCACTTTCTACTAGATGAGAATGTTATCTAAGATATCTTCCAATGCACAATCTCTTACCTCTGTATACTTAATCAGAAGGACTTGGATGGTTGATTCTGTTACCAATTCAGTCTCTCAAATATCAAAATACTATAAACCTGCATTGCCTGATAGGAGTTCCTGTGGCGTAGTGCCTAAGGCATTTGACTGCTAACCAGAAGACTGGCAGTTTAAACCCACCAGCCACTCCTCAGAAGGAAGTTTGGGCAATCTACTTTCATAGTAATACTGCCTCAGAAACCCAAGGAGGGGTTGCTGTGAGTCGGATCCCACTCAAAGGCAGTAAGTTTGGTTGGTTTGGCATTGCCCAATACAGTAGTCATTAGCAACATATGGCTATTTACATTTGACTTAAAACTAAATAGAATTAATCATCGAGTTTCTCAGTCTCACTAGCCACCTTTCAAGGTGACTGTTGTTATTAGCTGCTGTTGAGTTGGACCCTAACTCACAGAGATCCTATGTACGACAAGATCAGACTATTGTGATCCATAAGGTTTTCATTGGCTGATTTTTGGAAAAAAAGGTTATCAGACCTTCCTGTCTGTCTTAAACTGGAAGCTCCACTGAAACCTATTCTATATCATTGTTGTTGTTGTTATTTGCCATCGAGTCAGATCCGACTCATAGAGACCCCTCCTTGGGTTTCCAAGGCAGCATCACTGCAGCAGTAGATTGCCCAACCTTCCTTCCGAGGAGTGGCTAGTAGGTTTGAACTGCCAGTCTTCTGGTTAGCAGTCAAGTGCCTTAGGCACTACGCTAGCAACACACAATCCTCCACTGACTGATAGGTGGTGACTGGTGGTGACTGTGAGGTGTATTGAGTAAGAATCAAAGCCAGGTCTCTTGCATGGAAAGTGAGAATTCTACTACTGAACCACCACCGTCTCCTTCAGTGTATACTATATTGGATAACAGACAGCTAGAACATTTTCATGATTGCAGAATGTTCTGCTGGATGCTGTTGTTCCAAATAACCGGATTTGTATCCTAATTTGAGCACCATGGTAAAAGGAGCCATGTTTTTTTGTGAGCTAATCATTTCTGAATGGTGAACATAATCTCTGCTATAGAATTGTCTTTCTATTTACCTTTTTCCCTACTCTCCTAATCAGAATTGAGCTTGAGATGAAATGAACCTCAGTATACTCTGTCTTTTGTCAAGCACCATGTGTGCATAACACTCATTGGAAAGAACATTTGAAGGCTGAGATTTATATGTACACACTCATATCCACCAACACCACAATTTGCCATCAAGTAGATTCCAACTCATGGTGATCTCATGTGTGCCAGATTAGAACTGTGCTCCATAGGGTTCTTTCAAGGCTTGATTTTTCATAAGTAGATCACCAGGCCTTTCTTCCAAGTTCCTGTTTGTGGACTTGAATCTCCAACCTTTCGGTTAGCCACTGAGTGTGCTAACACTTTACACAACCCAGGGACTCCTCACATACACTTACAAACATGCAGTTGAGGATTTTGTAATGGAGCCTATGTCCTCTGTGACAAGTCAAGAAAACTCTTTTGTCTCTAAAATTAGTATCTGTGGCTGATACTCATTTTATTTCAGAGGAAGAGATTGGCAAAATCAGGCACTGATTCTCTGTAATTCCATTACATTTGAAGTAATGCTTTAAAGTGTATATATATATATATATATATATATATATATATATATATATATATATGTATTTGTATCACTGGCAAATGTACCTTGCTCCTTCACCAAATACCCAAATGGGGGGCAGGGGAAAAGGCTTTCTCTCTGTTTTGCGTCATTAGAGCAGAGCTCTAGGAGGGGATTTATAACTACACAGTTACAAATTATGAATGTGCATTTGTTCAAGAACTGCACCCTGTTGATTTGCTATTTAGTTTTTTTATTGCTGGCTTTTTGCATTGCTCTGTAGGAGACTGGCTGCAGATTTGGCTGCTGCTCAGAATGAAGAGTCGCCAGGGACATTGTTCCTATTCAGAAATGCACGAGGTATATCAAAGACTGAGCTTGCAAACTTGTATATTAAAACCCATACATTACCCACACAATGAAAATCCTCATCCCACTCCATACGGGAGGCTTGGGGCTGAGTCTGAACCAAGGACTCTCACATTGGAGGCAGCTGAAGGAATGTGTGGAGCTGCCTAATTATCGAGTACAGTGCTTTCTGACCCTGTTCAGCAAAGCACTAGGGGTTCTTTATAGGTCCCGAAGGTGGGGGAAAGGTGTATGGCTGCCTGCCCTACTCTAACTTAGTACCTCAGTTTTTATGTGTCTACACAATGAACTTCTAAGTATAACTTCCTTTGAACAAAAGGATCCTCAAAACATTTGACAATGGAAGAAAACAGCTTCATTATGAATTAAAAGGGCTTAGAGAGTGAGACTAGCTATAGTGTTTGTTTTCTTCTAAGTAGAAGTTTTAGAGCAGTGGGGTTGACCAATATGTCTCAAACCCTTCATATGTATGATGGCTCATTTCAATTAATGTGTGAAATTCATTTTTGTTCCAACTGCAGTCTATCAGATGGAACACAGAGCCAAGTGGGTCATGCAATGGCATAGGGAGAGAGGTCATCTAGTGCCTGGGGAAAGGATGGAGGGATAGTACAATGTCAACCAGCACCAAGGACAGATCTATATTTCCCAGAAAACATGAGAACTTTATACTAAGAAATTATAATTGCAATGATCAGGGCAACAAAGGGTTGTGTTCAGTTGTCCTGTGCTGAAGAACAATCTAGCTGATACTGCCAGAACAGTGGATAGATTTTTTTTTTAAGTTCCTGAAATTGATACTTTTGTCTTATTAATTTTCATTTTTTAATTACATCAATCATGCTGTTAAAACAATCTAGAAATTGTGCTGAGAACATACACTGTTTGTGAACCACTACAAACATGGGTGAAAGAAGCAGGTGTCCAGACTTGCTCAGGCTATTGACAGCTCCCTTCCCCTCACTGTACAGCTGTCATCCATCTCTTGGGCCCACTCAGAGGCAGCTTTACCTGGAAGTTGTTGTTGTTGTTATGTGCTGTGGAGTTGGATCTGACTTTTACCAACCCCTCCTTGGGTTTCTGAGACAATATCACTATGGAAGTAGATTGCCCAAACTTCCTTCCGAGGAGTGCCTGCTGGATTTGAACTGCCAGCCTTCTGGTTAGCAGTCAAGTGCCTTAGGCACTATACCACCAGAGCTCCTAACTATAGGCTAGTTTGGTGTTAAGGCTCCAGTTTCAGAACTCCTGAAAGGTCACAGCCTCAACTCTACTTACCTTGGAGAGTATTTCAGACACTTTTCCCTGAAGCTGATCCCAGGACCTGTGACAAGTGCATAAGAGCTGCCCTGGGAGCCCTGAAACAGCCAGTGGCTTCAGAGGGTTGCACACAGAGGTAATTTCCCATTTCCAGTTGCTGGGTCCATGCCCTAAATTCCTATCATCTGGCTGTGGCTAAGTGCTCAGCTGCTAACTGAAATGGTGGTTCAAAGCCACCAGCCACTCTGCAGGAGGAAGATGTGGCAATCTGTTTCCATAAAGATTACAGCTTTGTTAGTCCTATGGGGCAATTCTACTTGGAACCAACTTCACAGCAATGGATTTGGCTTTTTTTCTTTGGTTTAGCTACCAGTTCATGCTGAAGGGTGGTAGGTGCTGGGGACAGAAATGCTCCCTCTTCAGTCTACCTTGCTGCCTACCACAAGGACATATGGATCTGTAGGTGAGGGTCAGACCTCACCCTGTGCCCAGTCCCTACCACTTCCAATAGTAATGCTCACACCCCATCAGCCATGTTGGCCAAGATGAACTCAACTGTCTACCATTATGTGTTGCTTCTCAAGGAGTCTCCTGCAACTCCCTTGAGGAATCCATCTTGCTGGAAGGACCTTCTATTGTTGGTAAGGAAATACCCATGCTTTTCCGCTTGAGGAAGTTAAGCTGATATCTTGGATCTTACAAGGTGCTTTGGTTACCTAGTACCGTTCTGACAGGAATATACCACAGATGAGATGGCTTTAAAAAACAGGAATTTATTCTCTTACAGTTTGGAGGCTTTAAGTCTGAGTTCAAAGTGTCAGGCTCTAGGGGTTGGGCAAAAGCTCCTCAACCTTGAGCTTCAGCTCTGACTCCTGCTCCCAGCCCACTGAAGCTGTATGCTTTTCTTCACTCTGACAGCTGCTTTTCTTCACTCTGACAGCTGCTGGCTGCTGAGGCTGACAAACCCAAGGTTGACAAGTAAAAAATCACAGTTTCGATGTTACCAAATCACACAGCAGGACATTAATTCAAGTGCATTAAAAGTCTCAAGATCAGCAGAGCATGGCAGGCTGTTGAACAACGACATGGCTATATGCAGGGTTCAAGCATGCCATAAGCTTGAGATCATTCCCAAAGCTGCTTCTTATATATGGGAAGCAGTCTACATCCCTAAAGCAGCTACTCAGCTGCTTGTGGTAGATCCCACCATGGAGTTGGTTGCCAGTCTCATCATGGGGAATAACTACCACCAGCTGCCCAGTCACTCAACCAGGCCCAGCCAAGTTGACACATAATCTCAACTGCCACACCAATCTCAAACCAAACTCACTGCCCTGGAGTTGGATCCAACTCATAGTGACCCCTTCTTGAGTTTCCGAGGTGGTATCACGACTGAAGTAGATTGCCCAATCTTCCTTCCAAGCAGTGGCTGGTGGATTTTAACCGCCAGCCTTCTGATTGGCAGTCAAATGCCTTAGGCACTATGTCACCAGTGCTCCCAACAACCACACAGGGTACCAAAAAGAAAAAGAAAACAATAACTCACTGCTAGAAAGTTGATTCCAACCCATAGTGACCCACTTTGGGTTTCTGAGGCAGTAAATCTTTATGGAAATAGATTGCCCAGTCTTCGTTCTTTGGAATGGCTGGTGAGTTTGAACTGCCAACCTTCTGGTTAGCAGTCAAATGCCTTAGGCATTACGCCACCAGCTGATTTCAAATAATACATTGTTTTCTCCATAAATATACATATCTGTGGAGTCTTCTGCTTTGATTTTTGGGTCAGCAATGATGGTCATCCTAGTGTTCAGAACCTCTGCAGGGATTATATGTCAAAGCCATTCAAAAGCAATTCCATGCCCAGGAGAACAGGAAGAGAATATTCTCAGTTCATCAATTTTCTGTGTACTCACTCACTGCCTTGGGGATTTTATTGAGTAACACTTTCACACTTACAAATTGCATGTGGCAAGGGAGACTCATTTACACAAGATGACAGAGGCTCCACACAATCCATCATGCAACTAGCCTCTTATTCACAGTGAGGAAAAATAATTGCTTGACTAACTTATTTTCAAAACCACATGGTATCTCAGTCTATCCTTGTTTAAAAAGCATCTTGGACAACCAGGCTGGGAGGGGAATTTCACTAATTGCATTTAAAAGGAAACACTGCTTGAGTCCTTTATGGTCCCATCCTCACCTTTCAGCACCAGCTTCAAGTGCCTCTTCAAGTGATAATTAGGTATTAGAAGTTGGCTGTGTGATCTCAGCCAATAGCTTTTAAAGGGTGTCTGGAGTTAAAGCCTGTGTGGGGTTTTTGAAGGAATTAAATCTCTCAGATCTAAAGCCTTCATCTCTGATGGCCTGGGTTGAGGTAAATGCCTTTAGAATGAATTTACCTGGTTTGTCCATTCTGTTGGGATTCTTCCTTTACCAATGGGCTGATATTTTCTTAATATAACTACTATTTGGGGGCAAATTCTTGACAATTGACTAAAAACTATTTTAATTGGAACATAATCCTAATCATTGTAGTTGTTAACTGCTGTCAAATAGACCCCTGACTCATGGTGATCTCATGCACAACAGAATGAAACCCTGACTAGTCCTCTGCCATTCCCATGATCATTTGCACATTGACTGTTGTGAGACTAGGGCTTTCATTAGCTGATTTGTGGAAAGAGAACACCGGTCTTCTCTTCCTGGTCCATCTTAGTCTAAAACCTCCACTGAAACACTCAAGTCTCCATTGAGAGGCAAGTGGTAGATATGCATAGGGTGCACTGGCTGAGAACTGAATCCAGGTCTCCCTCACAGAAAGTGAGAATTCTCCCACTGAACCACTGACTTTCACTTTATGTGCCCAAAAAAGGGGCCACATGGAGCTAGGGGAAATGAGAGGCAGTGACTTCAACCATGTTCAGAGTTGGTTGGATGTTTTGACTGATTTTGCCCCTCACCATTCTTTGTACACTCCTTTGAGGCTGGGACTCTATTTGTTTATTTTTGTTGTTATGTGCGGTTGAGTCAGACCCGACTCATAGCGACCCCTCCTTGGGTTTCCGAGGCAGTATCACTATGGAAGTAGATTGCCCCATCTTCCTTCTGAGGAGTGGCTGGTGGGACTCTATTACAAAGACTAATTGCCTGGGAAGTGGATGATTAGTCTTTTAGTTAAGGGGGTAATAGTGATGTGATCTCCCTACTTGAAGTATTTGTTCAAATGCTTGGAGTAAATTCCATGTAATTGCTATTCACTCAATACCTGTTTATTGAGTATCTACTATGACCCAGACAATAGAGATCCAGTGATGGAAAAGGTGCTTTCTATGCTTTAAAGACATCTTAAATTTATTCTGTACTACAGTTGTGCAAGGGCTTTTGGCTTACAACGTCCTTTGCTGCATATTATCTTATTAAATTCTCAAACTATGAAGAAGGCAAAGTATTATCTTTTATAACTATAGGGATGAAGTGGGAAGAGAGCTGTTACATTCTGGGAAATTGCAGTCAATGTCATGAAACAAAATGTGTGTCAACTGCTGTATGGAAAATGAATTTGCTCTGTAAAATTTCACCCAAATCACACACACACACACACACACACACACACAAGTGTTATCTTCATTTTAAAAATAAAGAAACAGACTCAGAGAGTTCTAAGGCCTTGCTCAGCATCAGAGTTGGGGTTAGAATCCAGGGCTTCTATTTCCGTAACCAATGTGCTTTCCACCCCACTCCACACTCTCAGAAAAGGCAAGGTCTTTTCTGAGTAGCCTATGAGTTTACTGATCACATCCTTGTGGCATGACTCAGGATTGCACTCTGTTTATATAGCAAGTCTAGGCCCACAGTGCATCTGTTTTGTGAGTGAGGAACCCTTGATAAAAATTGCTGCTGGTAGTGATATAATCCTGTTGTCCACATACCTGAAATTGCTTTTTCATTCAGGGAAGACCTTATAGTAGCTGTTTCCTCCTTTTGCCTCAGCCAACAGCCTGGCCACAACCTTACTCACTTCTCCACAAAGATTTATGTGATTGGGGCCACCAGAAATCCAAGTGGAGCACTAGAACCAAACTGGTGAGGGATAATTAGGGACACAAAGGTGGGTCTTTACTAAGGGCTCCAAACCGGTGTCATCAGGAATCTAGAGGGTGAAGTGGATGAGTGACATAACCTGGCTGGGGGATACTGCAAACTATAAAATGCATGTTCCTTCTAAAAGGACATAGAGTGCTTACTTCCAGTTAGTATGCGCCATGTTGATAACCAGATCCAGGGTTGCCAGGTCTTGAGATGATTATCTGAGATCTGAAAACTTTATCTAAATTGTATTTTATTTGATTTACATTCTATTTAAATTTACATACAGTTTATTTGAAGTCCCTTGATTGTTAAATATTAGCATCTGATTTAAAAATCTTTGTGGACTAAAACTCTCTTTTTGTAACCTCAGTTCTTTATAATTGTAACTAAATAGGACATTTTTAGGAGAAATGCACCAGAGCATGGAGATTTGAATAGAAGCATCTTTATTACCAGCAGGGTCTTGCATCATTTTTATCTTTGTGAAGGGTACAAACAGGAAGAAGGGATGAACAAACTGTTGGAGCTGGGGTATATACATAGCTTCCAAATTATCATTCATAGACATAATTCTGTTTGAATATCCACCTTTCTTCTTTTTAACAATAGTTTCTCCTGTCTTCATGTGTATCACCTGATAGATGAAGCCCATGTGTGAAGCCCTTCCATTGGTATCCATAGACTGCAGTTTGGGGCAGGGGTTATTCACACACTCCTGTTCACTAGCTAATACAACATCTTTCTCTCCTCTCCAAGAAAGCATATGAAAGTCTAAATAAATGAGTGTGATGAAAACATAAAAATGACCTGAATTAATTTTTCAAAAATGAAATCAATCACAAATGTTGGTATTTTACCTATTATTAGACATGAATGACTTATTACAAAATTCACAACTGTCAGCAACATGGTTAAGAACTGTTGTTTTTAATAATAAAATAAATGAAGACTTATTCCTAAGCTTCCCAGACGTACCAGCACTCCCTGCTTCTGATATTTTTTTCAAGATATGGTTGACTGGGTTGTCTCCTCCACCTCATATATTCACCTTTAGGGTATCTATTACAAGGATCTTAGGAAGGTCACCTAAGACACTTGGATTGTTGAGATAGGGCAAGGGAAATGAAATACCTTGCTCACCAAAGCAATCAGTGAGTTAGAATCCAAATATTCTCACCTCCCTAACTGGCAATCAGGAGCCCATCATTGGGCTATTAGTTAGATGCTGCTAAACCAAGTCCTGCCCAGCAGTGGTGTGGAGCTACAAGATAATAAAGCCCCATCTTATTCATGTTCTTTGCTCCAGGAATTGATCTAGAGTGTGCAGAAGCTGAACACCAGATCTTTCTCTGTTACTCTTAATTTAGGATGATCCACTTCTTTTCCACCGCATTGAAAATTCACAGGGTGGGAATGGCACCGCATAAAAACCAGACTCAAGGAAAAAGAGAGAGAAAAGGCAAGTGGCAATCAAATATAGTATCTCATGGGGAAAAGGTGTCTGGATTTAAAGGTGAACTATAACAAAATGAGAGCAGACACAAGTCTATTTTTTTTCTAGGTCACCATAGGGAACTAATCTAACCTATTTACAAGTGGTCTCAGGGGAAATATCTTTAAATAGCTATCTTGTCACCATCCTTTTCATCATCTTCCATGATCACTTTGGGTCTCTCCTCCCTGAGCAGTTTCACACCTGCAAAACAAAGCACACACCTGCAATTAAGTGTCTCTAATTAAAATAGTAGACAACCTTACAGCACAGGCAAAGTACACAAGAAAATGGCAACCCAGAATCCTTCGAGTGTCTGCAAAATTAGCTGCTAAAAGTTCCAACCAAGAGAGAGGGGTTTAATAGACCTTGTTTGGCTTCTTCATAGGTGCTAAGGCTCAGTGAGGACAATGTCATGGTTCCCTGCAATAAATATTGAGGGGTTTGGATTCATAAATTTGGTTGCCAGATTCAGTAGAGTTGCTGCCTATGAAATCCAGGAGTAGGAAGACACCAGCTAATTCCATACTGGGCCAGGTGATTCCTAGCAGAAGATGTTGTATGAATGTCAATGTCTGTTAGCTCTGTGTATGCTGAAGGGCTGTGTGAGGAGGTTGTAGAGAATCAATCCTCCTGGTGGAGGGATCTGGTCTCTGAATCGTGGCAAACACTAGGACGAGTCAAGTAACAGAATGTTCCACTCAGCAGAACTGACACTGTCACCCTCACTATTCCCTGGCTTCTTCAATTTCTGAAACTCCACACCTCCCCAGCCTTCAACCCACCTATACAGCCACCACATTCACAATAAACCTAGGCAACACTGAACATCTGGATGAAAAAGCAGACTCAGCCAGCCTATCACCAAGACCTCTGGTGGCATAGTGCCCAAGGCATTTGACTGCTGACCAGAAGGCTAGCAGTTCAAATCCATCAGCCACTCCTAGGAAGGAAGACTGGGCAATTTACTTCCAAAGACATACCATCCAGGAAACCCAAGGAGGAATCACTATGAGTCTGAATGGACTCAATGGCAGTGAGTTTGGTTTTATGGTGTATACAGAAAAAATAATAAATCCTGGAAATAATAATAATAATAAAGGTAGGATAGAAAGAGTATAGATTCTGGAGTTCAACTGTTTTGGGCTTCATATTCTGCTGCTCACTCAATGTATGGTGGACCAGTTAACATCTTCAGACTTAAACTTTCTCATATGCTAAATGAGGACAATATTATTTATTAGGAAGAGTGCTTGTGAAGTCTATTAAGATGTATATACAATGTTAGCACAGAGCCGCACCTGTGGGCAGCTAAGCATCAGTTCTTGCTTTCCTTTCACAATTGGCTATTTTCCTTTTGAAAAGAACTGGTAAGCCTCAAGAAGTCAAACTTCAAAACCTCTCAGTAACTTCTGGAGAAAACATTGAGCTGAGGGCTTGGGCATGTCATTTCCAAATGTCAGTGAATAGATGGTAAAATTTACATGGTTCAGAGCAAAATGAGAAAATAAGGAAAGAGTATTGAGTTTTCATACAGTTATATGACTACAATTTAAAAAGCTATTCTTCATTTTGAGATGATTCTTTTTCTTCTTTTGGGAGTTAAAATATACTTTATTTTATGACATTTTAGGAATGGTAGATGGCTGGTTTTGTGGCATCCTTAGTGTTGTTGTTATGTGCCATCAAGTCAGACCCAACTCATAATGACCCCTCCTTGGGTTTCCAAGGCAGTATCACTACGGAAGTAGATTGCCCAACCTTTCTTCCGAGGAGTGGCTGGCAGGTTTAAACTGCCAGCCTTCTCGTTAGCAGTCAAATGCCTTAGGCACTATGCTACCCGAGCTCCCAGCATCCTTAGTAGACAAAATAAAAGTTACTCTATTTGCCTGGAGCAATAGAGGAAGAACGAGAGTCAAGAAGGAGGAAGAAATGGAATGTGGCTAGTTGTCTCCATGAATAATTGCCTCCTTTTCTACGAGACCAGAACTAGATGGTGCCTAGCTACCATCACTGAAAGTTTTGATTAAAGATTGTATAGAAGAATCCTGATCAAATGTGGGAAAATGTAGCACAGAATTTCCTATTCTCATGGACTGTAGACTTTTTGGAGTCATGGAGTCTGGATGAATACCTGAAACTATTGCCCTGAAATAATCTTGAAACCTTAAACTAAAAATATCTCCCGAAATCTTCTTAAAACCAAACAATAGGTTAACTTAACTAGTAAAGAGTGTCTGTCTAGAGCACTGTGTTCTTTTAAGAATGATCTAAATGGGATCAAACTGACAACAACTCTAAAGATTAAACGGGAGCCTAGGAGGCAGTGAGTTTATTTAGTGGGGAAGGAAGAGATTGGAAAGGGAGGGTGAGAATGGTCACACACCTTGAAGAAGGTAATCAGTGTCACTGAAATTGTTGAATTGGTGTATATTCCGCTATGTATATTCTCAACAACAAAAAAATAATTATTAAAAAGTTGTTATCATTACCTTGAGTTTCATAATATTTTGTTTTTAAATTTTACTGGACTGTGAAACTCAGAAGTCTGAACACAATTTAAGAGACTAATCAACCCAGAAAAGACCAGCCAAGAGGTCTGGGTAGTTCTGTTCATCTTCTGAAGGGTGAAGTAGTGTCATTCTGATAAAAGCACAAAAGAAGCTATAATTCAAGGCCAGTCTTCCATGGTTTCAGTTTTCCTCCTAACTAAACAACCAGTTTTGTCCCTTCGCCCCTCACTGCCTCCCTCCCTGTGGCATTCTGTCTCACAATTAGAGACCTTTCCATTCATGAAGCATTTCATAAAGATCTAAACTTGAGGGAGGGATACTGTGCACCACAAGAGGTCTTTCTACAACACTGGACGCCATTCAACAGCAGCAAATTAATGAAAATGATGTGTTGATCTTAATGACTATTCATTTGATTCAATTCCTTCTTTGTTCATATGGGTTCTTTACCAATTAGCTGATATTTATTGGAGGAGAAAAACAATTTCAAGAGGCTGGCTGAAACCAAGGCTTTTGCATAAATCACTTATGAAGCACAGTGGGGGAATGTTTTCTTTTACCAGCTGCATGAAGTTTTAGATTTTTATTTGGAATTTAGGCTATCATGGAAGGAGAACATAAAGTTAGCTATGTCAGGCCCTTGAATTTTCCAACCTTCCTTCCTTAACCTCTCCTTATACTAAGCCAAATTTGGGTTGATTCAAAATAAGAAAGAGCCTTTAAATTTTTGGATTCTGGATGAATTTCTGGTTACTTCGGGTTCCTTGAAACCTAACCATGCAAGAATCTGGGGCGGGGGCGGGGGGAGTCCTGGTATTTCAGGGATGGTAAGAGCCTGTTAAATTATCCAGGCCAGTCCTTTGCACAGTGGGCTAGGTTTTCCGGTTGGGCACAGAAGATAATTTAAAGTGGAAAATGAATTAACATTTTATATTACTACACCGAAAGCAAACCAAAGCAGTCAATTCCAACTCATGGCAACCTCATGTATACAGAGTAGAACTGCTCCAAAGAGTTATCATGACTGTGACCACTTCTGGGTGGGTTCAAACCTTTCCGTTAGTACTTGAGTGCTTGACTATTTGTGTCACCCAGGGAATCAACTTTGTTAACCTAGATAAGCATTCTATTTTAATAGCTCATTATGAAAAAGCACATGGTAGCTCAACAAAATCTTGATTTCTTGGTTATCATTGCTTTGGAAGAGGCTTAAGTTAATAATGTCTACATGTCATTACTACATTCTTCTTGAAGCTTCATCTCATTGGTTTTGATGATTTGAAGTTGACAGAAGTTTGAGAAACACTGATCTGGTTTAAAACCTGCTTAATTTTCATGTAGGAAGCAGAGCATGTCATTAGAGGAAAGTAGATTTATAGCCAGAAAGTTTGATGGTCATTCACTTAACCTCTCTCTCTAAGCCTCGTTTTATTTATCTGTAAAATTGGAGAAAAAAATATTTTTTATTTCTCACAAGATGTGATATTCTTACATAGACTTAGGCCTTTTTTTTAAAAAAATTGTTTTGACAACTCCTTGAATAAACTTCCATTTAAGTACTTTTTGCATTTTTGGAAAACGTTGGATAATACATTCATCTTCTCTACTGAGCCGTGAGTTTTTCAAAGGATATTCTTAACATCTAGCACAGGACTTGGAATATGTAGAGGCTGAATAAACATCAGTTCCTTCCCCTTCATCCTCTCTCTGTGTGGAAGAGTTTAAGGAGCTTGGATGTTTGGTAAGAGTTTAGATTGGGTTAAAGTCAAGGTTATTGGTCCAAAGTCATTAAGGACCAATTAACCTTGCAGCAAGCTGTTTTAGATCAGGGTACCACTGCATAGCACCATCCAAAGCTGGGCACCCACATTATATACATGTACTTCTGACCTAAAGAACCAGGGCTAAGATATCATCTCTTCTAGAAAACCAAGCCTGAGAACATGTTCTATTCCTAGAAGAAGAGAAAAAGTGTCACTTTCCAAGGATATAGTAACCATTTCCTTTGTGCAGAGATAGTATTTTGGGCTTTGATCTCCAAAGCTGATCAAGTATCCACAAGTTTCTACCCCTCGTCTTACTTTAACACTTCCAGTCCCTTATTCTTTCCTGTGCTTGATTCCTTTTGGCATAGACCTTGATTAAAGACTTTTTCTTTCTTAAATAGGCCTTGGCTACCCAGATCTGACCAACAAGAACCAATGCTTCCTATCATGCATTCACTGACATGGGGAACCCTAGCAACTGGGCCAGATTGGGAGCAAAGCTTGGGCTGTCAAGGAAGCTCAAGATGACTCCACATGGCAGAGTTGTTTTGGCAGTTGGAACATTTCAAATAAGCTCATTAACCTAGGGGAACAAAGATAGTTAGCAAGAGATTTAGTGGAGAGAGGGAATCCTTGTCCAGTTTTCATTTGCCAAGGGCTAATGAGAGGAGCTATCTCCAGAGTGCATTTGTCTGCAAGTTCCTCCCAACATCCTTATTAGAAATGTGAGTTTTTCTAAACATCTGCCGAAGGCTCCATCCTTATCAGCTTAACTAGCTTTTTGATTACTGCCAAATCTTTAGAAACTAAAAGCCTTTTCAAAAATACAGCACTTCAGATAATATGCTAATGAAAGCTAAAATCAAAGAACAATATCTGTAATTGCACATACTTATAACACAGAGATTTGCTGATCCCAGGAATTCTATAGTGTCTATAGACTCTATACATAGAATACGGATATTGGAAGTGGTTATTGTTAGTACCACCGAGTCAATTCTGACTCATGGCAACCTCATGTGTGTCAGAATAGAATTGTACTCCGAAGGGTTTTCAAAGCAGGACCATCTTCTGAGGAACCTCTGTGTGGGTTTGAACTGCAACCTGTCAGCTAGTACTTGAGTGCTTAACCATTTGTGCCATTCCGGAACTCAGATATTTTAGATATTGGGAGTAGGCCACATAAATTGTGGACAGAGCTCAACACTTCAGGAAGTTTCTTCAATCAGCAAATTTACATAAGGAGATGAAAAGCTGTGGCTAAGAGCATTCTTCCGGTTGACTTAGAGAATATAAGATTCAAGGAGAATGGAGGAGACCTAACATTTCTAGAGGGATTTCAATGTGCCAAGATCTGTGCTAAGTGCTTTATATATTTTATTAATTCCTAGGAAGACAGATTTCATGGTCTTTCTTTCATGAATTGAAGAAAGAAATGAGGCTCTGAGAGTTTATGTCAGTTTCCTAGGGTCACAAAGCTAGTATAAAGCAGAACCAAGGATCAAACTCAGGCCTTTCTGACTCCAAAGCCCACATTTAAGCCCATGTACTAGGATGACGGAGTCCCTGGGTAATGCAAACAGTTGATACACTTGACTGCTGACCTAAAGTTTAGAGGTTCAATCTATCCAGAGGTGCCTCAGAAGAAAGGTCTGGCTCTCTGCTTCTGATAAATGAGTCGTTGAAGACTCTATGGAGCACAGTTCTACTCTGATATACATGGGGTTACCCTGAGTCTGACTTGACTTGATTACAACTTGACTAGTACTAAGATGACTCCCTATGAATACAATTTGTTTTCTTTCACCAAGTCTTCTCCTAGAAGGCCTTCAGCAAAAACAAATCTAAGAATGGACAAAAATAATCAGTTTCCATTAGGAACTGCAGGATTGTGATTGTCAAATAGAATATCAAATCAATGGAGCAATCACAGCCCAGTCCTCTTGAGTTCATTAAATAAGTTGTTGATGTGAAGCAATTTAAATAATAGCTACAATAATATCAATGGAGGAATAGATATAATTCTAAAGGAAATCACAAAGTCTTGGATAATTGCACTCCTGTAATTAATATGGAGTGAGTTCAGAATAGAAAAGAACCATTTTGGACTTGGAGGGGTCTGTTAGCAGAGAGTTTGAACTGGTTGAGTCTTAAAATGTAATTGGAACCTGGACAGAGGGAGAGCTTGGGGAAGATGGGTGATAGGTTGAAATTGGGAGCTCTGGTGGTGTAGTGCCTAAGGCGTTTGACTTCTAATCAGAAGGCTGGAGGTTTAAACGTACCAACCACTCCTCAGAAGGAAGATTGGGCAGTCTACTTCCTTAGAGATACCACCTCAGAAACCCAAGGAGGGGTCATTATGAGTGGGATCCGGCTCACAGCAGTGAGTTTGGTTTTTGGTTTGAAGTTGAAATAGAAGAGTATATAGACATGCATGAAACCTATGAGAAGCATGACTGAGGCAGACACAGACCATCCCAATTAGTGCTTTATCCATCTCTTCAGAGAAGTTCCTCTTCATGCTCCATACTACCTTTCTTTCTTTCCCAAATTCTGTTTTGTTGTTGTTGAGAATATACACAGCAAACATACACCAATTCAATGGTTTCTACATGTACAATTTAGTGACATGGATTATACTTTTCAAATTGTGAAACCGTTCTCATCCATCTCATTTTGGTCACTCCTCCCTCATTAACAGAAACTCATTGCTCCCTCAGATTCCTCCTGTCTAATCTTTTGAGTTGTTTTTGTTGATTTGATCCCATACAGATAGTTCTTAAAAGAGCATAGTGGTCAAGACAGATTTCTTTTTTTTTTTTTACTAGTTATTCTAAACTATAGTTTTAAGAAGACTTCAGGGGATACTTTTGGTTTAAGGTTTAAAAATTATATCAGGACAATAGTTTCAGGTGTTCATCCACTCTGGTTGCAGAAGTCTAGAGTCCATGAAAATTTGAAATTCTTTTCTGCATTTTCCCTCTTTTGATCAGAATTCTTCTATGGAATCTTTGATCAAAATGTTCAGTAATGGCAGCCAGGCACCATTTAGTTCTTCTGCTCTCATGGCAAAGGAGGCAGCTACTCATGGAGGCAATTAGCCATTCATTCCATATCTTCCTTCTATTCTTGACTGTCCTTCTTTCTCTAATGCGCCAGGTGAATAGAGACCAATTACTGTGGCTTGGAAGGGCAGTTGCAAGCTTTCGAGATCTAAGGCATTTCTTATTGGCTCTGCTTCTTACTTGAAAATCAAAAAAACATGTGACCCTATCTGTACCTCTATGTTTTCCCTCATTTAATTTAAGGCACAGTAATTATTTGACAGAGGCAAAAGAAAAATGGGGAAAATTGAATAAAGTTAAATACAATTTTAAGGCACCATTTCCTATATTGTAACAGAATCTGTAGATGACTAGACTGATACGTAGAAGGAAAAAGAAAAAGTTGTACAGCAAATAAATTAGGGTTGGGCTATGGAAAGTCAAACTGATTCCTTTACTGTGATACTTCTCAGAGCCTTTATTATTTCAGTAACATTGTGAATCTCTCCTATGGAAATATCTCCACTTAACAGTTTTTCTGCCCTTGGAAAACAGTTGGAATTAATGAATTGTGATTACTGGTGATTATTCTTAAGTCAGTTATGTTAAAGGTCTGTAGGCCTAATAGCAAACTACTGAGAGAAGAGTTGTTGTTGTTGTTATGTGCCGTTGAGTCAGACCCAACTTACAGTGAACCCTCCTTGGGTTTCTGAGAGAAGAGTAGGTAATGTCAAAAAAAAAAAATCATTTGCAAAAGCCTTTGGGAAGCTGCTGGTTTGTGCCTATGTTTCTCTTAGAAAATAGACAACAGCTTTACCCTTCATGTAATATAGGTGGTAAAAGTGCTCTGCTTGGACCTCTCCTTTAACTCTATATTAAAGGAGTTAAAAGAATTATGTAGGGTGTCACTGAAGGCCACCAGGTCCTACACTATGGAGTATTAATAAGAAGCCTTAGAATTGTTTCTCTCTTTGAATCAGTATCCCTTTGTACCCAGGCTGCCTACCTTTGAGTTTTAGGAAAACCTCTTTTTTTCTGCCCTAGAACCAAATACTTACTTACTCTATCTCCTCCATCTAGAGTGTAAACACAATAGAGACAAGGACTTTTTTTTTTTTTTTTTTTCCTGTTTTGTTATCTATTGCATTCCCAATACCTGAACAGTTCTTGGTACTTAATAAGTGTTCAATAAATATTAATTGAATAAAAGCCATATATCTTCCAATCTCATAGCTCTTGGACTTGTCCCTTTGCTTTGAATGTTTTTGTCTAGTTATCCCCGTGGCTCTCTCCTATACGTCCATTCAGCCTTTGCTCAAATATCCCTTCCTTGGAGATGCCTTCCCATCTAAAGAACCAATCTCCATCCCTCTCTCTTTCCTTACCTAGCTTTCATTGTCTTTATAGCATTTATCCTTAGCAGATGTTTTATTATTTATTTATCTATGTTTATAGCTTTTCTACCATTACCAGTGCCTAGAAGAGTGCCTAAAACAGAGCAAGGACTCAATAAATACTTGTTAAAAGGATGAAGGTAGACTGAAACTGCTGTATGCCTAAACTTCTTGTAATTTGTGGCACATTTGCATTATCTCAGAAGCTTGCATATAATGAATGCTCAGAAAAGCTAGATTCTAGAAGTGTGTGTGTATGTGTGTGTGGTGTGTGTGTGTGTGAGTGAAAGAAAGTTAGAAACAACTGTCCCTGAACTTTACTGACCAGGAGTAGAGTCTCATAGTGATATACTTGCCATTCATCTTAGATACATAGACAAGTGAGGACTGAGGATAGGTAGAGGAGAAAGGAGGTGGGAATAGAGGAAGAGAGAGAGGGAAAAGGATCAAAGTGCAAAGAACACAAGTGCATGGGACTTGGGACAAGACCTTTGAACATGGATGGGGATACCAAGCCCCTTGACTGCCTTTGTCAAGATGTATTCTTACCTGAGTCTTTCAAATTTTTTTCTGTATTTAATGAAATAAAGGGGAAATACTGTTTAATAATAACAACCAGTCACATCTCCACCCCAAAGTGTTTCTTCTGGATTCCCCTGAAAGTCCAACATACAACGTAGTACAAATGAAAAACTGCCCAAAGGTCAATAGACCTGGATTTGAGCCCCAGTGCTGCCACATAATAGTGTTAAATCTTGAGCTTAATTTTCTAATTATCCAATCATTGATCAAAGCAACAAGCCATCCATCCATCCACTGAGTTCATTCCATACAAGATTTAAGGAACTGAAAGTGTCTGAATAAGTTAATTAAACTCTTTCAGTTTCACTGGTGGTGCAGTGGTTAAAGCATTCAGCTGCTAGCCTAAAGATTGGTGGTTTGAACCCACCAGCCACTCTGTGAGAGAAAGATAAGGCAATCTTGCTTCTGTAAAGATTTACAGCCTTGAATACCTTATGGGGCAGTTCTACTCTGTCCTACGGTATCTCTTTGAGTCAGCATTATTTGATGGCAGTGGGTTTGGTTTCTTGATTTGGTGTGTGTTTGTGTGTGTGTGTAGCCGAATGCTTTAACCACTGCACCACCAGAGCTCCTAAGTGCATGTAATAGTATGTGTATATATGCATGTATTGTATACACATATACACTCTTTCATATTCTAATCAGGACTGTATGTATTTTATTTCCCAACCAGCATGTAGACATCTCAAGGACAAGGACTATACCTCACACACTGGCTCTTGTAGCCTGGAGTTGTGTACATAGTTCAATAAGACTTCTTTAGTTTGAGTTGACACATATTCAGATACTCACTGCCATTGAGTCGGATCCGACTCATAGGCACCCCTCCTTGTGTTTCCCAAGCCTTAGGCACTATACCACCATCTTTCTCTCCTCCTCTGAGGATTTGTTCAATTAATTCTAGGGTCTTGGGAGAACCAGCCACCAGCCACAGGATGTACTATCCAGGAAAGATTGGTGTGTGTATAGGGGGTTACTCTTCTCAAGGACCCACTGACATTTCAATTTCATGGGCTCAGTGAATTTGACCAGCTCTGCTGAAGCACAAGTAATGCTCTGACCCTCCCCCTTGTCCAGGCCAGGCCCTGGGGAGCTGCCAGTGAAGATAAACCAGAAAGCAGCAGCAAAAGTGGCTCTTCCCCAGAGCCCTCTAGTAGGACACAGCTTGCTGGGCCAGGACAAAGGTTATTCCCGTGGCACATCCAGATGGTAAGGCTCTCGACCTATTCCCATTGCCCCCTGTAAATGTCTTGTACCAGCTCTTTTACCTGCTGCAAAGGGGGGCATATGTAGGGCAGGTGTGTCTTTTCTCCTTGGCTTTTTCTGTTCCAGGTCAGTGTTATGAAGTGCTGGACTCATTTTGTTCTTTGGATGTCTCTCTTGGACATCATATCTTGTAATTAAATCTTCTGAAAACACACCTGCATGATTAGAGGAACAGAAGCAGAGACAAGGTCAGTGACCTTTATCTTAATATATGAGGATTGTGCCTACATATTTGTACATATACCTGAGAAGTAGTCTATATAATACAGCTTTTCAAATGTATTTAATAAAAGTTTCTTTATAATAAGAATTAACATGCAATGGGGCTACACTATGGAATATGTTCTTTGCAAAGGGGTTGACATACATGATTTCATTTCCATCTCAAGAAGCCCTGCAGAATTTAATATTACTACTACAACCACATATTGGAGAAAAACAAACCCAAATGAGGTTAAAAAATATGCCAGAGACAGGAATCTGGCCCATGTTTGCCCTTCTCAAGAGTCTTTTCAGTTAGGCAGGACTGTTTGCTGTTCTGCGGTCCATATAGTCCAGGCTCCCACACTGGTGCCTTAGTTAGCACTCTCCCCTTCGCCAATAATTCCTCTCACCTCTCTTCTGCACGTGAAGCTTTTTGTCACCATTTAAGCCATCTGTAAAAACAAGCTTCTCTATAAAACTTTCTACAATTGCCTATTCAGACAGAGCCCCCAGAGTCCTCACCCAAGGGCTTCCATGATGATGTACTTTTTACTACATGTTTCAGCTATTTTGGATGGTTCTGCTATTAAAAAAGAAAAATAATGGAGTCCTGGGTGATGAAAACAGTTAATGTGTTCAGCTATTAACCAAAGTTTGGGGGTTCATGTCCACATTGGGTGAAAGGCTTAGTAATTTACTTCCAAAGGATCAGCCATTGAAAACCCTATGGAGTATGTTTTTTCTCTGACACACATGGGATTACCATGAGTGGAGTCGACTTGATAGCAACTGTTGTTGTTGTTGTTTATTTCTTACAGAGATGAAAGCTCCTTCACAAGAAGATCTGTGTTTCATCTATTTTGTATTCCTCAGAGCGTATTAGACCCAAAACCCAAACTCACTGCCATTGAGCCGATTCCAACTCGTAGTGACCCCCATTGGGTTTCCAAGGCTGTAAAATTTTACAGAAGCATACAGCCTCATCTTTCTTATGCAGAGCAGCTGGTAGTTTCAAACTACCAACTCTCTGGTTAGTAGCCAAATGCCTTAACCACTACACCACCAGCGCTCCCTGGAGTGTATTAAAGAGATCATTAAATAATGACCAGGGAGGGAGAGAAGGAAAAAAATGAAATTTTTTGGAATCAGAGTGTCATATGTCACATCTAATGGTGTTAAAGATATGTTAATTTTTCACTAAATTGTTTTGCCTTTCTCCTGGCCACACAGGGAGGTTATTACCTGTCAGTCAGTGGAAGCCTAGTGGTTGTGTGCCATTCCTAGGTCTGGCCCACATAAACCTCCCTCCCAACCCCCACTCTACCTACTCCCACATCTGCTGGATGTTGACATTCATGGTGACTTTGGAAGCCATTCACTGATGGTGTTAGAACTTCCAACAGTCTGGATCCTTGAGTTACTGTTCAAGCAGTATCTGCTTCACCTAGTCCCAAATGTCACTACTGGTGAATGAGAAAGCCACTCCTCAGAAGGAATATGGGGCAATCTACTTCCGTAGTGATACTGCCTCGGAAACCCAAGGAGGGGTCTCTATGAGTCAGGTTCAACTTGACGGCACATAACAACAACAACAACAACTTGTTAAGCCAGGAGCTCTGGTAACATAGTGCCTAAGGCATTTGACTGCTGACCAGAAGGCTGGAGGTTCAAACCCACCAGCCACTCCTCAGAAGGAAAGTTGGGCAATCTAATTCTGTAGTGACACTGCCATGGTAACCCAAGGAGGGGTTGGTATGAGTTGGATCCAACTCAACAGCAGTGAGTTTGGTTTAGTTTTTTGGTTTATGTTAAAAGCCATCAAATTTTCAGAATTTATTTGTTATAGCTGCTGTCAATATTATAACTATTACAAAGGTGGTACTGCACAATTCTGAAACAAATAGCAAAATATTTGAGGAAAAGCCTGTAAGACCAATATGTGGCTTTTCTTTACAGATATGCAAACTGACCTCATTGCCCATTACCTGGTAAAAAAGGAGGAATATGCAGGGCTGGTGTATCCTTTCTTCTTGGTTTTTTTTGGTCAGACTCAACAGTCAGGGTGGTCTGGACATTTTTCCCCTTCCTTGGCTTCTTTTTGAGATCACAGTCTTTAATGAACCGGTCTGAAAGATCATCTGATTTGAACAAGATACAAAACAAAATAAATCAACATAAATAAGAATCTAGTCACAGACTGGTTGGTTTCCAATTATACCTGATGATAGTGGTAGAGGCCACTTGGTCTGAAAAAGAAAGTATGTATTTATTTTGGCCTCTTCTACTGAGGAATTTAGTAGTCTTGCATGAAACCCAAAACCCAAATCCATTACCATCAAGTCAATTCTGACTCATAGTGACCCTGCCGGACAGAGTAGAAATGCCCTATATGTTTCCTAAGGCTGTGATCTTTATGGAAGCAGACTGCCGCATCTTCCTCTTGTGGAATGGCTGGTGGCTTTGAATTGTCAACCTTTTGGTTAGCAGCTGAGTACTTAACCACTGCACCACCAGGGCTCCGCTAGCATGAATATATAAAATAAAATGGAAAACTAGAATTATGTTAAAGTACAATTAGAAGAACTCAAATGGATTGGGCCATCAAGGCAAAGAGAAAGTTTAAAAGATATTTAGTGAGAGTTTGAGTTAAATTTCTGATGTTTGTTGTTGTTGTTGTGTGCCATTGAGTCGGACCGGACTCATAGTGACCCCTCCTTGGGTTTCCGAGGCAGTATCACTATGGAAGTAGATTGCCCCATCTTCCTGATGAGAGAATACAAAATGTTCCTTCTCAATTTCCTTTCTTCAAGGCTTGTTCCCTTTGGAGAACCCAGAACCAGTTTGTAACCTTTTGCTCTCTTCAGTCATGTAAATTTCCCTAGGATTCTCAGTGAATTCCTCACTTGCCTTCAATCCTGTGGCCAGCCAAGTGCTTGGGATGTAGGCATTACCTTTTCACTGCCCCCTGGCTTTGCAACTCTCCTAACCAAGGTCCTAGGAGGAGCTCTGGTAGCATAGTGCCTAAGGCACTTGACTGCTAATCAGAAGGCTGGCGGTTCAAACCCACCAACCACTCCTCAGAAGGAAGATGGGGCAATCTACTTCTGTAGTGATGCTGCCTTGGAAACCCAAGGAGGGGTTGCTATCAACTTGATGCCACATAACAACAACAACCAAGGTCCTATTTATCTTTTTACTCATCTCTACTTTTCTTGTGCCTCTGCATTACCTTGCTAGAGTTTTTGAAGCCTGGATTCTACATCACATTCATTAGGGTCATTATAAGGAATTAATCTAATCTGATTACTCCTTGCTCATTGAAGTATTTTCTCTGCTCCATTTTATCCCTATCTGCTTTTGTTAATGTTCCTCTCCTTTGGATTTCTATACCATTGTTCCAGGACTTACTCATTGCTCTATAGTGGTTATCTAGACAGAGACTTCTGAAGTTTAAGGATCATATCATCTTTTTTTCTCTAAATTTTATTTATTTTGTTGTTGTTGAGAATATATACAGCAAAACATATACCAATTCAACAGTTTCTACTTGTACCATTTAGTGACATTGATTATATTTTTTGAATTATGCAACCATTCTTGTCCTTCTTTTCTCAGTTGTTCCTCCTTCATTAACATAAACTCATTGCCCCTTAAGGTTCCTGTGTAATCCTTTCAATTGCTATTGTCAATTTGATCCCATGTAGACATTTCTTAAAAGAGCACAGTGCTCAAGACAGACCCTTTTACTGGTTAAGCCAAACTATTATTATGTTTTAAGAAGATGTCAGGATATATCTTTTTGTTTAAGGATTAAAAATTATCCCAGGGCAATAGTTTCAAGGGTTCATCTAACCTTCATGGTTCCAGAAAGGCTAGAGTCCATGAGCTTTGAGATTCTGTTCTACATTTTCCCCCTTTTGGTTAAGATTGAAGAGATCTTTGATCAAAATGTTCAGTAATGGTAGCCAGGCACCAAGGATTATATATATTTTTTATAATTTTCTTCTTCTTTGCATCTCCCTTTAGTAAATACTCTATAAATGCATATTAAATGGATGAGTAAGTGGAGTTTCATCTGAGCTCAAATCCTGACTTGGGTACTAGCTATTTCTCTAAACTTGGGCCTTAATTTCTATGAATTTTAATATTCCATATTTTCTAAGTTGGGATAATATTAAATCACTGTGTGTGTGTGTAAGAGAGAGAGAGAGAGAAAGAGAGAGAAAAGAGAGTCACAGAGAAATCTCCACTCCACCCCCACCCCATCTTCATGAGTCTTTCCATACTAATTTCAGTCCTGGGTATTTTTTTTTTTTTTTTTATCATTTTCTGAATATCCACAGAATTTTTGCTCAAGTAGAATCTTAAAAAGATGATCCGATTATTATTTCTGCATATATCTTCTCTACTTTGTTTGATGACAGGTCTTGTCTTTTGCCTCCTTAGCAGCAATAAACAAATACTCGTTAAATATATTCATCAATGAATGGACTAAAATATGTTATGTGTGAGGAGCTATTCTGCTAGGACTCACAGCAATCACAAGACAATGAAGCTCTTTGTCTTATCTGGAAACTATAGCCTGAATACAGGTCTGGCTATAGCTATCTATAAATATGAATGAATATGGGGAAACAAAGAGATTAATTGTATCCTTCAGCCCACCTCATCTCTTCTTTACATTTCCCCCTCCCTCTTTCTCTCTTTTTCTTTTTTCCCTTTAGAAAGTATCCAGACATTTAAAAAACAAAAAATTTAAATCTTGATAATTAAATGATAAATCAGTGTCAAACACTTTCACCTGTGCATAAATTCATTTATTTATTCAAATGATGTTGATTAAGCTCTTACTGTATGTTAAGTTTTGTGCTAAGATCCAGGAATAAAAGGGCAAGAAATTCTCCTTGCTTTCCTTTTACATCTAACCTATTGGGCTTTACGTCTGGATGGTCCCTTGTATTAGAATACCCAACATACAGAAGGAACCTGTCATGTTTCTACTACATGTTTCTAGTAACCATAGCTCATTATGCTTGCATCATCAGAAGATCACTATACTTAACCAAAGAATCAAATGGCATTATTCTCCTCAGCCACATTTTAACAATAATAAGTATTTTCTTTCACCTCAAATAATTTTGATTCCATTCAATCATTTCAATTCCATGAACATTTGTTGAGATCCTACCATGTGTAAAACAGTGAATTATATGCTACTGAACTTATATGCACAAAAATAAAGGATGGTGAGAGGGGACTTTACTGAGTGTCACCTATATACTAGGTAATTTCACATATATTTTATACATGCTCCGGTAAGTGGATGGGCCAATATCTTTTCTGATTTGTTAGTGTCTGTGCTTTACCAACTGGTAAATATTTTAAATATTGACCCTGAACACAATATCTCATTTAGCTCACAATAAACCTACAAAGAAGGTATACTATTATCCTGCATTTGCAGATGAGGAGACTGAAGTTCAGAAGGCCAGTTCAGAGGGTGAAAGCTGTACTTCTGGCAGTCAATAGGATTAGGACCCAGTCGAGGCTCTAGGGACTATGCATCTTAATACCTGGCTAAGAAAATAATTAAAACATTTTGTTGCTGCATAGCACAGTTAATCCACCTGCCCCGTATTTTACACACCACAAATATTTATTGAATGAATATATGATTCTCAGAAAGCATGCTGCCCAGCATGGGTCCTCTGGAGGTACAGGCCTCACATAGACCTGTCATGGGTCACTATTTGATCCCAAGATCCTACTCAGAGAGCAAGACTTTTGTTTCAATTTTGACTTTTACTTCAATTGCACTTTTTCCTATTTTTTGAGAAATCCTGGAACATAAAATATCTTGATGGCAAATGGGGAGAGGGGAGAGGAGGAGGGAGTCATAACCAGACGAGGCATAAACAAAGGCTATGAATATGCAAAAGGCCCATCCATCAAAAGTCTGAGAGTCTCATTTTTAGAAATGGGTAGAGGCAGAAATGTTTCTGGTATTTTCATTACAAAGGTTATGCAAAAAGTCAGTTCTGGAAAGGAAACAGATTGGCAATAAAGCAGAAAAAGGCTATTTAAAATTCTGTCTTGATAGGCAAAGAGAGATATTTGAAATATTTTATTGGCACTGCACATGGGGTGTAAGTGTGCCGGGAAATACTGGAAACAAGCTCTACTGCCACATTCCATTTATTGCCTCGGAAATGCTCTGCCTGGGACTCTGTCAGACCCAAAAAAAGAGGACAATGCCTTTTCTCGCTCTTTTCAACCCTAATAAACTTCTCTCCATTAGCTGCTTCAGCTAATATTTACATGGCAGACCCCACAGACCCGTGGCTGTTTGCCTGTCCATCTGGTGCTCTCTGGCATCAGAAGGCCCCGCCTATCAGGTTTCAGAGGGCCTCCCCCTGACCTGCCTGCCAATATGCCCTTTCTGATGCCCACTGTTGACATTCATGTTGGAACATTTACCTATATGGCTGCAATGAGTGTCTAGCTTGTCCAGTCTGTCTTCTGAGAGCTCCAGGGGCTGCATTTGCTCAGTTGACATCATCAAAGGAGGACGAGCCTGCGTAAATCTTCTCCAACACTACCAAAGCAGGAAAGTCCATTAGTATGCCAGTTATTTACAAAATGAATATACTTATTGAACACTTACTATTATGCTCCTGTTTTTCAAGTCAGCTTCTGATGCTTAGCTATTTCAAACCCCAAAACCTATTGCCGTTGAGTACATTTCAATTCTATAGGACAGGATAGAATTGCCCTATAGGGTTTCTGTGGTAGTTCAGTTTGTATGTCAACTTGGCTGGGCCTGGTTGAGTGGCTGGGCAGCTGGTGGTAGTTATTCCCCACGATGAGACTGGCAATCAGCTCCACGGTGGGATCTACCACAAGCAGCTGAGTAGCTGCTTTTGGGATGTGGTTTGCTTCCTGTATATAAGCAGCAGCTTTGGGAATGGTAGCTAGCTTATGGCATGCTTGGACACTGCATGTAGCTGTGTCATTGTTCGGCAGTCTGCCATGCTTTGCTGACCTTGGGACTTACAGTGGACTTAAATTAATGGCTTGCTGTGTGGTTTGGTAACGTCAGGACGGTGCCTTTTTACCTGTCAACCTTGGGTTGTTAGCCTCAGCAGCTAACAGCTGTCTGAGTGAAGAAATACCTCTAGCTCCAGTGGGCCAGGAGCAGGAGGCAGAGCTGGACTGCAAGGTTGAGGGGCTTTCACCCAGCCCCCAGAGCCTGGCACTTTGAACTTGGACTTAAAGCCTCCAAACTAAGAGTATAAACTCTTGTTTTTTAAGGCCATCCTATTTGTGGTATATTCTTGTCAGAGCAGCACTAGGTAACCAGAACAGTTTCCTATGCTGTAACATTTGCAGAAGCAGACTACCACATCTTTCTCCCGTAGAGCAGCTGGTAGGTTTGAACCACTGACCTTTTGGTTAGTAGCCAAGCTCTTTAACAACTGCACCACCAGGACTTCCACTTAGCTAATGCCAAAAAATAAATCCACTGCCACCAAGTTGATTCTAATTCATAGCAACCCTATAGGACAGAGTAGAACTGCCCCATGGGGTTCCCAAGGTTCTAATCTTTACTGAAGCAGACTGCCTCATCTTTCTCCTACAGAGTGGCTGGTGGGTTCAAACCACTGACCTTTTGGTTAGCAGCCAAATCATTGTGCACTAGAGCTCTGATTTAGCTATTAGCAGGTCTAAACTTGAGATTCAAGCCAAAACAGAATTAACCTCTCTTTCTATCTCACACACATACATACAACACACAGATTTCATGGTGATAGACATTTATCAAATATTCAGTATTTGCCCTCTGTCAGAAGCACTTTGGGAGTTTCAGAATGAACACTTGTTGAGTCTGAATTAAAATGAGTTAGCTGAGAGTTACAGAAAATCTAGATTAGACCTTGATTATATTTTCTCTTGAGTTCTGCAAAGTAGGATTATGCCTACTTCACGGATGAAGAAAATGAGACTCAGAAAGTTAAATTATCTTATTGAGCCATACCTCTGTTAAATAGCCAAGCCTGGATTCAAATCCAATTCTGCTGACTTCCAGTAGATACCCAGGCCTCTTAAAAACAAAAGGAATCTTTTGAACCCGGCTTCTGCTTTTTTTTTTTTTTTTTACAATTACATCCTATACAATCACCAAATGAGACTGCCTCCAATCCAATTTACCATGATGGAAGAGAGATGGTAAGAAGAAATCTATGTCTAGAAAGGAGCTTTATTATTTCTCCCTAGAGATTCCTGACATTAGAGCATCATTCCTGGACCACACATCCCTTAAACTTTCCAGAGCTATTAGTTGTTGCCATTGTTCAGGAGGAGCAAAAATCCAGAAAGGATATGTGTTAGGTCTGAATTAAAAATACATTGGTTGAGATTTATAGGCAAACTGTACAGCCTGCCTAGATTCTGTTTCTTGAGTTTCTTTTATATCATTTATTACACATAATTTATTATCATAGCAAGAATGGTTTGAGAGGAATTGTTAAGATTAAAATGATACAACTGACCCTCTTCTTTTAAGATTTCTGGGTCACTGGCATACAGGTGAGCACACAGACCAGTTGTGCTAACGTTTCAAGCTTGTAGAATTAGTCCAACCCAATTGTCTTTTGGGAAATAAGCCAGTCTTCTTTGGGAAGGCTGAAGGGCCTCTCTCATGACAAGCTGAGATCACTGCATGGCAGATGGAGCCATTAACTGATCACTTGAGTCTGGCTTTTAGAGTCACTTTGAGCAGACGGATTGTTCTGAATGACTTCAGCAGAAATCAATTCAGACCATTGTTTTTAGCGTATGTGCAGGGCTATTGCCAGCTCCCTAGGACCATAAGGCTATATGCTGTTAACTTGGTTTGGGCTCTTCCCCAACTGGTAGAGGGAAAAGAATGGAAACATCACTAGGCGTGAGTGGAGTCAGTGCTGAAGTCAGAAAGCAAAGTCACAGCCTGTCCTCGTATACTTACTTAACTAATTTTCCCCCTTTTTTAGCAGGGTCATAAACCCAGACTTAAGCATTAAAATCACCCGCATGGAAGATCTGGTTAAAATGTTCATTCTCCAGAAGGGGAAGCCGAGTCTCAAAAAAGTTAAAATAACCTGTTATTAATTACATAGTAAAACTCAGAGATAGCACTTGAATTTAACCCCATTACCTTCTACTCTAGGTATATATGGGATTAGTATCTCTCCCTTTCTCTCCAATAGGTAAGTGGATCTTTGTATTTGGGCCATATGTGCCCAGTGGAGTCCCTGGGTGGCATCAAGTGCTAAGCACTCAACTTCTAGCCAAAATACGGGCAGTTTGAACTTACCCACAGACACCTTAGAAGTCAGGCCTGGGTAATCTGCTTCTCAAAGCTCACAGGCTTGAAAACACTATGAGGCAGTTAGTTCTACGCTGAACAGATGAGCTCTGGTGGCATAGTGCCAAAGGCATTTGACTGCTAACCAGAAGGCTGGCGGTTCAGACCCACCAGCCACTCCTCGGAAGGAAGATTGGGCAACCTGTTTCCACAGAGATACTGCCTCAGAAACCCAAGGAGAGGTTGATGTGAGTTGGAGATGACTCAATGGCACATAACAACAACAACAACAACAACAAAGCACAGATGTGGTGGCCATGAATTGGAATTGACTCAGTGGGAACTACTCATGACAACAAATGTGCCCAATAGCTAGATACTGCATTTGAACTTGGGCTTTCAAGTCAAATAGACCTAGATTAAATCTCACCTCTTTTACTAACAAGCCATATGAGTTTGATGAAGATGCTGAACTTTAATGTTGGAGTAAGGGTACACAGAGCTCAAGGACAGTATGATGATTCATCTCCTCTCTCCCTTTAAATTATTGCTGATTCATCTCCTCTCTCCCTTTAAATTATTGCCGCTAGAATTGGCAGAGGTTAGTATCTTTGAATAGATACTAAAGATACTAACCTCTGCCAATTCTAGCAGCAATAATTTAAAGGGAGAGAGGAGATGAATCATCATACTGTCCTTGAGCTCTGTGTCTTTGAAAGGAGCTCTGGTAGCATAGTGCCTAAGGCACTTGACTGCTCACCAGAAGGCTGGCGGTTCAAACCCACCATCCACTCCTCGGAAGGAAGGTTGGGCAATCCTACTTCCATAGTGATACTGCCTCGGAAACTCAAGGAGGGGTCGCTATGAGTCGGGGCTGACTCGACGGCAAACAACAACAACAACAGTATCTTTGAAAGGAGCCCTGGTGGTGCAGTGGTTAAATGCTTGGCTGCAATCCAAAATGTGCTTGGTTTGAACCTATCAGCTGCTCTGTACTGTCATAAAGATTTACAGGCTTGGAAACCCTATGAGACAGTTCTACTCTGTCCTATAGGGTCATTATGAGTTAGGAATGAACTCCACAGAAACGGGGTTAGTTTCTTTGGTTTAGTATCTTTGTGGTGTCCCCTGACACAGAGGGACATATATCCCTCTCTGCCCTCTAATTTTACCTTCAGTTTTCTTATCAGCAATATGTAGATAATAATATTTGCCTCATATAGTTACAGTTGGTCTGTGCTTTGCACACCAATTGTAGACACTGAATAAATGGCAACTATTATTATATCACATTGTCTATAAGGTCCCTTGGTGGTACAAATGGTTTGTGCTCACCCACTAACCTAAAGATTGGCAATTCAAGACTAATCAGTAGTATTAGGGAAGACAGGCCTGTTTATCTGCTTCCATAAAGATTTCAGCCCAGAAAACCCTATGGAACAATTCCACTCTGTAACATATGGGGTCACCATGAATTGGAATCAACTTGATATTAATATTATTTTGCCATATCTGACTATGAAGCCAGTTTTATAACTGAAAATGTCTAAAAATGATTGAATCCTTCAGTTTTCATCTAGATGCTGAACCATGGGAGGAGTAGTTGTCATCTAAGCAAAACAGCCCTTGTGTTCCAAAATGGGGAGCCAGCCCTTGAGATTCGAATTGTGCAAGGACCAGTTCAACACGTCACAAGTCTCTGGACAAGGTGAGAACAAGTCATGATTTGTCACAAAACTGACACACATTTCCTCTACCAGGCAGCACATATTATCTACAGGGGAGCAACATGAATTTTAATCAGTATGATTAGCAGAATTATGATGGTGAATCATTGAGTCTGTGTTTTGCTAGGGAGCAGAGAAACAATTCCAGATTTTGGATTTTATATTCAGAAAATACCCAGGGCTGGGCAGG